>NC_061087.1:9519843-9697528 GCF_015104395.2 Macrobrachium nipponense
CACTTCACAATGAATAAGGGCTCGGATCGAGCGCACTTGCGCCCTCGGTACCGAGCGCAAGGGTGAAAGGTTCCATTCCTTACCTTTATGGATCAAGGCCTCTGGAAAACCTCGATCCACAATGAATTGATGCAATCAACAAATATATGAAAATGAAAAGACTACTGCGCTTGCGATTCACTTCACACAAATAAAAAAGGGGAAGGATCAACTCCCAGTGAATAGCGGAACACTGATCCCAGTCAACAAAGCAATCTCAATAAAAAAAAATGAAAATGAAAAAGAACTGCACTTGCGATTTCACTTCATTCAAATAAAAAGGGGGAAGAAGGATCAATCTCCGGGTAAGCTCGGAAACTGATCCAAAATGAGTATTGCTACAATAAAAAAAATAATATATGAAAATGAAAAAGAATACTGTACTTGCGATTCCACTTTCATACTGAATAAGTTTCCGTGCCGAGCGCATTCGTTCGGCAACGGGGCATACAGGTCAAAAAAATATAAATGAAAAGAGCACTTACTTACGATTTTCATCTACACATTTCCAAACCCAATATACGCTCGGAGCGAGCGCTCCCCGCCCTCGGCACCGAGCATACACAATACGAGGATCATTCTGGGAAAATGAATTCCCGCAATTACGCCTTCAGTCCCGGCACTCGGGTAATCGGAGGGCGTTGTGAAGCCAAGATCCTTTAATTCACAATTGAATTCAATGAAATGATTGTACTTACAATTCAGTTTCACTAGATACATAGAAAAAGAAAAACACAATCATGCGAAAAGCAAACGACGATGAAGCGGGCAGAGAGCGATGATACACGTCCACACGCCAGCAGGCCGAAAGCAAAAGTGGTTTGGTTTACCTACCAGTCGCGCGCGCGCGCCTGTCGGACAAAGCAGTTAACTACCGAACCCTTGTTCGAAAGCTTACGACCTATCCAGCTGCCGCTAGTACCTTCCTATGTAAAAGGACCCGAAGGTTTGTATGCCGTGTCGGAACAACTTTGTATTCATTTATATACCTCCATATGTATTTAAAGTATGTCATTCTCATTAATCATGTACGATATGTAATGACTGAATCTTGCCCGTCCAGCAGTCATGTTTTGCCAGTATGGCACTGCTGTTTTCCTTGCTTGCCCATAATTTGCACCTCTGTTTTTGTTTACTTCACATAGACATTAAGAACCTACTTTTAATATTTCAGTGTTTCCTTCATCCCCAACCTTTAGTGATAAGGATAATACATCAAACACACAATGGGCACACTGAATTTTTAAAAAATAATATCGAAATATGTATTTGTTTTTAATTTTTGTCAGTTTTGTGCAACAGAAAAATAGCAAACATGAAAAATTCATGGCCAACAAAATTATATGGCTGGTATGTATATCTTATACATACATCCATTTTAAAAAAATAACATTTAAAAAATAACACTATTTTCATATTAGCCCATAAGTACTAGCACTCATAACAGACATGACACTTGTCACAATAACAAGATCCCTTACCTAATGATTCCAGTGTGTCCCTCGAGAGTTATAATCCTCTGAAAGTTGTCTGCATCCCATTGTTTCAAAGTGCCATCATAACCACAAGAAAAAAACATGTGTGTCTTGGAAATGAATTGGCAGTCAGTAACACCACCTTGATGGGCATTTTTAAATATCCTGTAATAGTTACAAATGTAGAAATTAATCCAATTACATTAAATCACAAACTTGTTAGATATCCCTACTCTAAGGCTTATTAGCTATGCAGTGTAAATTATTTAAGTAAAGTAGCAATGAAAAAAATTTCTCTGTGCAATTGCTTTTATAATAATATAACTACTGATGTCAGGCTTTGTGCTTCCAGCTTTGACCATTGCACATGACTCTAGGTATTCAAGAAAACATGTAAATAATGATGCTTGTACATTCATTTACATATTTTTTAGAATATGATGATCTGAATGTACTACACAGTACACAGGAAGATTAATCATACATCAATTTCAATAATCAGCCCATATATTATTCACTAAACATAACAATTTGTCAAAAATTGTATTTTTCCCAACTATACAAACCTGAGGTCCTTTAACAATAGGAATATACTTTCGGCGTAGATGGAATTACGACCGTTGAATCTTGAACAAGGTGGTTAGGCAGCAACTACCATGGGGCAGGCTAGCCTGCCCAGATGTAAATACTCCACTTTGCCTTTCGGCCCAGGTTCAGATTGAGGGGTGGCATGAGGTGGGCATATTTGTTAAAGGACCTCAGGTTTGTATAGTTAGGAAAAATGATATTGTCATGTTACAATAAAGTTTTATACATACTTACCTGACAGATATATACTTAGCTATAGACTCCGTCGTCTCCGACAGAATTTCAAATTTCGCGGCACACGCTACAGGTAGGTCAGGTGATCTACCGCCCTGCCCTGGGTGGCAGGACTAGGAACCATCCCCGTTTTCTAATCAGAATTCTTCTCTTCCACCTGTCTCCTGCGGGGAGGCTGGGTGGGCTATTAATCGTATATATCTGTCAGGTAAGTATGTATAAAACTTTATTGTAACATGACAATATCATTTTATACATTCAACTTCCCTGCCAGATATATACTTAGCTGATTAGCACCCATTGGTGGTGGGTAAGAGACAGCTAACAACTGAAATAGACAGGTAAACAACATATGTTGTAGGTATTTATAAACCTTGGTTCCTACCTTATTAGGCTGAAGACTTCGCGGCTACTGCCATTGGAGTCTGCTTAGCCTCAAGAGCTCAGCGAGATAATGATCTATGGCTAAGAGTTCTTGTGGGTCTGCCAATGGGGTCTTATCCACTTACTCGGCAGAGCCTAAAGGCCTTTGTCATTGGGTGCTATTCCACTTACATGACAATACACCTTGTTCAAGGAGCACAAAACCGATCCCGATCACCTGATCCTAACATCCATGTTAGTTCTAAGATTGTAAGGAGTTATCCCCGAACTCCTCACAAACAACCAAAAAACTCGAAACATAATTACACTTTCATTACAAAATATACAAAAAAAATTTTGTACTCCCCTACTAGTCATACATACCCTTGATCGCCTACCAGCAATGACACTCTGCTCCCGTGCGACAGTAGTGAGTTGCTACTAGAAAACCAAGCACATATCTACAAGAGGGTTTATGTCGATAAAAACACAAAATTAAGGATCAGTCGTGCTCCAAGACCCAGTACTGTATCTGCTGATAACAAAAGGACCTAGCGAGAAGCACTTCTCATAGGTCACTCTCACGTCCTTCAGATAATGAGATGCAAACACTGAATTGCACCTCCAATATGTCGTCTCAATGATATTCTTCAGAGGACTATTCTTTTGGAACGCCAAAGACGTTGCTACTGCTCTTACTTCATGCGTCTTGACCTTTAGAAGACCGAAGGATTCCTCCGAGCAGTTCTTGTGAGCGTCCGTAATAACGCTTCTCACAAAGAAAGCCAAGGCGTTCTTGGACATGAGTCGTTTGGGGTTCTTTACTGCACACCAAAGACCTTGTTGACAAGCTCCCATCTGCCTCTTCCTCTCTAAATAGTATTTAAGAGTTCTCACTGGACAGAGAGATCTCTCTATCTCTCTGCCTACTAGGTTAGATAGGCCTTTTACCTCAAAACTTCTGGGCCAAGGTTTTGATGGTTTTCGTTCTTTGCCAGAAAACATTGTCTGGAAAGAACAGATGGCAGCATCTCCTTTGAACCCCACCGTGGGAATCCAGACGTGTAATTCGCTCGTCCTCTTGGCTGTAGCGAGAGCCACCAGGAACAAGCATTTCCTAGTGACGTCGCGGAAGGGACGCCAGATGTAAAGGTTCGAATTTATCCGATGAAAGGAATTTCAGGACCACGTCTAGATTCCAACTAGGTGTTTTAGGAGTAGCTGCTTTCGAAGTCTCAAAAGATCTAATTAGATCGTGTAGATCTTTGTCGTTAGCAATGTCCAGGCCTCGATTCCTGAATACTGAAGACAGCATGCTTCGGTATCCTTTTATTGTCGAGACAGATAGGTGTGATTCCTCTCTCAGAAAGAGGAGGATCGGCAATATTTCACTATAGAGGTACTGGAGGAGGACAACTTCTGACCTTTACACCACCTCCTAAAGACTTCCCACTTCGACTGGTATACTCTTCTCGTCGAAGCTCTGCGGGCTCTAGCGATAGAGCCCGCAGCCTTGCGAGAAAAGCCTCTCGCTCTGACAAGTCTTTCGATAGTCGAAAGGCAGTTAGAGCGAGACCTGGGAGGTTGTGATGAAACCTCTCGAAGTGGGGTTGTCTGAGTAGATCGTGTCTGTTTGGAAGCGATCTGGGGAAGTCCACTATCCACTCCAGTACCTCCGTGAACCATTCCTGGGCTGGCCAGAACGGGGCTATGAGTATCAACTTCGTGCTCTTCGAAGCTACGAACTTCCTGAGCACTTCCCCCAGGATTTTGAACGGGGGAAGGGAAAGTAAGAGTCCACCCCACCCGACCAATCCATGAGAAACGCATCTATTGCGAAGGCTCTCGGATCTTCTACTAGAGAGCAAAAGGTCTCTATTCTTTTGGAGAGGAACGTCGCGAACAGGTCTATGTGAGGTCTCCCCCACAGGGACCAAAGACTTCGACACACTCTTCGTGAAGAGTCCATTCTGTGGGAAGGACCTGGTTTCTCCTGCTCAGTCCTGTCCGCTCTCACATTCTTGATCCTTGAACAAACCTTGTGAGGAGTTATGCCTCTTTCTTCCGTCCAGGTTAACAGGTGTCTTGTCAACTGATAGAGGGAGAAAGAGTGCGTGCCTCCTTGCTTGCGTATGTAAGCCAGAGCCGTGGTGTTGTCTGAGTTTATCTGTATCACCCGATCTCTGACTATCTGTTCGAAGAACTTTAAGGCTAGGTATATGGCCACAAGTTCCTTGCAATTGATGTGCCAGGACACCTGTTCCTTTGTCCAGGTGCCTGACACCTCTCTTGCTCCCAGCGTCGCTCCCCATCCCGACTCCGAAGCGTCGGTAAACAACACTTGGTCTGGGTTCTGCAGGGCAAGCGATACGCCTTCGTTCTTTTGAAGCTGAGGGATCCACCACTTCATATGATCTTTTACTTCTTGTGGAAGTTGGAAGACGTCCGAGAGTTGACCCGTCTTCCAACTCCACACCTCTTTGAGGAAAAACTGAAGCGGGCGGCGGTGAAGTCTCCCTAGCGAGAAGAACTTTTACCAATGAGGACAGGGTCCCTAAACAGGCTCAGGTAATCCCTCGCTGAGCTGTTCTTTCTTTCTAAGAAGCTCGAGATTCTCGACAAAACCTCGAGCGATCTTTCTCGCGAAGGATACACCCGAAAACCCCGAGAATCCATCTGAATCCCCAGATAGACCAAGCTCTGGCTGGGGATCAGTTGTGACTTCTCGAGGTTGACGAGCAACCCTAACGAATCTATCATGTTCCTTGTTACTTCTAAGTCCTCCAAGCACTGACTCTTCGACTTGGCCCTTATCAGCCAGTCGTCCAAGAGAGGGAGATGTTTATCCCCTCTAGGTGAAGCCATCTTGCTACATTCGCCATCAGGTGGTGAATACTTGTGGGGCTGTAGACAGACCGAAGCACAGAGCCCTGAACTGAAAGATCTTGTCTCCTATCACAAAGCGAAGATATTTCTTTGACAAATGGTGAATGGGAACGTGGAAATAGGCGTCTTGCAGGTCCAGAGAGACCATCCAATCTCCGGGCGAAGCGCCGACATGACAGAGGCGGACGTTTCCATACGAAACTTCTTTTTCTGTACGAAGCGATTCAGAGCGCTTACGTCCAGAACTGGCCTCCACCCCCGCCGATGCCTTTGATACTAGAAAAAGGCGATTGTAAAATCCCGGGGAGTGTGGATCTTGTACAAGTTCGATGGCCTCTTTTTCCCACATTTGCTCCACCATTGGAAGGAGAGTCTTTCGCATTAACGGGTCTCTGTACCTCGCTGACAGTTCCCGAGGCGTAGATGTTAGGGGCGGTTTGTCGTCGAAGGGGATTACATATCCCTTCTTCAGGACGACACTGACCAAGGGTCGGCTCCCTTTGTTCCCAATAATCCCGCAAAGTTCAGGAGTCTGGCGCCCACTGGTGCTTGGAGGAGCAACAAGTCACTTCGATTTTCTTGAATGGCCTAAATGAAGACCTTCCTCTCTTTTCAGAGCTCTTCTTTCTGGCAGGGGGACGAGCCGCTGCACCTCCACGAAAGGGCTGCTGAGTAGTACGAGGTTCCTTCTTAACCGTCGTCACTACCGGTCGTCCTTTCTTGGACGTTTGAGTAAGTAGTCTTGTGTCGCCTTCTCAGTTAGTGAGCGAGATATATCCTTGACTAACTGAGAAGGAAACAGATGATCTGATAGCGGGGAGGCGAACAGCAAGGCAGTCCTCTGGCTCGGAGAAACCCCTTTCGATAAAAAGGGAACCATACACTGATCTCTTTTTCAGGAGACCAGCACCAAAAAGTGAAGCCACTTCACCTGAACCGTCCTGTACTGCCTTTGTCCATGAGGACAGTACGCTATGGAGAATTTCTGGGTTTTCTTCAGAAACTCCTGATCCTTAGATTTGTTGGCCAGAACTCCGAGTGACCAATCCAGAAAATTGAACACCTCTAAAGTGACAAAAAGTCCCTTTAGAAAGTGGTTCAACTGAAGTGCTCCACGTCGCTCTGACCGATCCTAAGGAGTGACGTCTAGAGGGCCTCCACTAAACTGGAAAAGTCGGCATCTGCAGAGGCGGGTAAATAAGAAAGACCCATAGGTCTCTCCTGTCCCATACCAAATACCTCTCTTCCCGTGCAATCTGGAAGGAGGCATGCAGAATACCGTCTTTCCTAAATCCTTCTTCTTGTCCATCCAAGAATCTAAAGAATGGAGTGCCTTCTTCATGATATCGCAGGCTTCATTTTCAAGAAGGCCGACGATTTAGCCGTAGCTGAGCTCGAAAAGAGCGAACGAGGAGAAGGAGGAGCCGCAGGACTAAGAGAATCTCCAAAACTCTTGTAGTAGTAAAGAGGCTAAGACTTTGTATGAACTAGAAAGTCCCTCATTAGCAGGAGGTTCGTCGTCAGACAAACTCGTCTAACCCTCGATCAGACGAAGGAGAAAGTTCACGTTTTGAGGAAGAGTCCTTCCAAGACCTCCTATGTTCTGAAGGAGAGGAGCTCCTATTTGGCGAAGAGTCATAACCTCCAGGAACGAGTCCCGACTCTTGACTCCTGGCTCTTGACTCTTGCCTCCTGACTCCTGCCTCCTGGCTCCTGACTCCTGCCTCCTGACTCCTGACTCCTGCCTCCTGACTCCGGACTCCTGCCTCCTGACTCCGGACTCCTGGCTCTTGCCTCCTGACTCCTGCCTCCTGCCTCCTGGCTCCTGGCTCCTGCCATCTTGCCTCCTGGCTCTTGCCTCTGGCTCTTGCCTCCTGGCTCTTGCTCCTGGCTCTAGCTCCTGGCTCTTGCCTACTTCGCCTGGATGCCTCCACACTCTTGGCTCTTGGCTCCTGCCTCCTGGGTGACTCCTCACTCCTGGCTCTTGGCTCCGCCTCCTGGGTGACTCCTCACTCCTGGCCGGTGCCAGACGTGTGATTGTTTCATCCAGTTCGTACAGGAAACCTCACCTCGGGTAGGAGTATCGATCCTGGAGGTAGATACCTCCATCCGTCTGGAGGATCTTTTAATAGGAAGGAAGAAGTGTCTTTCCTTCTAGGAGGCTCCTTTGACAGGACTCCTACAAACGACGAAATCTGTTCCTGCATCGCCATCATGAACCTCTTAGTAGCCTCCTCTTTATCCTCTTCGGGAGGAGGGGAAGGAGGAGGGGAGGAGTCCATAGCCTCCGCCTCCTGCCTCCTTCTCACTCTGGTTGAAAGAATGGCTCTTCTTGCCTTCTTAACTCCCGATGGAGACTCCTCCGAGAAGTTTTCAGGGCTCGAGTCGATAGTCGGCGCCCTCCAACTCCTCTTGAGAGGCCGAGATCGATCGGAATCTCTCCAATCACGTCTCGGTGATGAAGATCCCGACGACGAGAAACACTCACTTAGGACGCTTTTACCAATAGCGGTCCTTGGCAGTCTGGGGTGTACAGAAAACCGCCGAAGGGACACCTGATCGGTGGGATTCTCCACAACCTCCTTTCGGCTTTCGACATTCCTTCTCCTCTGGGCATGTGAGCTTGGAAGAGGTCTAGACTAGGAGCGTTGCTGAGCCGACCAGATGCCCCCTCACTACACTGGGGACACTTATATCACTGTCTAATGACAATTCACTAGCCTTACCTTGTATGGCAGCCATTTTGTTTTCCATTACTTTGAAGGCTGCTTTTAGATCTGCAAGTTCTTTCGCTGGATCTACAGGTTCTGCAATAGGAGAAGGGGCTGCAATGGAAGGAGAAGTAGCAATACTTACCCTTGGGGAAGATCCCAAGCTTGGAATTAGTTCAGATCTAGAACTACTTAAACTTCTATGAGAAGCCTTCCTCACTCTTTCTCTTTCTAACTTTTTTAAATAATTCGTTAGATTCTTCCATTCGTTCTCACTCAAGTTCTCACATTCTTTACAAGTATTAGTAAAAGAACATTCATACTCCCTGCACCTCTTGCATACCGTGTGAGGGTCTACCGAAGCTTTCGGCAACCTCACCTTACAGCCTACATTCACACAACGTCTCACAACCATACCAGCGTCAGACATTATTAAAGAAAATTCCAAAATCAAGTCCACAAAACAGTCCACAAAAGCGTATGCCAATCAACAATCCAGATACGTCACCAAAAGTCGGTCAAGAAGATCAATTGCCGGTGAAAAAAGAAAAACTAATCGAGAGGAACCAACAACAATGTTGATGGTCCGGCGACAGAAGAATTCTGATTAGAAAACGGGGATGGTTCCTAGTCCTGCCACCCAGGGCAGGGCGGTAGATCACCTGACCTACCTGTAGCGTGTGCCGCGAAATTTGAAATTCTGTCGGAGACGACGGAGTCTATAGCTAAGTATATATCTGGCAGGGAAGTTGAATGTATAAAAATACAATTTTCAACAAATTGTTATTTGTTCTGATATGTAATACAAACCTTTCGGTCCTTTAACAATAGGAAGACTCATTGATAGATGAGAGGATTCTGAATGAGCCTCTAGAACTGACTGGAGTTCTGCCCACCTAGGCTACTCCTCCTGGTCGTAAGAGCGAGGAGGAGTTCCCTGCTGCCTCTGACAACTTGATTGGAGTATAGGAGCTGCGTGATCGAGAGTCAGACTTCTGGGCCTTTTCGAAATGAGTGAGGGATCGTGACTCATCCGAAAAAGGGCTGTGAAGAATATTGGCGTCGGAGACATTAATGCAAAGTCCTGGGAAGGGTTTGCATTATTGTCAGTCTCCTTCCTCCCCTTGCTAGAGGAAGGAGCGGGATGCCTTTATGATTCTGATAAGAAACATAAAAAGGATGCTTATGTATAGGCTTACCGCATCAATCGTCCGACCAGCCAGTGTGAGTTCGAGTCCTATCCTCAACCCGAAGGATGAGGAATGGAGAGACGAGGCATGGAAGGGGGAGAGCCAGTCACTCCTGCATCCTTCTTACCTCTACAACTGCACACCATGGATGAGATGCAACTTGTCATGTCGAGGAGCTGGATAAGCAAACACATCTTGCAAGCATCCACCACTGGTCCAGGGAAATAAGGTTCCAAGGACCTGTGGGCAGTCCCGGAGGGAAAGAAGTATATGGTCGCGATGACCTATCCATCTTCCTGTCCGACATATTCTTCGGAGTGATGTCCAGTACCCATACTGGTCTATCCGTCAGCAGCGAAGTGTCTCGTGGTTTCGTATCCCCACTGCAGCGAAGTGTCTTGCGGTCTCGTATCCCCACTGCAGCGAAGTGTCTTGCGGTCTCGTATCCCACTGCAGCGAAGTTTCTTGCGGTCTCGTACCCCACTGCGGAGAAGTCTCTTCGTCTCCGCGGTGGATAAGACACCGACACTCCATGGTGGGTGTCGATGGTTATGAGTACCGGAACACGCTAGTAGGACGAAGTAATGATTGATCTGGAACAACCGATACAAAGTCTTGGACGCTTCGACAGCTGCCGACTGACTGCATTCGGTTGTGTGAGGCGAGCTGTCCAAGCATCCGAGGCGTAGTCATGTGACCCTCGCCTTTTGAAGGATTATGCCGAGAGACCACATAAATCGTCTATCGGTTGCCACCAATGCCGGAAGGCGAGATGATGTTTCTCTCAAGGCATGTGCCCAACAGACGAAAGTCAATTGCCTTCTAGAGACCGAGGTCCCTGATGGCAAGACAGAAGTTCTCATAGTAGTTGAATCTCAGCTAAGGAGAAACAACACCATGTGCCGTTGAAGACGAAGGTGGTAGGTGAATGTAGACCTACGTCTTCACAGCCGAATCGAGAGAAGTAACTCTCAAGATTCTGAACTTAGAAAAGTCCCGCCGATGGCACCAACCCGCGAAGATGGTTTAATCCCTGTGATTTACAAAGGACTGAAAACGCTAAACCACTACTTCATTGCTGTTTGGTGAGAAGTCGGAGTTGCAATGAAAGCGGAGCGCTTTTCAGTAATGAAAACACAGGGATGTACTGCCTGAAGAACCGCTTCTCATGGGCTGAATCTTCTTCTTCTTCCCAGGTTATCCAGGGAGGACATCTATATAGTACTTGGAAGTAGAGCTGGCAGGGCGGGGAACAGGCGATGTCTTCCGTTATACATCTACAATTCGGGGTGAACAATGAAAAATTGCACACCTACGAATACAAGATATATTTAGAAGACAAACTCAGATGTCTAAAGAAATCATTCCGCATTATTGCAGCGGCAGGTGCGATGCATCGGGAGACTAGGCTACAGACTTCTGTTACCGTGCGGTAAACAGAAAGATGATAGTGAGTCTATTGAGATATCTCTGTCTGAAAATTCTCCAAATGTCCAAGGTGATGCAGTAGAGATGGTCATTCACGTATGCAAGAATTTCAGCCAACCAGAGACCTAAGTCTGTGATTGCCGGGCAGAGATTCGGTTCGGTAGTCAATCATTGCAGAGGAGAGAGACATAATCCGACCGTGCTATCTCAGAGAGCCAGCTGGTACTGTTCTGCGGCAGGCAGCCAGCCCAATACACCGCTAGCTCTCGCTCACTCGTCATCCTGAGTTGCCAGGTAATCCATTCCAAGAAGGAATGCGTTCGGCTAGAACCATCTAGCGCAAAAAAATACACTCGAGCATTTGCATTCAATCGAAACGGATTTCGGTGAATGCAAACGCTCAGGTGTTGTTGTTGTAACAATACCATAAGTATCTCAAAATCAAATCTAGTAACTCCTGGGAGGTTTGCAGGGCAGTCCCGAGTTGCAGTTCAATTAAGAAGATACTATTCGTCTCGGTCACAACCCGTAGAGTTAACTACTGTATGTGCCTACACCTCGGACAATTTAACTGATAACAGAAGCATGTCGCGAGGGCAATATACGTAGTATATTTGTAGGTTCCTGTGCATAGACCTCCATCATAAATTCTCTTCCATTGGAGGAACAAGAATAAGGACTGAAAGCCAACACCCTTCATTCTCTAATGAACAGAGCGAAGGAGAAGTTTTCCCCGAAGGAAGACTTCTATGGTGATAACAGGATACCGAAGACGATAGTTCAAGCCAAACTGGATGTTCCCACCCGTTCTTCTCTATCCTGGGGTTGGCCGCCTACTGAGGCCACGGACCGTCAGGTCCATCCAGGCTGAGCCCTTCCCGAGATATTCTTCCTTCAGCAGCAGCGCTTTTCTCGAATGCTAGAAATTCCAGGAATTCGAGCATTCGGCGAGATTCCCGATTATCGTAGTAACAATTATCTGGGATTCTCGTCTCACCCACTCTGGACCATGGTTTTGCCCAAGTGTTTGCAGATCATAGAAGACCAGAACACTCGGAGAGTGCTAGAAATTCCGAAGAATTCTAAGCACTCGGCGAAACCCCCACCGAATTCGTCAGACGATCATCGGGTGGAGGTCCTCCCGATTTCCGTCGAAATCGAGGATGGGGCAAGATCCTTCCTCAATGACAGGGCCTTACGTCCGGTAGGACCCGAAGGTCCCCCCAGGAACGCAGTCCACAAAGCTGAATCCTATGGAGAACGCTCTGCAGGATCCCTCCCCTTCGCAGCCATAGGGAGAGAGGGAATGGGGGAGGAAGATTGGATACTCGCTCGCCTTCCCAGTGGAACTAGCAGCCGGAGAAGCCAGTACAAGCAGCCATCACCGTGCGGTGATGGCCGCTCAGAGTCTAGGAAAACGTTACCGTCTGGAGAAAACGTTTTCCCGAGGAGGGCTACGAACTCATACTGTAGGCTAAACATCTGCCATCACCGTGACCGTCGTCTGGGTGGGGCTGACCGAGCACCTGACAGGAGAGAGCCGATACCGTCCTCCAACGCGTCCCAGTCCTTGTAGAGGTTGAAACCTCTCAAGAGCACCAAAGGGGGAGCCCACCCTGGTCTCTGAGTGCATGGTCCATACGGACCATCGCATGAATGGCGGTGATGGTCCCTCCGAGTCTGGGAAGCGTCATTTGTCCTCGCCAGCCCCCCATGATCTCCTCCAACCACTTGAGCGAGGATCTGTTGGTCCCAAGCGTCATTTGTCCTCGCCAGCCCCCCATGATCTCCTCCAACCACTTGAGCGAGGATCTGTTGGTCCCAAGACCGAACCAGGCTCATGATCGGACTGTAAGAAGTGCATTCCTCACGGTCACTCCTGTTCGCCTCGTTCCTCCTGGTGTAGCCTGAGGAGGTTGAAGGGACAGGTGAGGGAGACCGGATGCTCCTACCCTGCCTACTAGCAGAACCAGTAGGCTGGGAGGACTGCAGGCGATCACCAACCCACGGTGGCGATCGAGCTACAGGTCTGGACCAGCAGTCTTCTTGCGGAGAAACGCTGGACCAAGAACGGAGCATCAGTCTCTTCAGGAGAGCTGCTGGCGATCAAGCTGCACTGGGGAGAGCGGCTAGACTGAGAGCAGCGGCGACAGTCCCGAGCATCAGAAGAGCTGCTGCTGGTTCCCCTATCCTCCAGTCCCGGTGGGAGCGGCGGTCAGGGGAGCAGCAGAGTCCGCTGTCGCGGTGGGAGTGCGCCCCTCGCGATAACTCCTGATTGCCTCGCTCTTCCCGGTGTAGCCCTAAGAAGTTGAAGGGATAGGAGAGGTAGGCCTGACTCTCCCAGCCCCCGCCAGAACCGGAGTGCTGGGGGGGGGCCCTGCTGCTGCAGACGCTCGCCAACCAGCGGTGGCAGTTGATCTGCAGGCCTGGACGAGCGGCTGGACCGAGAACCACGGCAATGGTCCCGAGCGTCAGAAAAGCTGCTGCTGGTCCCCCTCTCCGCCCGGTCCCGGTGGGAGCGGCGGTCAGGGGACCAGCAGAGTCCGCTGTCGCGGTGGGAGCGAGGCCTGTCCTCATGGCACGTCACGCCACTTAGACCAGCCGAGGCTGGCCCAGGCGACCGAGGGGACCACTTCCTCGTCTCAGCCCACGGCCGGTCTGGGACCGTTGCATCAACCCTGGGTACCGGCAACTCACAACGAGAGCGATCGCTGGCCTGGTGGGAGTCACCTGGGCGACTCTCACCAGTCTTCCGCTCTGTGCCTGGATCCTGGAGCCGAGCAAACTTGGTTGCCTGGGTCTTGGCTGCACGGTCACCCGCAGGTGACCGTACACTCGGTACCTCTCGCGAACGAGAGGCCGAGACGGTACCTGGCATTGAGGCAGAACCTCTGGCGCCACGAAAGGAGGTACCAGTGTTAGACGGTAGCCCTCTGGTCCCCGTCATCTTCTTCTTTGTGGAAGGAGAGACGGGCCAAGTTCCCGAAGGAACAGGAGGACCAGTAGAAGCCCCAACTGTCCCATCGGAGTGGGACAGACCCTTAAAGGTCTCTGAGCGAGACTTCTTGGGGGGGAGGAGGCTACCTTCTCCTTCTTCGGCTGGGGGGCCTCAGAAGTCGAAGGGGAAGAGGTGGCAGAAGACGACAGCGACACCTTCCTCTTCTTCCTGGACTTCCTCTTCGCCAGTTCCTCAGGAAAACTGACAGGTCCTCCATTAAGGACGGAGTTGGGGCAGATGCCGAAGCAACACGGCCCAACTGCATCTGTTCGGAGGGACCTGCGGGAGTAGCAGTGGAGAGAATGCTTCCTCGAGGAGGGCTAAGAAACTCCTACCTGGCAGGTGAAGTGTCTGCCACCCCCGAGACTGGTCGGTTGCGCGAACGTGACCGTTGTCTGGGTGGGGCTGTCTCTGAAAGAAAAGGATTAATTAAAATAGGGCTGGATGGCCCGCCTCCACCGGTCTCTGCGTGCATGAACCGGCGGTAACGTCTCGTCAACCCTGGGCACCGGATGATCGCTGCGAGAGCGATTGCCGGTCTGGCGAGAGTCACCCGAGCGACTCCTACCATCCGCTCATACCTGGGTCCTGACACGGGGAGCGAACTCTGCAGTCTGGACCCTGGCTGCACGGTCACCCGTAGGTGACTGTGCACTCGGTAACGCTCGCAAGCGGGCGGCCGAGACGGTTCCCGGTCCGGAGGTGGAACCTTCGGAACTGAGAGAGGAGATACCACCGGTGGCCGGTACCTCCATGGTCCCCGTCTGCTTCCTCCCCGAGGAAGGAGAGACGGGCCCCGTTCCCGAAGAAACGGGAGGACCAGCGGAAGACCCACCTGTCTCACCGGAGCGAGACAGACCCTTAGAAGTCCCGTGATGAGACTTCTTGGGGGGGGGGGGGGGGGGGGGGGGGGGGGGGGGGGGGGGGGGGGGGGGGGGGGGGGACCACTTTCTCTTACGCCAAAGACTAAAAGTTGAAGGGGGTAAGGCATGAAGATATGAAGATCTCGAAGAGGAAGATGACGACACTTGACGAGCTCTCTTCCTCTTCGGTTTCTCCTTCTGCCAGACTTCTACCATCAGGAGTAGATAACCTCACAGGGCAGCGCGACAGCTTCGTCCAGTGACATAACTCCCGGGTAGTAGTGGTAATGAAAATGACTATCAGCAGGGGATCAGTACACACACACTCAAGGATCGGTACGCAACATGCTACGAGTCATAGGTACAATTCCAAGGATAAGATAACCAACACGAAGAGCATCCAACCAATACTGCTGAAAACACAATCCTCACACATCTAAGGGCGCCGCCCTCCGAAGTGAGAGGAGATCCCCCAACATCCGCACACCGCACGCACATCCTCCTACCTTCTTCCGATATTAAGTGAAAGGAAGAAGGAGAAGAGAAATTACCATAACAACAAAACACAGACGAACCTTTGAGGTTCCCTTGGTAATTTCCAAGCGTAAGCGTAATTTCCAGATGAATACATGTCCCGTTACAGGATCAATATCACTTACGTTAAATACATGTCTAATCCTCACGATAAATATATATCTCGTCCTCATGCAGGTCTGAGCCAGTGTTGAAGGGCAAAAGAATGTAAATAATATGTTGGCATACCTTAGCCGCCGGCTCTTAACACAAGTAGAGGGGCGGTTACAAAGACTATCACAAAAAGTGGATTTGTATATTAATTGAAAAACCAAGGACAAACCTTTGTTTAGTATTAATATCAAACACCGTATATGCATAATTATTTAAATACAAAAAATAAACCATAAGGACTCCACCAGGAAAAAAGATCAACGACCAGTCAGCCGGAGCTCACAAACACACATCTTCATTGGAAGACGGCCAAAAGTAAAATGGGGTGTTTACATCCGGCCTGCCCCACGGTAGTTACTGCCTAACCACCTTGTTCAAGATTCAACGGCCGTAATTCCAGCTACGCCGAAAGTAGTATATTCCTATTGCTAAAGGACCGAAAGGTTTGTATTACGTATCGTAACAAATACCTAATATGCAAACAATATATACAGTACAATCCCCAATTATGCGAGAATTTGGTCGATCCACGGCCTCACAGAACTGGAAATTTGCATATTTCGAAACTCATACCTTATAGGAATAATTCCATTAGGGCCAAGGCAAACGGCAACTTACCCAGTCAAACTTCTTTTTTTTTGTTCTTATGGATAAATAAAACATTAAAAAGGTTTTAATAACTTGAAAAAGTTTTAAATTACACACAGGAAACTCCCACATGTAAACAATGCCACCATTGGGTGCAAATGTACTGTATGATACAGTCATTTCCTTTAAAAATAAACCTTTTGGATGGAATTTCCTCTACCTATCCTCTGCCAAAATACCTTCAAACTCCTCTATCTCATCCTCCGTGAAGAGTTCTTCTGCCAAAGGAAGGCTTTGTGAACCATTTGAGGTTTCAGGGACTAGCAGATCATGCATGTCTTCACTCCCATTAGGCCTAACAAACCTGGTTATGAGCGCCTATCTGTTTATTTGTCCGGCATGTTCACTAAGTAATCGTTTTCATATAAATTTATTCTACAATAAAAAAAAGAACTGATGAAATATGACAAATTTTTAACCAATTTGTATTTTTCATAACTTAAAAACCTGAGGCCTTAACATTAGGATAAATACTCAGCTCCAGCTGGAAACCGGTAAAGTTTAAAATAATTATGTGCGCAAGGGACTATTGGCATCTGTGCTTGGTCACGAGACATGTGGAGCCACCCACATACCCTTCTTTAACTCGTGACCCCGTTAGTTATTTTCTTACCACCTTTAATAGAGGACGTGCTTTTCTTCCGTCCTTTTAAAGCCGGTTTAGTTTGCCCCCTGTTGTTTTAATTCAAAATTTGATATGAAATTACAATTTCTTAAAAAGAAATGATAAAAATTCAAAATTCAACATGAAATGACAGTTTCTTGAAAAGTTTAGATCAAACAATTCTCTCTCTCTCTCACACACATCTGCTTCTCTGTTAATCACTTTTACTAGTCCTTTTCATCAAAACCTATTTCAACAATAGAAAAAAATAAATGATCAAATCTGCATGATGCGGATGATCAGAATACACCTCGCAGATCTGAATAATACAGTGGTACCTCGAGATACGAAATTAATCCGTTCCGAGACGGCCTTCGTATCAAGAGTTTTTCGTATCTTGGAACACATTTTACATGTAAAATGGCTAATCCGTTCCAAGCCCTCCAAAAACACCCCAGTAAATTATATTTCCAGGCCTAAAACACATGTTCTAGGGTTACGACGGAAGAAATATGACTCCAAAAAGGCAAAATACTGTACATACTTGAGTAATATTCAACTGCATGTAATGTTCAACCCCATTTTTACTGCATATATTAGGACTTTAGCATATGTCCCTTAGCAATAAGCCTAGCCTATGTTACCGGTTGCTACCGTAGCCTAGTCTATGATTCTGACATCTAAACCTAAGAGCTAAAAGCTTAGAATATGCCAATAAAATGTGTAAATAATCAGTATGTACTCATTTCAAATAATTATTAATTAATCATTAACTATAATACACAAACAAACAAAAAACAAACCTTCCAATCGATTATTTACATTCTCAGCTCTTACCAGTCTTACGAGTATCGAACGAGCGCCAAGCAATCATTTTTCCTAGCACACAGTAAGCCATAAATTGTCATTAGTATCTCTCTTCAACTAATGAAACCACCAAACAGTATAATAACCATTCATTTCTATTCTTTATTCTATCTTTACCTAGTTACTGACAGCTATAATGAAACATACGCAATACGTATACGTAACGTAATAATAAAACAGAAGAAGAATTCTAAAAAATGCGTATTTGTTGGCAGTCTGATTATTTTATATTTTTTATGATATCTAATTCACATTTTTTTTATTAAATGTATTGCATGTACTCATTTCAAATCATTATTAAGTAACCATTACTATAATAAACAAACAAAAAAAAAGCTTCCAAACGTCTGTTTACATCCAGCACTTACGAGTATCGAACGATCGCCAAGCAATCACTTTTACACAGTAAGCCATAAATTTTCATTATCTCTCTTCAAGTACTGAAACCACCAAACAGTATAATAACTATTCATTTCTATTCAAACAGTATAATAACTATTCATTTCTATTCTTTATTCTATCTTTATCTAATGTTCTTTTTTTTTTTTATTAAATGTATTGCATGAATACTAAGTTTTTCAATTTACAGCAACCTTTTACCAATAGAATACTTAAAGCACAAGGGGTAGATACTGACCAATAGGAGAGCAGGACCTTATGGGGTGACTAGCATCAGGAACCAATGGGAGAGCGGGAGAATGGTGGCGAGTTTACTCAGTTGGCGGCGCGGGAGTTTTAAAATTGTTCTCGGTGGTCCGGGCAAATCTCGGGACTTTATAGCAACAACCTTTCGTATCTTGAAAACTTTTCGTATGTAGAGCAGTAAAATTTTTCGTATTGGCTTTCGTAACTTGGATTTTTCGTAAGTTGAGCCTTTCGTATCTCGAGGTACTACTGTACATATGGCGATGATCATTCATAAACACTGCGCTATGACGTCACAAATGCGTGAGGCAGAGCCTTCTGTCTTAGCTAATGGCTGAGCAGGAAATTTCTCTCTCGCATTTCCCCTTGGAGGAATAATAGTTTTCTTCCTCCAAGCATTCCCCCCACTCCTCCCAAATACCAGCAAACCCCCCATCTAAAATACTTTAAAAGACAATAGACTTGATACGTTTTGCGGCACGTGACTTGCAGAATTTGAAGGGCTTCGCAGATACAGAAAATCTATTTTTGAGAACTAGTGACTGCATATACCGTATATTTCGGAGTATAAGTCGACCCTTTAGCCCCAAAAAATCATGCCAAAATTAGGGGGTCGACTTATCTAACGGTAACAAAAAGTGAATCTTGATTATTTTGGCATATCGGTACAGGAATCCAGGCTTTACAGATGGCTAATAACAATGACAGCCTTGTTGAGGTAACTATGTATGTAAATACCAGTATTAAAAACATTTCGCACTGTAATACGACAATAATAATACATTAGAACATCCATTACTTTAAATAAAATGAAAAAAATCAAAGTAACTTGAAGAAACCCCAATCGCACAGCAAGTGTAAACATTGCTTAGCCATTTGTAGTACCGTAACTAAGAAGGATGCGTTCACTCTGACAGTTTTGTATTTACCGGGGTATTGTTCAAAAACATTTATATATGGTATGAAATCTTTATTTATCACATAAAATAAAATAAAAAAAATTTGTATTTAATGGTAAATATGTATTTAAAATCCTTTTAACAACCCAAGCAAATCATTAACTTGAGTGGCAGTTTATACATACATATATACGTAGGCTGTTATGCAGCGTTAGTTAGCGCTTTGTTTGTTTACATTACACACGAGTAACGTATCTTTCGTTATATCATTTCTAATCCTATTTGCCAGTATCCATCTTTTATATATTACACAGATTTTTTAATATACCGAGTATATTACCAGTATTTCATATGGTAAGTAGAGCAACTTATGTACCGTAATAACATCCAGGTTATTTTATATGATACGTTTTACCCTGCTGCTTATTTTGAGCGTACGGTTGGCCTCACATTTTATAGGTCGACTAATATACCCGATATTAGTTAAAATCATAAAAATTTACTCAGAATTGGGGGGTCGACTTATCTTCCGGTCGACTTATACGCCGGAATATACGGTAAGAGGAATCGCATAATTCGAACACGCATAATTCGGGACCGGACTGTATATATATCTACCAATCCAAATATCCTCCAGGTAAGAGGGATAAAAAATCACCACTTTGTTAGTTATATGTACATAACCAGAATTTAATTCAACCCACCTACTGGGCATTAATGTAAATAAATGAAAAGTGTTGGTTTAATGGATACATAGCTTATTACGTAGATTTATCAACATCCTAATCTACAATTAAAAGTAAAAAACTTAAACAAATACCTTCTTTGATCACCATAATCTGTACCATACAAACGAAGTCTAGCATCCTTGCTCCCAGTCACAAGCAAAGTGCCATCTGTTGAAAAATCCATACATGTTGCAGGAAGGGATTTTCCATACAGTTCATGACAGAGCTAGAAAATAACAAGGTATAAGTGAAGATCTGTAGCAATGTACTTAAAACTTAGATAATTATATAAAATTTTTAATCTTGTATAAAATTCAAATTACCCATTGTAAAATCTTAAATTTGAACCAGCATAATTTATCATACATCTTGGACAATGAATTTCCTTTGTATTCCTGATTAATAATTTGAGCTGCTGATCTTAATTCTCATGGCACTCATCCAGTGTATTCAATTTCATATATACAGTCCATCAGCTCTGTCAGTATTTTAATGAAGAATCTTGACAGTTTCTTTAAAATGCATTGTTTTCCAAGTCTTGAAAGTCACTGATTGTGGATAATTGATTGGTAACTTAGAACATGTTCAACTGTATGTGTTGTTTTGTATTTTATGCACTCGAGGATTGGGTATGAGGGTTTTCGTAAAAAAAAAACCACAGGTCAAACGTATGTAACCAATTCAAAGATGACACTTTTTTCATGAAAAACACCAAAATTAAAACAGTTTTAATGTTTTATTTTTATTATCAAAGTGAGTAGAACCTATGACACGAACAATTTGTAAAAAAAAAAATTTATATGCTGAAAAGCTTAGGGAAGAAAACTTATTGCCTTACAAATTAAAAAACCAAATAAAAATTACAAGAACCATTCCCTACTGAAAGGAAAAGCCAAGTTGATGGCATACTTTACTTTTGTGTCATCTATACAGTTTAAAACTTGCACAATTATCAGATAGTTATTTTCCCAAGCACTTAAGGAGGCTGATACTTGAACAGCTAGATTTAAATATTCATCATTTCCTAACACTGCGAAATATTTTTTTCTAAAGACATAGAAAAAAGAAGCACTACTGAACAAGGTATTAACCCTTAAACGCCGATTGGACGTATTATACGTCGACATAAATTGTCTGTTGGGTGCCGATTGGACGTATGGTACGCGATATAAAAGTTTTTTGTTTTTAAAAAAATTCTGCGAAAAATAGTTATAGGCCTACTAAGGCGAAAACTTTTGAATCACGCGCCTTGGGGGATGCTGGGAGCTCACGGATCAAGGCGTTGTTTTGTTTACAATCATTATGCAATATTTGCACCATTTTATATTAGCGGTTACATGGAGTATTATATATGAAAATGTGCGCAATTTCATGTAAAATACAATTAAAAACAACTCATGGTTATAACTTTCATCAGTTTTGAAATATTTTTATATAAATAACTGTAAGTGCCAAAATTTCAACCTTCGGTCAACTTTGACTCTACCGAAATGGTCGAAAAACGCAATTGTAAGCTAAAACTCTTATATGCTAGTAATATTCAGTCATTTACCTTTATTTTGCAACAAATTGGAAGTCTCTAGCACAATATTTCGATTTATGGTGAATTTAGAGAAAAAAAAAAAAAAAAAAATTTTTTTCCTTACGTCCGCGCGGTAACTCTTCTGAAAAAAATCAGACATTTTTTCGTCCGACTGTCGTAATGTCTGCACCATTTTAAATTAGCTGTTACATAAAGTTTTATATATGAAAATGTGTGCAATTTCATGTAGAATACAATAAAAAATAATTGGTTTTAGCTTTTCTCATTTTCGAAATATTTGCATATAAATCACGATAAATAGAAAAAAACCACGTTTGGTCAACTTTGACTCTACCGAAATGGTCGAAAAACGGAATTTTAAGCTAAAACTCTTACAGTCTAGTAATATTCAGTCATTTATCTTCATTTTGAAATAAATTTGAAGTCTCTAGCACAATATTTAGATTTATGGTGAATTTAAAAAAAAAACTTTCCTTCCCTCGCGCGGATTCTCTGCCGCAAATCTCCGAAATGCGTACGTCACATTCTCGTAATATTTGCTCCCTTTCATATTAGGCATTTCATGGAGTTATATATATGAAATGTGCGCAATTTCATGTAGAATATAAAAAAAAATAATTGAAGGTTGTAGCTTTTCTCATTTTTGAAATATTTACATATAAAAAAAAATATAAAAAACTCTACATTCAGTCAACTTTAACTCGTCCGAAATGGTCAAAAACGGCAATTGTAAGCTAAAACTCTTACAGTATAGTAATATTCAATCATTTGTCTTAATTTTGAAACAAATTGGAAGTCTCTAGAACAATATTTAGATTTATGGTGAATTTTTGAAAAAAAAAAAAAAATTTTACGTCCGCGCATTACGAATTCATGCATCATTTTGTGATAATATTTTCTCTGTGTTGCTTTGATTGTTTTACAATGTGTAATATACCAAAATGATCGCAATTTAGTGTACAATACAACGAAAAAAATTAACTCGTTAGCTTTAACCGTTTTGCTCACAGTGCGATTTGAATATAATTATATATGAAATTTTGTTTTCACTCTATCATATATCGCATTATTCATAGTATATGGTAATTATATTTTTTTTTTATTTCTGATGGTTGCATACTAAACTTCAGGCAATGACAAAAAAAAAGAACCAAAAATTAACTCTTACTCTTGAAAACTAAGCGCGCTGTGATTTTTTGAAGAAAAAAAAATTTCTGCTTCGGCGCTCACTCCGAGACCTTCCCGCCATACGGGAGACGATTTTTATTATACCCCTTCGGCGTTAAGGGTTAAGAGTTAACCAGAACAGTTTTAATCACAATACAATTTTTTATCTACTATAAAATATGGAATGTAAATTATCATCTGGATATTATAAATGAGCATTGGAAACAAATATAAATACGTAATTTTCGATGCTAACCTTGAGAGTATCCATAAAATAGAGGGTTTCTTTAAGGTCTAAAGTTGCAACTGCTATAAATTTTCCATCACTGGAACAGCGAACACAAGTGACTTGATCAGCTACCTGTAAAATTACAGGTAATAAATAAAAATCTTGAAAAAAAAATGCAACTGCACATTAGTCTTACATTATGATATACATCCACTTATATACATATGAAAAGAAAAATACAGCAATAATGCAAATGTAAGGCACTATGCTTCCAACTTGATACATAATACCACCTTACTTTAAGAGCTCTATCATCTTGCATGAAGCTTAATCTTTTCCCATGGCCTTCTACTTCATCTCTTACAAGTTCAAATTTCCAAAACTTCACCATTTTATCACTGCCTCCAGAAACAAATCCTCGCTGTGGAAATAGAAAAAAACAGCTATTATTAATATCAGTTCTCAGAAGCCTGGGAATTTCTGAAATGATGTCACATACAGAAATATAAAAAATAATTTCACAAAGAATGATTAAGAAATACTTGGAAAATAAATCAAAATGGATGTAATACATATTAATACTCTTACAAGGCCAAAGAGACTTAAGAAAATGCAATGTTAGAGAATAAAGAAAGTATATATCATACACTGCAATAGAAAAGGCACACATGCAAGAAAAGACAAAATACCAAACAAAACCTGCACACTCTAAAAATTAGAGAACTCAGTACGTACACATCTGTAATGAGAATGTCACAACAAGGAATGCCTATGTACCGATTAATTTAGTTACATAACATTAAACACCTATTGGACGTATTTTACGTCGAGATAAATTGTCTGTCGGGTGCCGATTGGACATATTTTACGTCAACATAGAAAAGTTTTTTTTTTAAATTTGCGGAAAAATACTTATAGGTCTACAAGCCAAAAACTTTTGAATCATGCGCCTTGGGGGATGCTGGGAGTTCACGGATCAAGGTGTTGTTTTGTTTACGATCGTTACGCAGGCGCGCAAGCGCGAATTTCTTTCTTATCGCACTAAAAAGTATCAGTGACACATCTCAGAAATTATTTCGTCACTTTGACATAATTTTTGCCCCATTTTAAATTAGCCGTAACATGGAGTATTATATATGAAAATGTGCACAATTTCATGTAAAATACAACAAAAAAATACTCATGATTCTAGCTTTTATCAGTTTTGAAATATTTTCATATAAATAATGATAAGTGCCAAAATTTCAACCTTTGGACAACTTTGACTCTACCAAAATGGTCGAAAAACACAATTGTAAGCTAAAACTCTTATATTTTAGTAATATTCAATCATTTACATTCATTTTGCAAAAAATTGGAAGTCTCTAGCACAATATTTCGATTTATGGTGAATTTATGAAAAAAACTTTCTCCTTACATCCACGCGGTAACTCTTCCAAAAAAATCATACGTGCGATTGTCGTAATGTTTGCACCATTTTAAATTAGCCATTACATACCAAATTTGTAACTAATTTGTATTTTTCATAACTAACAAACCTGAGGTCTTAACAGTCAAAGGCCCACCTCGAACCACCCCTCTAGCAGTCTAAACTGGGTTAGAAATATAACTGGTGGGTCACAGGTAGCCGTGGGCATTCTGGGTATACATGCCCCGTGACCTGGTATAGATGCCATTAGTCCCTGGATCTCACAAGTGTAATTTTAATTCTACCGGTTTCCAGCTTGGCGCTAGTAAATCCTAATGTTAAGACCTCAGGTTTGTTAGTTATGAAAAATACAAATTAGTTACAAATTTGGTATTTGTTCATACACGAAACAAACCTTCGGTCTTAACATTAGGATAGACTTACTATTGGAGGGAGGTAAGTCTCTACAACTGACTGGGAGTTTGCCACCTTATCCATTTCCGAATATATAGGGAAATTTTAAGAGAATGGACAATGAACCTAGGACCAAAGATATAAGCGGATCTATTGGTTTTCTCCCACTGGGTGTAGATACCATTCTACTGTTTACTCTTGTCCCTTGCAACTGGATCCACCTTCACCCCTCTTTTCCCTATTATCCAGAGGGGTGTGTTGCTACTGAAAAGTATATCATCACCTAAGATAGCTTCACAGTATGGCTGACCACCTCACCTGCATCTAGTCCGTTCCAGCACATGACGGTACTCTCCTTCATATTGCCCGTAGTTAAAGGAGTAGGAAGAAAGTAGTAAAGAAAAAAGACCAGTCATCCCATTCATTCTACTTTCATACCTTCATCTTAGACTAGACGCAAACTGACCCGCCAGGGACACTGGATGAACTATATCACTTGTTGGGCCGCCACCACTGGACCCAAGGAAAAAGTGTCCAAGGATCTATGGGCAACATCTTTCAAATAAAATGAGGTGAAAGTTGTTTGGCATTTCCACACACCAGCTTTCAGAATTTTATCCACAGACATGTTCTTTTTAAATGCCAGGGAAGCACTCACGCCCCTGATGTCATGAGCTCTAGCTCCCACCTGGCTATCTGACCCTCTGGCTTCTGCCGTATAAGCATCTCTGATCGTCTCCCTTAGCCAAAACGATATTGTATTCCTGGACACTTCCTTCTTGTTCCGTCCTGTACTTACGAACAACCTCCGGCACCCCGGCCTGAGGTGCCTTGTTCTCTTTAAGTACTCCCTTAGTGCCCTGACGGGGCACAGGAGCATCTCAGCTTTGTCGTTGTCTACAAAGTCTGCCAAGGAAGGTATGGTAAAGGAGTCGAATCTGCCGTCTACTATTGTTGGATTTTGGGTCTTGGCCACGAATTCTGGGACAAACTCAAATACCATTGATCTCCAAACCTCTCGAGTGCTTTATGAGAATAGAGAGGCATGTAGCTCCCCCCACCCTTTTGAAGGGGTTGAAGCCAGGGCCAATAAGAAGACTGTCTCAGGGTCAGGCTCCATCCGTGGACTGCCTTAGTGGTTCGTAGGGGGGTTTTGTCAGACTACTCAGGTAACCTTGGTTCAGATACCCAATCTGGGGCTTTTCTTTTGCTCCTTTTGGTGGGCATGACTGTTCAAAGCTGCCTCATCAGCATGGCCAAACCCCTCCCATGAAGACGATATGTCCACTCCTTTCATTCGTAAGACTGAGGCTAGAGCCGCCCTGTACCCCTTCACTGCAGATACAGACATATGTTTTTCTGTTCTGAATAGATATCAGAAAGTCTGCTAACTGCTGAATAGTGGTACCGAGTGGAGATACGTTCCCTCTACGACACCAATCACAGTCTGCTGACCACTTTCCTTGGTATACTGTCGCAGATGATTTTCTGATATTACCTGCCATCTGAGTTGCTGCTTTCTGCGAAAACCCTCGCGCTCGGAGGAGATACTTGACAGTCTCCACCCGTGAAGCGATAGGGACTTCACCGACTGGTGGTACCTCTCCACGTGCGGCTGACACAGAAGGTTGCTCCATGGAGGTAACTCTCTTGGCCACATCTACTAGGAGTTTCCAGTAGGTCTGGAAAAACCACTCTGCTTTCGGCCATAACGGGGCTACCAGGGTCATCTTGAGGTTCTGAGACCGCATTACCCTGTTCAGAACCTGACGGATTAGACAAAATGGAGGAAATGTGTACACGTCCAGATTGTCCCAGGGGTGTTGTAGCGCATCTTCTGCTACTGCCTCTGCGTCTGGGACTACTGAACAATACACTTCCAACTTTTTGTTGTACCTGGTTGCGAATAGGTCTATGATCGGTCCTTCCCACAACATGAGCATCCTGTCCACTACCTGTTGGTGTAGGGACCACTCCGTTCCCAGAATCTGATCCCTGCGGCTCAACTTGTCGGGCACTATGTTTCTTTTTCCCGGAATATACCTGGCCTTGATGTCTACCAGGTTCTCTATAGCCCACTGGTGAAGTTGAACTGTCATCACATGTAACTGCCGAGAAACTAGGCCTCCTTGCTTGTTTATATAAGCTACTACTGTGGTGTTGTCTGACATCAATACCACTGAGTGTCCCTTTACTCTCTCTCTGAATTCCTGTAGAGCCAGAAAAGCTGCTTTCAACTCCAGCACGTTTATATGGAGTTCTCTGTCCTTGCAACTCCATTTTGCTGACACCATCAACTCCTCCATATGGGCTCCCCAGCCTTCTAGTGACGCATCCGAGAACAGCAAGAGGTCTGGGGAGGATTGTTGAAGGGGGACACCCACTGTCAGATTGTCGTCATTCACCCACCACAGCAAGTCTTTCCTCACTTCTGCCGACAAGGGAATTTGCTCGTTAGGAGGTGATCTACTGTTGGTGACCAAAACTCCTTCATCCTCCATTGTAGAGACCCCGAAGGTGTAGCCTTCCTTGTGGTACTAGCTTCTCCAGGGAGGTTAGGATTCCCAGCACCACCTGCCACTGTCTTGCTGGCTGTGTCTGTTTCCCCAGAAAGGCATTCACCACTTGTTTGCATTTCTCTACTCTTTGGTCTGTCGGGAATACTTTTTGGCTTGTGTTGTGTCTATCACCACCATTCCCAGATATTCCAAAGCGTTGACTTAAATCCAACTGCGACTTCTCCTGATTCACCACAATACCTAGGCTGTGACAAAGCTGCAGGAGGGCCGCCCTGTCCCTGAGTAATTTCTCCCTGGACTTTGCTATCACCAGCCAATCGTCCAGATATCTTATTAGCCTGATCCCCTGGAGCATGCGCCCACGCCGACACGAGGGTGAACACTCTTGTAAAAACTTGAGGAGACGTTGTCAATCCGAAGCACAGGACCTTGAATTCGAAAGCTTTCCCTGCAAGACTGAAGCGGAGAAATTTCCTTGAAGACTAATGGGATGGTATCTGAAAGTATGCGTCCTTTAGATCGACTGTCAGCATAAAGTCTCCGATTCTGACTACTTGTAGAACCGTTTTCTGAGTTTCCATCTTGAAACTGGTTTTCCTTATAAACAGATTCAGCGTTGACAGGTCTATTACTGTCCTCCACTCCCCGTTGGCTTTGGGTACCAGGAAAATCCTGCTGTAGAAGCCTTTTGCCGGACTGCATACTTGTTGCACAGCTCCTTTTTCCATCATCTTCTTCACTTCATCCTGCAGAATAGTGGCCTTCTGAGATTTGTGGGCATAAGTGACGTGGGGTAATGGTTGATCTGTCCAGGGGCGGGGTTACCTCGAACGGGATCAAATACCCATCCTGAGAACATCCACCACCCACTGCTCTGCCCCTAGTTCCTGCCACACCTTCCAGTGATTTGCCAGGCAAACCCCCACTGGTGTGGCCGAGTGATGGGAGGCGCCCATCCTATCTTCTTGAGCCTCTCCCCTCTTCCCCTATTGCCCCTTCCTCTGTTGTTCTATTGTGAAAGGGCCGATGAGTTATCCTCTTTGGGGAAGAGGGTCTTGTGACTCTATTAGGGATGCTATGTCTCACTGTCTTCTTTCGAGACATCTGCTGTTGTCTTCCCTCCAAAGGAGTAGTTTGACTGTTAGACGTTTTCCTAACTGCCTGTTGCAACCAACCTATCGTTAGTGTCCATCCTTCTTCTATCTATCGCCTCTTCCAGTATGACCTCTGGCAACAGCAGTTGCGATTCCAAGATATCCCCATTCCTCATTGCTAACAGGGAATCCAAATCCACATTGCGGCTTAGTCTAGCCAACGCTGCATCTCTCCTCATTAGCAGGATATTTTTGCCCAAACATTGGCACTTACGTTTTGTCAGGTACGCAATCGCCTTGGAACCTGACTGTAGTATCTAATGAACAATGGTTCATCCACTACTTTCCTTGTTGCTTCCGAGGATGCAATCTTCGCCACTGCTGTTGACCAAAGGTCTAACCAAGAAGCAGCCTGAAAGACAGAAGAAGCTGTTGCTTCTAACGTAGCAGCCTCTTGGTACGTCATTGAAGGGCACTCCATTTTAACCTGATCCAAGGTTAATCCAGGCCTTAACCTTACAACATTAGGGTTCATTTGTCTAGACAGCAAAGGGACCTTTGGTGTCATATAATATTTCCTTTGCTTTATCATTGGAGGGGAATAAATTTAAATGATCTATTAGATCTTAAGGAATTTATCCCCTCCCTGCAATCTTTGCGTTTACGTGTTGCAAGACCGATTCCGCATGACTCGAACAATGGCAATTCATACGACACCTTGGTATCCCTCTTTAGTCCAAATGCGATGTCAATTCCAGGAGGAAGCATACTGGCCGGTGTTTCTGTCTTCTCCGAAAGGTTATTGAATTGACGAATCAAATCAATCACCTCTGCATACGAGGCCAGAAAACTCTTGGTTTTCTCCTTCCTCCGGCTCTAGTGTACCATTCTCCGTCACAAGGGAGGATGTTGTCTCGCCTCTATCTTCTGACAGACGGCTCCCGGAATTCCACGGCCGCCTGCCCCTACGGCCGCGGTCTCTTTGATCTTTGCTGGCCGCTGTTGGCTCGATCCCGGATAGTCAGCAGGGGAACGAGAACGTCTCACTCTTTCTCTGCTCACGGATCTAGAGCGAAGAATCTCGTCTAGATCTCCAAGATGAAGGCTTCCCTTAAGACAGAGATAAGTTCGTCTCTATTAGTATCGGCATCGTTTTCGAGCGTCGGCGAGCCCGGCCTCGACCTTCTATCCAGACGGACACTGCCTTCCACGAACGTATCCGCCGAGGTTGCCAACTCTCTATTTTTCGTACTTTTAATAGGAGCCTTATCGTCCTTCGTACGTATTTTGAACGGGCCTTACGGGGGGCGAAACTGGGACCTGCATTCCATCCTCTGCTGCACCTTTTGCCGCCAACGTCGATTTTGACCAGAGGTATCGCAGTTTTTGCGATCCGAACTGGCAACTCCGCCTCGGCCGCTAGCCCGCCGGCCGTCACCTCTCTCGCTTGTTCGGATTCTTGCGAACGGCTTCGTCTGCCAACCTTGTGCTTAATAGCCACTGGACTTTCCGACCTTCTTGCTGACTTGGAAATGACAGTCTTGGTCCGAAGATGAGGAAGAATTGATTCTTCTCCTCTTAGCCCGAGGACCCGCCAGGAACTCCCGAATCCTCCTCAACGCTTGACTGGCGCTCGCCGTGACGTTATCGGACTTAGCGATGACGCCGAACTAGAGGAAGAAGATGAAGAAGGCGAATCACACTTTTTCTTTTTGTCTCTCTTATTCATTCTCTTCTCTATATCCTGTAATTTCTGCATTACAGTTTGCATTGACGGGTCAGAAGGCGTATTTCTGGCTCAGCTCGTGTCGCTTGCGCGAATATCCTTTAATCTATTATTTCTAGGGTAAATGTACTAACACATACCAGAGAATAAATAAAATAAAGAAAAAGGTCAGTATAACTGACTCGCTCCCCACCCTAGGAGGTGTCGGTATGAACACTAGGCGAGTGAGACCATTTTTTCTACCACGGAGCCAAATGCCATAGAAATCTCCCACTACAAAACCCTCCAAGAGGGGAGCCGTCCCACAGAGGGAGCAGCTCGTACTACTACTACACCATCCCACGCTTGCGACTGCTGCGCCTCTAGTGGCCATCCTTTTCAGTTAGCACTCACGAGCACACGTGCTATTTTTCTCTCTGTGTATTTTGTGCCATTTCTTCGGATTTTTCGATAATGGAGCGTGCAGCTATTGCAGCAGCTAAGTTAAGTACTCAGTATTTTACGGTTAGCGAGTCTTTTCCGTCCCGAGAACGGTATTTGCCGTTTTTTAGGTATAGATACGTTCTCGGGGCTGGAAGCATGGCAGCATGGTCCTGCCGCATGTTGGGTTCGTTCTTGGTCTCCCATACCTAGAACATCCCTTATTATTTTACGCTCTATTTTGATTATCCGCCTTTTACGTCTACTCAAGTTGTTATACGTGTCTGTATTTCACCTTATGTAGGCTTTTCTTATCCAGACCTAGTTCAGGTTCCTTGTATCGGCCCTGACTAGCTTTGAGTGGTAGACTTGCCTTCGGCTAGTCGCACACTCCTGGATTTTTTCTCCTGCTATTTTACCTTCTGTCTTTCATTTTATTATATATATTTTTATTTTTTATGTTTTGTTATTGTTAGGTTAGTTGGCGTCTGGCTTTTGCCTAGGCCCTGGCCTCATAGGAGCTGTCTACCCTTGATCAGTTCTTGTCGCTACCGCTTGATCAGTTCTGGGCCTCGCTTTTCGTTCTTCTTCCCATAGCTTCTCTCTGATCAGTTTGGTTTGCGCCCTATGGGCCTATATGCTACCGCTTTTCAGTTCCAGTTTGCTTCCCGATAGCTTCTCTCTGTCAGTTGGTTGGCCTAGGCTTGGTTACCGTATTCTTAGTTTACCAGCCTCGTGGTCACTACGTGATCACGGGTCAGCCAGGCGCCTGCCAGGTCCCCCCTTTTGTTCCCCCTCTCCCAGCTCATCCCATATGAGTCGGGTCGGGTGGGGGTGGGTCGGTCTGCCTCCTTGCTCGCCCAGCATGCCCGAGCCTGCCTCCCCCTTCCCCTCCACCGGAGGGGGTGGCCTGGAGTCCGACGTCCCTTGACTGGTTCCGACCTCTCCGCTTCTCGGTCGGTCGGCCGGGTGGTACGTTGTGGGGGGCTCTGGCCTTCCCCCCCTCCGTTACTTCCTTGTCGCTCCGGGTTAGCGCGAGTCTGTATGTCATCTCGCCCTTCCCCCCCCCTTTACTAGAGCTCCTCCCTACCGGAGAGTCCTGGTATCCAGCGGAAGGGTATAGTCCACCATAGTTGGACCGGAGCATACAATAGGTCTTTTACTTAACCGTACCGTATTGCTGAGTTTACTAGACTCCGCTTCACTGGACCTAGTCCGGTTACTTGCATGTAGTTTAAGTTATCTTTAAGTTTATCTTAAGTTTCTTAAACCATCCCCACCCCACCCCTCCCTTAGTATTTACCGGATCTCTCCGGGATTATAGCCTATTCAGGCCATGCAGGGAGGGGTTATGCCCAAATTTTTTTAATTTTTTTCCGAGCTCCGCCATGTAACGGAGTTCTTTTGTCCTTAGTCTGTAAGTGTTCCCCCTTTTAGATACTCATGTGTCTTCCCACTTACAGGCCACCAACTGTGAGCATCCGGGATGTTCCGCTACACTTCAGGACCCCTGTGGACACGAAGTTTGCCGGTCCCATGCTCCATGCGCGACTCCGCACGGGGGACATCCAGGTCTGGTACCATGAGACATGTACCATATGTTACGATCTGGTGAGCCAGCTTTGGAAGGCGTAAGTATTCCATCTCCGCATGCCGCTCCGCCTCTTTTACTTCTTAAGTTTTCATCATTACTTTAACTTAAGGCATCTAGTTTAAGTTCCTATCCTAAGTTTTAGTTTTAAGTGGTTCTTAAATCTAAAATATATCCTCTCTTACAGGCTCCGGCAGTAAGAGATCGGCATTGGCTACCCTGCGGGCCTGGGTCGGAGGTTTTGGCAAGAACGCCGCCAAGGGTCAGCCCTACATTCTGGAGAAGCGTTTAGCTTTGAATTAACTTCCCCGGAGGCAAGGCGACTGGATACGTCGATCCGGTAGAGGCGGACCCCTCTATTGCCTTTATCCAACAACAGCTGGCGGCCTCCCTGACTGACAAGACCAGGATATCTCCACGGATGTCGCAACCCTGGATATAAATGTTGAACCTATGGTAGGTATAGACGACCTGTTTGGTCGAGGTAAGTAATGCAGGTACCCAAGGGTCCCCCTTGGGAACGACTGTTTCTTCTACCCCTGACAACTTCACCATCCTTCCCAGGCTTTACCGGTGATGAGTTATATACTCCTCCAGAGGCTTCGGTTAGGCCTAAGATCAAGTCTAAACATATGACCTTGACTAAGACGTCATCATCCTCGAAGAAGACGTCCTCGTCTTCTTCTTCGCGTAAGTCTCCGGCTCGTAATCCCGCTCAGACAGGTCTAAAGGGTCTAGCTCCGGCTCAAAGTCCTCCAAGAGTAAACCTAAGGAGAAATCCCGTACCCCGGCAGTATCACCAGTTCCACTACCTTTGGTGCCTATTCAGAGTCTCCCTTCCACCTCCTCAGCAGCTCCGGCTCTGGACGCCAACTGCTGCCTGTTCAACAGGTGGGGCGACTTGGTAGGCTCCCTTAAGACGAGTATGGAACATATGATATCTCGCCTGTCGGATAGGATAACTTCTCAGGATACCATTATAGCCGGCCTAAGAGAAGCCCCCCTGCCCCCCTGCTCTCCCTCAACCTCTAACACTAGTGGATCTCAGCTTCCCCGCTATGACTCGCTGCCCGGCTTTCTTTCTCCATGAACAATCCTTGGAGAGTAGCGTCATATGCTCCCTTCCAAGATGGTCTCATCTCCATACCGGAGTTTGGAACTCGAAGAATAGAGGACTTCGAGTTCTACCCGGAAGGCCTACAGCCTCCCTTCATAGGCTATGCTAGGCTCACGCCTTCGGCTATGGTTAGAGATGACAGGGTGCCAAAGGAGACAGTCCTCTACTCTCGGGACCAGGCCCACGTGAATGGCTTAGATGTCTAGATGACATGGACTGTTCAAATACCAAGATCCAACCATTCAAAAGTCCCTTTACCATTTTCACGATGGATGAAGGTACCCCGCTCCCTGTTTCCTTACCAAGATAGCGAGGTCGACCATCTCAGCAGCTCAGAAAGGGGAACCCTGCCTCAGCTGAAAGAAGCAGACCCCACTTCTCCGCTTGCTCCCGTCAATTGGAGAATTATGGGAGGACCTGCCTAACACTTTCACAGTTGGCAAACTCAAACCTGACTGTGCTATGGAGCAGTTTGGTGAAAAGCTGCCCAGACTCCCGGATAGTCTTATTCAAGCGGAGTTTGACTCGAAAACAAGACTAGCCAGGCAATCAACCTGATGGCTATGTCCGAGTAGCAACCATGGCTTATGGTTCAGAACCTATTTTTAAGCTTATGACCAAAGCCCTGACTCAAACGGTGCAGTCAGACATGTTTGAGTTTGCCACTGCTAGAACAATTGCAGGAAGCATGTATTGCTTGAGGCAACCATTCGGCATGAACCGAATAGGTTACTTTCTTCTAACATCTGGGGCGCAGATCTCTTCCCAGAGGCTATGGTAAAGGAAGTACAAGCAGAGGCTACGAGGTTTGAACCAAAGCCTTAAGGACCGTTGGGGTCTTATGGCTAGGAGAAGGCAAGACTTGACACCAAAAGGTAAGGTCAAAGGAAGCCTAGACGTTTCCAACCTTACCAAAAGAAGCAGCCGCGCTTCCTCAACAAGTTCCTACAGTGCCGTTAGTGCAGACAGCTCAGCCCTCCACGTCTAAAGGCCAATCACAGCCTATTTATGTGATATCCCCTCAGCCTCAACCCTCCACCTCATACGCCATCTCTCCAGCCTACAATCCAGCCTTCGAGAGTCAAGCTTCTCAGAAGTATGACCGCTCGAACAAGGGAGGCAGAGGTAAGCGGTCCTTTCGTGGGAGAGATCGGGAGGTCCCTTCATAGGGGAAAGCACTTCAGAGGAGGTCGAGGGGGTTACCAGAACCAATGAGGAACTTCAGGTAGGAGGGAGGCTTGTTTCACTTTCGCCACCGGTGGAACTTCAGCCAGTGGGCTCAGAGCATAGTGTCAAAAAGGGCTGGGTTGGAGCTGGTTGACGAACCACCTCCATCCAGACCTTTCCGTCAACTTCCTTCCAAGAATTGACAGAGTACGCAGAGGACCTCCTTCAGAAAGGAGCTATAGTCAAAGTCAAGAGGTTAAAATTTCAAGGTCGCTTGTTCAGCGTGCCAAGAAAGGCTCAAACAAAAGAAGGGTAATCTTAGACTTGTCCCGCTTAAACTTAGCCATCCGCTGCGACAAGTTCAAGATGCTCACCGATCTCACAGGTGCGGACCTTACTTCCCCAGTGGGGCCGTCACCACATCTATCGATCTTACAGACGCCTACTATCATGTATCCCTTTGCAAGACACTTCCGCCCGTATCTGGGTTTCAAGATAGGAGACCAGACGTTCTCCTTCAAGGTAGTCCCGTTCGGGCTCAACGTGGCACCCAGGGTGTTCACGAAGCTAGCGGAAGTAGTAGTGCAACAGCTCAGGGCTCAAGGGATTATGGTAGTAGCGTATCTCGACGATTGGTTGATCTGGGCCCCATCAGTCGAGGAATGCAACAAGGCCACACTGAAAGTGATCCAATTCCTAGAATATCTAGGATTCAAGATAAACAGATCCAAGTCCAGACTCACCCCAGAGTCAAACTTTCAGTGGCTAGGCATTCATGGAATCTATCCTCACACACTCTGTCGTTCCATCCACCAAAAGGAAAGAAATAGCGAAGTCAGTCAAGCAATTTCTAAGTCACAAACTAGCATCGAGGAGAGCTCAGGAAAGAATCCTCGGCTCTCTCCAGTTTGCTTCAGTAACGAACATCTTAATGAAAGCCAAACTGAAAGATCTAACCAGGATCTGGCGCTCTCGAGCAAATGTCAGGTCCAGGGACAAGCTATCCTCAGTACTCTGATTCTAGGAAACCGGCTTCGGCCGTGGGCAAAAGTCAGAATCTGTCAGTGTCAGTCCCTCTTCAGTTCCCTCCACCAGGGATTACCATCCACACAGACGCGTCCTTAAGCGGCTGGGGAGGGTACATCGCAAAAAGGTGCAAGGAACTTGGTCACCCCAGTTCCGTCAGTTCCATATAAACGTACTGGAGGCAATGGCAGTCTTCTTGACTCTGAAAAGATTACGCCCACCAGGTATCTCCCACATAAAGCTAGTCTTGGACAGCGCAGGTGGTAGTACATTGCATAAACAGAGGAGGGCCCTCCAAGTCACGTCATCATCTAAATCACGTCATGATAGCCATCTTCTCCCTAGCAGACAAATTCAGTTGGCATCTTCCTCCACCCACATAGCTGGAGTAAGAAAACGTCATAGCGACGCCCTAATCCCGATTCAGTACCCCTAGAGTCGGAATGGTCTCTAGACGAGAGTTCGTTCCAATGGATCCTTCAAAGAGTCCCAGGGCTACAGGTGGATCTCTTCGCATCTCAAGCGAACCACAAACTACCGTGTTATGTAGCCCCCAACCTGGACCCTCTGGCTTACGCCACGGACCGCCCTGGCTCTGGACTGGAACAACTGGGAGAAGATTTACGTCTTCCCTCCAGTGAATCTCCTTATGAAGGTCTTAGACAAACTCAGGACATTCAGGGGTCAAGTGGCTCTAGTAGCCCCAGACTGGCCGTAAGAGCAATTGGTACCCCCTGATCCTGGAACTGGGTCTTCGTACCCCTTCGGATCCCCAGTCCCAAGCTCTCCCAGTCAGTACAAACGAAGACTGTGTTTCGCTTCCTCAGGGATTCTCAAAACCCTAACTTTATGGATTTCATGAAGTTTGCGGCAAAAAGAGATGCGAATATTGACCCTCAGAATATTCTTTTCCTGGAATCCGATAAAGGGATTCAACTTTGAGGCAGTATGATGCGGCCGTCAAAAAGTTAGCAATCTTCCCTGAGAGAGTCTGATATCAGAATCATGACAGTTAATTCTGCTATACCTTTTTCAGATCTTTATTTGAAAAGGGTTTAGCAGCTAGCACGATTACGACAAACAAGTCAGCATTGAAAAAGATATTTCAATTTGGATTTAACATAGACTTGACAGATACCTATTTCTCGTCTATTCCTAAAGCATGTGCTAGACTTAGGCCCTTCTGTCAGGCCTACGTCAGTTCATGGTTCTTAAACGATGTTCTAAAACTGGCTTCCGAAACCGATAATGACACATGCTCGTTTTATGATGCTCCTAAGAAAAACTCTGTTTTTATTAAGCCTGGCTTCAGGAGCAAGAATTTCAGAACTGTCGGCTTTATCCAGAGATCCGGATCATATTCAATTCCTTCCCACGGGGGAAGTGCTACTTTCTCCGGAACGTAGCTTTTTTAGCAAAGAATGAAGATCCTTTGATGAGGTGGGAACCTTGGAAGGTACTACCCCTTCCACAAGATGTCCCTTTGTCCGGTTTCAACCTTACGAGCCTTTCTATCCAGGACCTCCTCTTCCTCATCGGGGCCCCTCTTTAGGAGGGAAAGAGGTGGTACTTTATCCACTAAAGGCATCAGGCAACAAATCCTGTACTTTATCAAACAAGCCAATCCTGACTCCTTTCCAAGCACATGATGTCAGGGCAGTAGCCACCTCAATTAATTACTTCCAACATATGAATTTTGCTGATTTAAAGAAGTATACCGGATGGAAATCGCCGACAGTGTTCAAACGTCACTACCTTAAGTCCTTGGAAGCTCTGAAATTCCCAGCAGTAGCAGCGGGTAACGTAGTTTCCCCTGACTCTAGCTAGATTATAGTAGAAGTTGCAGTCCTCCTTTCTACCTGCCTCACCCAACAGTTCGTCTATTCCTGCCTTGTTCATTAACATTTACCTTGTGTCTTAGCTGCTTTATGATTGTATAAGTGCCCTTCTGGTCCTGATTAGGGACACTCACATCTGATTGACCATACTGATCTCATGAATGTTATCCCCTTATTTTTATGCTAGGGGAATACATCATAATGCAATGGTTACGGGTTTTGTATATTAAGTCATATACATTCCTAAGATATTTTATTTTATCATTGATCAAATATTTATGTAAATTTATACTAATTGCTATTTCTATTTTTGATACATGTTGTTACACAGATTTATTGTGATAGGTAATCATTGTACCTATTTGTATATATTTAAATTACCTTATATTATTAACATAATTAGATTTAAGGGTAATTTAAGCATAATTCTGATTTTGCTTTACTGTGTACTTGTATCTTTTTAGCAATTATATTCGTTCTTTTATTTTGTATCTTTCTTTGAGACCTATTTTGTTTTATTATATTTTATTTTACTTTGTTTACAATCTTGTGCTGTTCTCTGTACGATTTCGCGCAAGCGACACGAGCTGAGCCCAGAAAAGGATTTTGACGTAAGGAAAAATCTATTTCTGGGCGATTGGCTCGTGTCGCCAGCGAAATACCCCCCCTACCCACCCTCCTTCGCTCAAGATTGTCTGCTAACTTCAGGATGGCCACTAGAGGCGCAGCAGTCGAAACCAGCGTGGGATGGGTTGTAAGTAGTAGTACGAGCTGCTCCCTCTGTGGGACGGCTCCCCTCTTGGAGGGTTTTGTAGTGGGAGATTTCTATTGGCATTTGGCTCGTGGTAGTGGTCTCACTCGCCTAGTGTTCATACCGACACCCTCCTAGAGGGTGAGCGAGTCAGTTATACTGACCTTTTTCTTTATTTTTATTTATTCTCTGGTATGTGTTAGTACATTTACCCTAGAAATAATAGATTAAGGATATTTCGCTGGCGACGAGCAAGCCAATCGCCCAGAAATAGGATTTTCCTACGTCAAAATCCTTTTAGCGTCTGGGTGCAGCGAAAAGGGAAAAGGCCCGAGGATCGGTCTGTGACGTCATCATGCCTGCCATATCGGAGTGTGACGTATGTTGTGTCATCATCCCTCTCGTAGGGAGAGACTGAGAGGTTTCTGGCTGGCAACCGCACGTTTGCTGCCAAACTACCTCCCACGTTCTGCATCGCTGTAAACACCGAGTGGGATGGTGAAGCCGCGGCATTAATTCCCATAAATTGCAAGCCCGGGGGATGAGGAACATTCAGCGCTGCCGGACCCTGCGGGAAACCGTGACATCATATAATGCGCAAGCAGACCATCCAAGGTTGGTACGCCTGGTAGCCTAGCGCTGACCATGTACCATCTAACCTATGCGCTTGAGTAGCAGGAGCCTGGAACAAAGATGGCGGATCTCCCCCTCTACTTGCTGGGAACAAAGGAGAGTGCAAATTATTCATAAAATTACCCAAGGCCACTCCTGACGTTTCCGATACAGAACCGCTGGGAGAAACCGAAGGGGTATGAGACAAATCAAAAGCAGGTGGAGAAACATATGGAGCAGCCTGGTTTATTGCCAATACAAAAGAAGCCGGTAAGGTTTGGTCATCCAAAGATGGCATCACCCCCTTCCTTTTGTATTGGCTTTTCCCATAGAACTTCTTCCACTGTTCCACCGACCCAACCGCAACAAACATGACACGGATTAGTAACCGTACATACGTTTTCCCTGCACCTACTACACGTTAGATGAGGATCCGTCGACACCGAAGTTAGGAACCTAGAACATGGAAAGCCACTGACTCCTGGGCATTTCCTTTGTCTCCTCTTCGAAACGGTAGACGATCCCGATGTTGAGGCAAATTCTCCATCATACCACGTATACACTCTTACCACACACTGATCACACTTGGAGAAAGAAAAGGAATGAAAAATAAAAAATGAAATGGATAAAGAACGGGCAAACTGAAAAACCGGCTTTAAATCAGATAGACAGTAACACGTCTTATCTTAAAGGCGGTAGGAAAATAACTGGTGGGTCACAGGTAGCCGTGGGCATTCTGGGTATACATGCCCCGTGACCTGGTATAGATACCATTAGTCCCTGGATCTCACAAGTGTAATTTTAATTCTACCGGTTTCCAGCTTGGCGCTAGTAAATCCTAATGTTAAGACCGAAGATTTGTTTCGTGTATGAACAAATAAAGTTTTATATATGGAAATGTGCGCAATTTCATGCACAATACAACTAAAACAACCCATGGTTGTAGCTTTTATCAGTTTTGAAATATTTTCATATAAATAACGATAAGTGCCAAAATTTCAACCTTCGGCCAACTTTGTCTCTACCGAAATGGTAATAAAACGCAATTGTAAGCTAAAACTCTTATATTCTAGTAATATTCAATCATTTACCTTCATTTTGCAACATATTGGAAGTCTCTAGCACAATATTTTGATTTATGGTGAATTTATGAGAAAAAAAAACCATTTTCTTTACGTCCGTGTGGTAACTCTTCCGAAAAAATCATATGTGCGATTGTGGTAATGTTTGCACCATTTTAAATTAGCCGTTACATAAAGTTTTATATGTTAAAATGTGCGCAATTTCATGTAGAATACAACAAAAAATAATTGAAGGTTGTAGCTTTTCTCATTTTTGAAATATTTGCATATAAATCACGATAAATAGAAAAAAACCACGTTCGCTCAACTCTGACTCTAACGAAATGGTCGAAAAACTCAATTATAAGCTAAAACTCTTACAGTTTAGTAATATTCAGTCATCTATCTTCATTTTGAAACAAATTCTAAGTCTCTAGCACAATATTTAGATTTATGGTGAATTTAAAAAAAAAAACTTTCCTTCCCTCCGCGCATGGATTCTCCGCCACAAATCTCCGAAATGTGTACGTCCCATTCTCAGAATATTTGCTCCATTTCATATTAGACGTTTCATAGAGTTTTATATATGAAAATGTGCACAATTTTATGTAGAATACAAAAAAAAATAATTGAAGGTTGTAGCTTTTCTCATTTTCGAAATATTTGCATATAAAAAATATATAAACAAAATTTGACATTCGGTCAACTTCAACACGTCCGAAATGGTAAAAAACTGCAATAGTAAGCAAAAACTCTTACAGTATAGTAACATTCAATCATTTATCTTCACTTGAAACAAATTGGAAGTCTCTAGAACAATATTTAGATTTATGGTGAACTTTTGAAAAAAATCATTTTTTTACGTCCTCGCGTTACGAATTCATGCATCATTTTGTGATAATATTTTCTCTGTGTTGCTTTGATCGTTTTACAATGTGTTATATACCTAAATGATTGGAATTTAGTGTACAATACAATGAAAAAAAATTAACTCGTTAGCTTCAACCGTTTTGCTCACAGCACGATTTGAATACAATTATATATGAATTTTGTTTTTGCGCTATCATATATCACATTATTTATATATGATAATGATATTTTTTCATTTCTGATGGTTGCATACTAAACTTCAGGCAATGACAAAAAAAGGAGCCAAAAATGTTATTGTTATAATACAATTAAGTTTGTTCATACTTACCTGGCAGATATATATATAGCTGTATTCTCCGAAGTCCGACAGAATTTCAAAAAACTCGCGCACACGCAGTGGGCGCCGGCCGGTGGTAGTACCCATTCCCGCCGCTGGGAGGCGGATATCAGGAACCATTCCCATTTTCTATTCATATTTTATCAGTGCCACTGTCTCCTGAGGGGAGGTGGGTGGCACTTTAATTATATATATCTGCCAGTAAGTATGAACAAACTTAATTGTATTATAACAATAACATTTTGTTCATGAAACTTACTTGGCAGATATATATATAGCTGAATCCCACCTTCGGATGGTGGGAAGAGACAGAATAGGATTTGTAGGAAACTTAAATTAAGTAGATGATATACACCTTGGTTCCTCACCTGTTAGAAAGTAGACTCTGTGATTACTGTCACTACAGCCTGCTTGTGCTTAATCAGAGTTGCCAGCCAGGTGGAGACCTGTAGTGCTGGTGCGCTCTGAATGCTCTGTCAACGGGGACGTGACCTCAATGTGACAAGAGCATAGAGCCATACAAATGAGGGCAACGAAGCAACTGACCACCACCTGGACCAACTAAAAAAGAAAGCCCCCTGAACACTAACGCTAAAAGATGGGAGGTCTTCACCAAAGCCTCACCACAACAAAAAACACATCAACTAAAACTAACCTAAACCTAACTAAGGGATAGGGAGAGAGCTACCTTCAGCCCCCAAGACTGTGTCTGCAGAAACGTATGGCCCTAGAGAACAACAGTCCTCGTATATCGTTCTCACATCTCTCAAGTAGTTGTGAGGCGAAATACTGAATTGCTCTCCAAAAAGTGGCGTCAAGGATGTCCTTGATCGACATGTTCCTTTGGAAGGCAAGCGAGGTTGCAACAGCTCTGACCTCGTGAGCTTTCACTCGCAAGAGGCTCAAATCGATCTGTGTGGAAGACGAATGAGCCTCTTTAATGACGTCCCTCAGAAAGAACGCCAAAGCGTTCTTGGATAACGGTATATCGGGTCGTTTAACCGAACACCAGAGATTATCTGAGGGACCTCGTACTTCTTTAGTCTTGTGGACATAAAACTTTAGAGGCCCTGACAGGGCACAGGACTCTCTCAGGTTCTGGCCCACAAGGCTTGTCATACCCTTGATTTCAAAACTCCTTGGCCAAGGGTTCGATGGGTTTTCATTCTTGCTAAGAAAGTGGGACTCAAAGAGCAGACAGCATTGTCCCCCTTTGAAGCCCACTCTCTTACAAATGGCTTGAATTTCGCTAACTCTCTTCGCCGTCGCCAGAGCAGTTAGGAAAAGAGCCTTCTTAGTCAAGTTCCTAAGAGACGCTTCAGGTAGCGGTTCGAAAGGACTCGACATTAACAGTCTAAGGACTAAATCCAGGTTCCAAGAAGGAGGCCTCGCCTGAGGTATCTTGGATGTCTCAAAGGATCTCAGGAGATCGTGAAGATCCCTGTTATCAGACAGGTCTAGTCCTCTGTGTCGGAAGACTGCCGACAGCATGCTCTTATATCCCTTGATGGTCGGGACCGCCAGCTTCTGCACATTTCTCAAAAATAGCAGGAAATCGGCTATCTGGCTCACAGAGGTAGAGGAAGAGGAAATTCCCTCCTTTCTACACCATGCCCTGAAGGAAGCCCACTTCGACTGGTAAACAGCTCTCGAGGACGTTCTCCTAGCATTGGCGATCGCCTTTGCAGCTGCTTTAGAAAAACCTCTCGCTCTGGCCAGTTTTTCGATAGTCTGAACGCAGTCAGACCCAGAGCGGAGAGGTTTCGGTGATATCTTGCGAAGTGGGGCTGTCTGAGTAGATCTTTCCTCCAGGGCAATGTCCTCGGAAAGTCTATGATGAATGACATTACCTCTGTGAACCATTCTTTCGCGGGCCACATCGGGGCGATCAGGGTCAACCTCGTCCCCTCCAATGCCGCGAACTTCCTTACTACTTCCCCCATGATCTTGAATGGCGGGAAGGCATATAAGTCCAGGTTCGTCCAGTCCCAGAGCAGAGCGTCTATCGCGACTGCTCCCGGATCCAGCACAGGAGAGCAATAAAGAGGCAACCTCTTTGTTCTCGACGTCGCAAATAGGTCGACTAACGGACACCCCCACAGTCTCCAGAGCTCTCGACAGACGTCCTGGTGCAACGTCCATTCCGTCGGCAGGATCTGATCTTGCCGGCTGAGAAGGTCTGCTCTGACGTTCTGGACTCCTGCGATAAACCTCGTCAGGATCCTTATCCGTCTCGCATCGCCCACAGCAGAATCTCCCTCGCTAAATAAAACAGAGGACGTGAGTGTGTACCTCCCTGCTTCTTTAGGTACGCCAGGGCTGTGGTGTTGTCCGAGTTGACTTGGACTACTTTCTCTGCAACCTTTTGTTGGAAGAACGTTTAGCGCCAGAAAAACCGCCGCTAGTTCCTTTACATTGATGTGCCAGGACACCTGTTCCCCCCTCCAGGTGCCTGACACTTCCTCCCCTCCTAGTGTTGCTCCCCATCCCGACACCGAAGCGTCGGAAAACAACACTAGGTCTGGGCTCAGAAGCTTTAGGGACAACCCCTCTCGAAACTTCCGAGGATCTAACCACCATCTTAGATGGTTCTTCACTGATTTGGTGTGAAAAGGGGTCGCATCCAGATCCTCTCTGACTCTCCATTCGTCTGCTAAGAAAAACTGGAGAGGTCCCTGAGGTTGTAGTCTTCCCAGGGAAACAAACTTTTCCAGCGAGGAAATGGTTCCCAGCAGACTCATCCATTCCCTCGCCAAGCAAGCTTCCTTCCCCAGGAATGCCGAGACTTTCTCTAAGCCTTGCAGCTGTCGTTCCTGGGACGGAAACGCTCGAAAAGCCACTGAATCCATCTGAATCCCCAGATACACGATGGACTGTGTTGGGGTCAGATGCGACTTTTCGAGGTTGACTAGAAGTCCCAGGGACTTCGCCAAGGCCAACGTGAAGTAAGGTCCTTCAGACACCTTTCTTCTGACGATGCTCTGATAAGCCAATCGTCGAGATACAGGGACACTCTTATTCCTGCAGAATGTAACCATCTCGCTACGTTCTTCATGAGCATGGTAAATACCATCGGAGCCGTGCTTAAACCGAAACAAAGGGCTCGAATTGCCAAACTTTGTCCCTTAGCATAAACCTCAGAAACTTTCTTGAAGAGGTGGATAGGCACGTGAAAGTATGCGTCCTGTAGGTCCAAGGACATCTCCAGTCGCCCGGTCTTAGGGCTACCTAGAACCGACTGAGGTGTTTCCATCTTGAATTTTTTCTTTTCTACGAAAAGATTCAGGCTGCTTACGTCCAAGACTGGACGCCACCCCGACGACTGTTTTGTTACCAGGAAAAGTCTGTTGTAGTATCCTGGTGACCCCAGGTCTAAGACCTGCTCCACCGCTCTTTTCGTGATCATTTGTTCCAAAAGATCTAAAAGAACCTGCTGTTTCTCCCCTTGATACGACGGGGAAAGATCTCTGGGAGTCGTTGAAAGAGGAGGAGGGTCTACAAAGGGGATCTTGTACCCCTTTTCTACTATCGTTGAGGGACAACAAGCATTGAGTTCTGTAATCTCTCCCTTCTCCTCCTCTCAACGCCCCCGACAAAGAACTTTAGCCTGGCTCCGACAGGCATCTGAAGGACTTTCGTCTCATTTAGAGGATTTAGGTTTGAAGGAACCTCTTCCTCTTGCAAGTCCTCTCCCTCGAGGAGCAGCTCTCGAGGGAGGAGCGCTACGAAAGGGTTTAACCTTCCTAGGAGGTCGTCCAGACGACGACGTGATAGGGACTGCAGGACGTCTAGAAGACTGGGCCAAGAGATCCTGGGTAGCCTTCTCTTGAAGGCTCACCTGCCAGGTCCCTTACCATAGCCTGGGGGAAGAGATGGCTCGAAAGGGGTGGTGCAAAGAGAAGCTCTGCTTTCTGCGATGCAGAAACAGACTTCGCTGTGAAATTGCATAAGAGCGCTCTCTTCTTGAGGAAAGCAGTGCCGAAATGAGACACTAACTCTTCCGAACCATCCCTGACGGCCTTGTCCATGCATGACAACACATTGGACAGCTCCCCCAGACTCAAAGAATCAGGACTCCTAGATTGAAGATCCAGGACTCCTAGGCACCAGTCTAGGAAGTTAAAGACTTCCAGAGTCTTTAACAGACCTTTCATGTGATGGTCGATCTCCGTTGGTGTCCAAGAAATCTTCGCGGACGACAAAAGGGATCTTTTCTGGGCGTCTACCAGACTAGCAAAGTCCCCTTGGGAAGAAGACGGGATCTTAATTCCTACTTCCGATTTGGTCTCATACCAAATGCCGCCTCTCCCACTAAGTCTAGAGGGAGGCAGGGCGAAAGTCGACTTGCCCTGATCCTTCCGACGTTCCATCCAGTCCTGCAATTTCTTGAATGCTCTCTTAGTGGACAAGGAAGTCTTCATCTCCACCACTTCCGAAACCTTGCCCGACTTCGAAGACGAAAACTGAGAGGGCGGAGACCTTAGGAGCTGCAGGCTGGAACTTCTCCCCAAACAAGGAACGTAAAAGTCGTACCAGCACCTTGTAGTCGGAAACCGACGAAACTGACGGCTGTTCTTCCTCCACTGAGTCAGCCGGACTACTATGTTCTCCTTCCTCCCGAAGAGGCAAAGGAGATAGAACCTCTGGAGAGGGCGTGCGCCCCACGGGTCTAGCCTTCAAAGGCTTTCGAGGAAGACTAAAATCCGCCTCTTCAAGGCGACCGACCTTCCGTCGATCTTTAGAGCTCGAACCACGAAGAGCGTCCTGACCTCGCTGCGCCTTCAAGAGATGAAACTCCAAGTCTCTCTCGAGGAGCGCCCTTACGTTTGACGCTCAAGCGTCCAGCTTTCGCTTTCAAAGCGTCCTTCTGAGCGCTCTCAAAAGCCTTCTCCACAGGCAAAGCGTCAAACAAAGCAACCCGACGAGCGTCTTCAAAAGCTGTCCTGCCGAGCGTCTTCAAACGCGTCCTCCAAGCGTCCTGTCGATCGTCCTCAAAAGCGTTCCTGACGTGCGGGCGGAGACGAGCGCACGAACGAGGAGACAGAGAAGGAGACTGCCTCGTCCTCGTTGACAGGCAGTCTAGCGTCCTTCCTTAGCTTGTAGGCTCAACTGCTGCTGGGCGAGTCTTCCGAGCCATTAAGGACGACAATTGGTCTTGAAGCGACGCAAGAATACTCTTCGTAGGTGAAGAACCGAGAGGAGGTGAAGGGCTGCGCTTGCGAGAAGACGAGGGGCGGGGGGACGCCTCCTTCCTTCTCACAGGAACAGCAACCTGCCTCTCCGAGGCGCGAGAGAAGCGCTTCTCAGCGTCGTCCTCGGACGACGTCCTACCTCTCTTCTGTGGAGGAAAACGCGTCATACGACGCAGGCGAAGACCGCAACGAGAGCGGAGAGAGGGGACGCAAAGCGTCCTCCCTAGGAAAAGTCCTTTTCAACGGACGCGAGTCACTCCGAGAGCTCCACCCCTTGCGCGGGAGGGCGCCTCGGAGGACGAAAAAACAGTCCCCTTTAGGATGCGAGCCTGAAGCCCTCTCCTTGGCAGCCTTGGGAAGTAAGGCAACAGGTCCTGCCGAAGGGACGCCAGATCGGTGGGGAGCCCCGTAACCCTCTTGCGGCTTTCGACATGCCCACATCCCTGAGGTCTGGGAGTCCGACAGAGGTCTAGACCTAGAGGCATTATGGCGGCCGATCTGACGCCCCCTCCACAACACTAGGGCACGAAGACACACACTTTAATCGAGCCGTTTTCAAGGGCCAACACTTTGGACTCTAGAGTGCGCAATGACTCTAGAATCAGAGAAAGGGCATTACCTTCTCCAGACACAGAACTAGGGCCCTCAGGCAACAACACAGGATTAGGTGAAGCAAATTCTACTGGTGTTAATATAGGCGAAATGTTACTTCCCTTACCTTTCGTAGAACCGCTTTTAGAGGAAGACCTCCTGATCCTATCGCGCTCCAACTTACGCCGATAGGATTCATACACCTTCCATTCATCCTCAGTCAAACTTTTGCATTCAATGCAACGATCAACCAGCAAACAAACATGCCCCCTACACCCCATACATACTGTGTGGGGGTCTACCGATGCTTTCGGTAGCCTCACCTTGCAATCACTCCTCACACACACTCTGAAGCTCACTGAACTTGATCCCGACATCACGTTCATATAAAAGCCAATCCAAAATCCAAAAACAGTCCACTATCGCGTATGCCAATCCAACAATCCAGAGTCAAAACCAAAAGTCAATCCAGATACTTATAACGAGTTAAATCCAAAAATCCTGGGCGGAGGTCTGTAAACAGGTGTTTACCGACCGGCGACAGAAAAAATATGAATAGAAAATGGGAATGGTTCCTGATATCCGCCTCCCAGCGGCGGGAATGGGTACTACCACCTGGCCGCCCACTGCGTGTGCCGCGAGTTTTGAAATTCTGTCGGACTTCGGAGAATACAGCTATATATATATCTGCCAAGTAAGTCTCATGAACAAAATGAACTCTTAATCTTGAAAACTAAGCGCGCTGTGATTTTTTGAAAAAAATATTTTTTCCACTTCGGCGCTCACTCCGAGACCCACTCGGCATAAGGGAGACGATTTTTATTAAACCCCTTAGGCGTTTAAGGATTAATTACCGTATGTGCACTTCCTGGGTTTATACTGAGTGGTTAATACTTATTTTCCCCAACAAACCAATCCATCATTTCAGCCCCCATTCATGGCCTACAATTCCCTCCACAAGAAGAATAACAATCATACACAAATGTACCTTATGGAACTATCGCAAGTACAAACACCCCACTCAGTTTGGGTAGGCTGAACACAAAACAGGGAGACAAAAGTATGGTAGGTAAGAACTCCGCATATAATTGATGGGTTTGCATGAAAAAATTAGTTTTATGTTTTGAAAACTTGGTTTGTCTCATCACATGCCCACAAATCATAATGTGTGAACTGCAGTCTGGGAAGGAGATTATGAGACTGAGGTTACAGCTCTGTTAAATATATCAAATGGGTCCAGGAAAGTAATTGGGGACTACATGAATGTGGGACCAGGCTCATGTGGAGAAATGGATTACGTTAAGTGGCAAAAGTCCTAGACTAGAAAAAGAAGTCTGTACTGATGAGTCACATAGAGAAGACATAAACAAACTGTACATATGAGATGTACATACGATAGGGCTGTAGTGTTGTCTGAATAAATCACAACTACTATCTTTCCTGAGACTAGGTTAGAAAACAACTGAAGGCCCAGGAAAATCACCATCAATTCCTTGACTTTGATGTGCAGAAATCGTTACTGTCCACTTCCCTGAAACTTTGCAATCTCCCAAAAGAGCTCAAAAACTTAGATCTGGCACATTGGAGTAAAACTCTAGTTTGGGGGTCAGGGGAATAAGGGAAATTCCTTCTTGCAGTTTTCTTCCGATGACCACCAACAGAGATCTTTTATCATTGAGGTTATCTGGAAGACTACCGAGTCTGACTGGGTCTTCCGACACCAGTTCGCTCTCAGGAAAAATTGTATAGGCCTCATGTGAAGCCTGCCCAATTACATAAATTGCTCCACTGAGGCCAGGTTCCCCAACAAGCTCATCCATTGAAGAAGAGAGCTGGTCGAAAGGGCTAGGAACACTCAAACTGTTTAGAGAAAAGACAAGACTCAACTCTTTTCTGTGAGAGAAAAGCCTATAAAGCTTGAGTGTACAGATTAATTCCCAAATACAGAATCCATTGAGGTGTCATCTGTGACTTTTAAGCATGTATTAAAATATCCAACTGTTGAGTTAAGAAAGGGTCTTCTTCAAGTCCTCTGTGCACTGTTGCTCCAACGGGGAGCAGAGAAGCCAATTGTCCAAATCAAGCGAAATGATCCTGAGAACATGAAGCAATTTGCCCATGGATGAAAGTACCCGAGTGAAGACCTGTGGGGCTATGGATAGACTAAAGCACAGTGCCCAAAACTGGAAAACCTTACCTCGAAACATGAGCTGCATACCCAGGGTTACCATCCAGTTGCCCTGATGTAGGGATGACTTGACTGAGCAGTTTGTTTCCATATGAAAGGTGGTCTTCATAATAAATGGATTCAAGACACTTACATTCAAAACAGACCTCCAGCCCTCTGATGATTTGGGGACTATGAAGAGTCTGTTGTAAAATCCCTCAATGGAATGGTATAACATTTCTTATACTTCCCTTTTCCCAATCACTGACTCGACTTCTCAAGATAAGGCCAAAAGTTTCAGATCCTACTGAGTAAGCCGCCAAGGTGATCAGCGACTTCAACAAGGGTGTAGCATTAGTCTCCTTCAGGCATTTTGTAGATTGGGCTAGCAGATTGTGTTGACTTTTTCTGCAAAGCCAAAAGAACCTCCTTAACCATCTCCTTCGGGAAAAGATGAGACTTATCCAATGGGGAGAATAAGAGGGCCAAGTTCTGTGTAACCATACCTGGCAAAGGAACACCACAATTCTTGCTTCTTGAGAATACCCTATGACAAGAGAGAAGCTAATTGGCGGACACATCTCTGACTGCCTTATCCGTGCAAGACAAGACACCCAGCCAGTCTACAGCGAAATCTTCAGCGAGTAAAGGACAGTCTTCAATCATCCTCACCAGAGCTCCCACTGTTCGATCTGAAAAGCTAAAAATTTCCAGGAATTTTAATAAATTCCGGACAGATGATCCAACTCAGGTGACAAAACAACTTTTGATGCTGCAAATGCAGACCGTTGAGGCGAGAGTGCTGAGCATGCAAAAGTTGGCGACAAATGAGCAGGAGTGGAATACTGTTGTGCTGTCGTTGGCACTAAACACCTAAGCGGAGACTGAAGCTCAAACGTGAGAGTTCACTTACGCTGAGGGTCTGAATGTTTTACCGCCAAAACTGGGTGCTCAAAAGATCCATGAGACTCTGGGCTGTCCCAAGAAGAGGCACAATAACAAACTGACGGAACATCAGGAGGTGAAACCATAAAGCTGCAAGAGGGTTGAGGACACTAAAAACAACCTAAACCTCTCTATGCCTCTTGATAGGAGGCGAGATGTTGACTATAGAATGCCTCTTCAGAAACAACACTGTCAGGAGACAACACAGTGTTCAAAGATACATGCACAGCACTGTACGAGACGCCTTTCCAACGGCAATCTATCGCAGCCAGGGAGCAAACAACAGGCTCAACGGAGGGGGTGACTGCCCATGGGCAAACCCCACCAGCCTCCCTTGGACCTCCGGTATGTCTTCTCCCCATTGTCAGGGAGTGGGATAGTTACCTTTGTCTAGGAGAACTGGTGGGATGGACAGCCACCTCCTCAGGCACTGGACTAACACTTTTCACTGCACTGTCACTCGTCATCTTATCAAATAGAGCTCTAAAAGAAAACCTAATTCAATGACAGAATTGGCTAAAAAATCTAAATGATTTGCTAATTTTCAAATATTAATATTGATCAATACTGTATTAGTAAGTTTAATAAGATTAAATTATATCACATAATAATAATAATTCTCTCTCTCTCTTACAGAAATGTATTTTTTGTATGATAAATAAATGATGTACTAATTTTCAAATATTAATAATAATGTAAAGAGCAATCAATTCATTTAAGAAAATACGTACTACAGTGAATTAGTAAGATTATAAGTTTATAAATTTAAAAAATTATGTAAGTATGAAGGAAATCCCAGTCTTCACGCATCTTTCTTTCGAACTCCAGGTACCAAGCTGAGATCCAACAGCTGTCAAATATATCAAGTAATATGACAGGAGGGGAGGAAGTGTACTCCGTGAGTATAGGAAAGCATCATTGTCCTTGCCTGCCCCTACAATCTCCTCCAACCACTTGAACATGGCCAGACCGTAAGAAGCGCATTCGTCACGGTCACTCCTGTTCGCCTCGTTCCTCCCAGTGTAGCCTGAGGAGGTTGAAGGGACAGGTGAGGGAGACCTGACGCTCCTACCCTGCCTACTAGCAGAACCAATAGGCTGGGAGGACTGCAGCCGATCGCCAACCTGCAGTGGTGATCGAGCTGCAGGTCTGGACCAGCGGTCTTCATGCGGAGAAGCGCTGGACCGAGAACGGTAACGTTGGTCGTGCGTCAGGGGAGCTGCTATGAACGCTTCTACCCTGCCTACCAGCAGAACTGGTAGGCTGGGAGGACTGCAGGCGATCATCAACCAGCGGTGGCAATCAAGCTGCAGGTCTGGACCAGCAGTCTCCTTGCGGAGAAGCGCTGGACCGAGGATGGTAGCATCGATCTCGTGTGTCAAGGGAGCTGCTACCAGTTGTACGAGCCGTCCGGTCCCAGTGGAAGCGATGGCTGGGTGACTGGTAGTGTCCACTAACGCGGTGAGAGCGAGCACCGTTCTCTCGATGCGCCACGGTACCAGGGACCAGAGGGACCTCTTCCCAGCCTCACCAAGTGAATGGTCTAGTACGAACGTCACGTCAACCCTGGGTACCAGACATCCGCTGTGCAAGCGATCGCCGGTCTGGCGAGAGTCACCTGAGCGACTCTTACTATCCTTCCACTCCATGCCTGGGTCCTGACGGTGAGCGTACTCAGCAGTCTGGACCTTGGCTGCACGGTCACCCGTAGTTGACCATACACTTGGTCTCGCTCGCGCGAGCGGCCGAGATGGTTCCCTGTCTGGAGGTGGAACCTCTGTAGCCAAGAGAGGAGGTACCACCGGTGGCTGGTACCTCCCCGTCTTCTTCCCTGAGGAAGGGGAGATGGGAGGACCAGCGGAAGACCCACCTGTCTCACCGGAGCGAGACAGACCCTTAGAAGTCCCTGTGTGAGACTTCTTAGAGGGGGGCGAGGCCACCTTCTTCTTCCTCGGTTTGGGGGTCTTGGAAGTCGAAGGGGAAGAGGCGGCAGAAGACGACGACGACACCTTCTTCATCTTCTTCAGGACGGCAGAAGGTTCTCCCATCCAGGTAGGGGCTGTGGTGGCTGCCCAAGCAGCAGGCCCCAGCGCGACCTGTGAAGGAGGACCTGACGGAGCAGCAGTGGAGAGAATGCTTCCTCAAGGAGGGTTACGAAACTCTCGCACAGCAGGCAATGCGTCTGCCACCACCGAGAGTGGTGGGTTGTGCGAACGTGACCGTCGTCTGGGTGGGACTGCGCGTGCACCTGACAGGAGACAGCCGATACCGTCCTCCGACTCATTCAAGTCCTCGTCGAGGCCGAAACCTTTCAAGAGGACTGGATGGGCAGCCTCCACCGGTCTGTGTGGACAGTCGCGTGGGAACATCATGTCAACCCTGGGTACCGGACGATTGCTGTGTGAGTGATCGCCGGTCTGGCGAGAGTCACCTGAGCGACTCTTACCATCCTTCCGCTCCATGCCTGGGTCCTGACGGTGAGCGTACTCAGCAGTCTGGACCTTGGCTGCACGGTCAACAGTAGGTTAGATTAGATTAGATTATAAAATTTTTGGCACATAGCCAAGCGCCGGAGCCGAGGGGCCATTCAGCGCATATATATTTTTAAGAATAAAAGTCACTGTCGTACAAACAAACATACACACAACCGATTAACATACAAATCATTCATTCATAAAAACCAAACAAGAAGCCTAAAACAATTAAGAGAAAAATTAAAATTCATAAAAAAGACCAATATTTTTTAAAAATATCATAATTTGCTCTGCCTGAGCACCTTCACCTAAAATATCGCCAAGAGACTTATTTGCCAGCAAACAAGCTCTACGTTTGGTTTCAAAATGAGGGCACTCCACCAAAATATGCACCACAGTCAAATCCACATGACAGGTGGAACAGCGAGGAACCTGCCTATCTGCTCCACTCATCATTAGATACCCGTGAGTATATTTAGTGTGGCCAATAACGTAATCTAGTTAAAACTATCTCAGACCTTCTATCCATCCGGCTATGAGGCCAAGGAGTGAACAGAAGGCCCTAATCGACTTTAATTTAAGATTATTATCTAAAGTAGACCAGTGGGCCTGCCACTGGTCTCTACAATAAAATCGAATGGTACTTTTAAAATCTGAAACAGGGACGCCCAATGTTGGAAACATGTGCCTAAGCCTAGTTGCAGCCTTAGCAGCAGCGTCGGCTCGCTCATTCCCAACAATTCCAACATGGGACGGAGCCCAACAAAACCAAACAGAAAATCCTCTTCTATTAATTAAAAGATAAAACCAATCTTGTACTTCTTGCACTAAAGGGAGGTGGCAAGAGACTAGCTTTTGAGAGAAAGATAAAACACTCAAAGAGTCGGTAAAAATGGTAAAAACCTTGTTAGTACAAGAACTATAAAAAAAATATTTAAGAGCAGTCAAAACTGCCAGCAGTTCAGCTGTAAAAACAGAGGAATTAGATGGAAGCTTCTTTTTAATTATATTATCACTAGTCACTACAGAGCAACCAACACCATCAGAACCCTTCGAAGCCATACAGTATATATATGATGATAATCACCATGTTCAGAAGCATGATCCAAGAAACTTGCCCTCAACTGATCACCAGAACTGTTGCTCCTGCTTTCCCTAATTGGGCAGATTTCTATGAGTGGCCTATTCCACGGAGGAAACTTTGAGGGCGAAATTTCAGCTACTGCAGGGGGTAGTAATCCCACCTCCCTGGCAGAGCTGGCTAGTCGAACTTCAAGCGGCTTTGGCAGTCTAGGTCTATTTGGGGCTCTATCAGATGGTTCTCTAACGTACTTATAGTTGGGGTTCAGCTTTGACGTAAGTACTCTTGATATGACTCTCAAGCCCAATTCCTCCCTACGGATACATAATGGGGGACAACCTGACTCAACGTATAGGCTTTCTACTGGTGAAGTTCTATAGGCTCCCGTACAAATACGTAAAGCCATATTATGGACAACATCTAATGTTTCTGCAGTGTTGTCTTGCCACGCACAACCATAAACTTGGCAACCATAATCAATTTTGCTTAGGCATAAAACCTGATACATCCTCAAGAGGGTGATTCGATCTGCCCCCCAATTAAAATTAGACACGACTTTAAGAATATTAAGACGAAGCTTCACGTTACATACAACTTCATTAACATGTTGAGTAAAAGTTAATTTTTTATCAAATGTAACACCTAGATACTTAATGCTATCTTCATAAGGTAAAATCGAATCATTTAAAAACAGTGTAGGGATCTCTTCCATTCTTCTTAATCGACAAAATCTTATAGCTTTTGGTTTTTTGTCTGCTGAAAATTTGAACCCTTTAGTACTGGCCCATGATGTTGAAGCATTAATAGCAGTCTGAATCATTTGACAAGCTTCGACAGCTGTAGACTTACTACAGATTATTGCATAATCATCAGCAAAGGCCAGACCATGCACCCCGACAGGAACTTGTTCTAGTAGGCCGTTGACAGCTACATTAAAGAGTGTTGGACTAAGGACGCTTCCCTGAGGTAACCCTTCTTCTTGAGGGTAGGCAGAAGAAATGTAAGAGCCCACTCTTACTTTCAGGTAACGTTCTGTCAAAAAATCTTTAAGACAATAGAACAAATTACCCACAACACCCCACTCAACAAGTTGCATAAGGATACCCCCTCGCCAGGTAGTGTCGTAGGCTTTTTCTAGGTCAAAGAACACTGCAACAGTCTGGTTTTGCACAGCAAAAGCATTCTGTATCTCCCGAGTAAGGAACATCAAAGGGTCAGCAGTACTTCTATTTTTCCTAAAGCCAAACTGCCGATTAGAAAAAAGATTCTTTGAATCCAAATACCACACAAGTCGAGCATTGACCATCCTCTCATAAATCTTGCTAACACAACTGGTTAGAGCAATTGGCCTATAGTTCTTAGGAAGGAAGGAATCTTAAAAGGGTTTTTTAAAACCCGGTACAATAATCGATATCTTCCAAGACTCTGTGAAGTTCCTGAAAGCCAAAAACTGTTTAAAATGTCTAAAAGAAATTGTTTTGTACTTCTAGGCAAATTAAAAATCATTGAGTAGAGTATATCATCTTCACCAGGAGATGTTGGGGAAGATAACGAGATTGCATGATCTAACTCTTTCATGGTGAAAGGAAGATTATACGACTCTGAATTCAAACTAACAGCAGGAACAACCGTGGTACCGTCCCTAATATTCCTGAATGCAGGAGAGTAATGTAGGGCACTAGATATACTGGAGAAATGCCTACCAAAGGTTTCTGCAACTTCTCCAGAATCAGATATGAGGAAGCCATCAATTTTCAATATAGGCAAAGGAGGTGGAGAAAATTTCCCTTGCAGCTTTCGGATTCTGTTCCAGACTAATGACATCGGCGAATCATATTTTAATTCACTTATATATCTGATAAACGATTCCCTCTTTGCTTGCTTAAATGTTTTCTTTTGCTTAGCAAGAGCTCTTTTATAGATGTTTTATTTACCAAGCAAGGGTATCTACGATATCTCTTGTAGCCAGTTCTAGTTATCTTTCGGCTCCAATGCGCATGCATCACTCACCAAGGTACTAAAGGACGCCGAGTTTTACCAGAAGTTCGAGGAATAGACAGCATGGCACCACACAACAATATACTGATTAAATACTCATAAGCAGATGTTGGGCTCTGAAAATCATTTATCTCTTGATCAATTTCAGTAGATTTTTTGAATAATCCCCAGTCAGCCTCCCCTACCTTCCATTTTGGTAAACATGGAGATGGAATATTTTTCATATACTTTAAGTGAATGGGCCAATGATCACTGCCATGATCATTCTGGTCTACTACCCACTGGTAATCTAACCTCAAAGACGAAGAGCAGATAGTGAGGTCAATGGCTGAATCAGTATTATGAAAAAACATCATGTCTTGTAGGGGAACCATCATTCATTAAAGTGATGTCATTCAAGTCAAGCAGCTGTTCTATTATTAACCCCAGCGGTCGCAGTTTGGCTCTCCCAGAGGGGTGTGCTTGGCATTAAAATCCCCCATCAGAATGAAGGGTTTAGGAAGCTGGTCTATCAGTGTCTGTAGGTCGTTTAATTCTAGCTGGCGGGGATTACCCTGAGCATCCTGTAATCTATTTTCTAATGATGGATCAAGGTAGAGAGAGCAAATTGTGATCCATTTATAATTAAAAATTTGGACTGCACAAGCCTGCAACACAGTGTTCAATTGAACAACCCTGTGATTACTGACTTGCGGACTATGATGCCTGTGCCTCCCTGAGCACGTACACCTATCAGGGTGAAGACCTGTGAAAGGAATAATTAAAACCCACATTGGGTGTGTGCTCTCCCAACTTTGTCTCTTGTAGACACATCGCAGATAAATCATGTTCCTTAAACAGAACCCGAACTTGCTCTCTATTTGATATAAAGCCACGGATGTTCCACTGCATGAGAGCCATTATTTAGAGGAAGGGATCTTAAAATTCTCTACTAATTTAGGAATCTGTGTCCTGGTGAGAGATATCTTATCAGCTTTACCAGTACTACTAGATCTAGATCTAGGTGTTACAGGTCTTTTGTGATGAATGGGCCTTCACTTGCCCTTTCAGTTTTGCTTTTGTTTTTCCTTTGATATCTGAATGACCGTGAATGAGGCGAAGAGGGAGAAAGGGACCTCTTCTGACGAATAAGGAGGGCCTCAATCTCCTCCACCGTCATCTCCACGGTGCACTGTAACGTCAGGATCAGGTAAGGGCTCAATGTCAGGCAATGTCCCTGACACAGAGAAGTCGTCGTCATCCTGAGATCTGGTTTGAACCCTAGAATCAACAGGGTCCCCTGGCTTAACCAGAGTCTCTGCAACATGGGAAACCCCACCAGGAGGGGCACGGGAGCCCCTGGGGCGGGGGGGCCACGGTGAGGCCCCACCAAGGGGGGCATGGGAGGTCCCACCAGGTGGGGCACGGGAAGCCCCAACAGAGGGGGCGGGGGCACGGGGTGTCCCCACTAGAGGGGGTGTGGAAAACCCCACCAGCGGGGCACCGGGGAGCCCCACCAGAAGGGGCACTAGAAGAAGCAGTACTCAATGTGTGCCTTCAAGGGATCCGAATAGGATTTCCTGCCCAACAGCTTTTTTGGCCTGTCCCACACTGATATGTTCAGCAATAGATTTTAGTAATGCCTCTTGTTCTTTTTTAATTCACTACATTTCTTATCACGGGCTCGATGTTCACCCTTACAGTTTATGCACATTACCGGTCCAGAACATTCCTCGTGCTCAGGCTGGCCACACGATTCACAGAGTTTATTTCTGTACAAACATTAGAGGAGTGTCCAAAACCAAAACATTTAAAGCACTGGAGCACTCTCGGTCTATAAGGACGAACTTTCAAAAGATTTCACTGTCAAGAATAATTTCAGATGGCAGGAAAGAATTTATAAATGTTAAAATAAGCATCGATGAGCGGGGCACTTTAAAAACCTTCCAAACCACGTCTGGACACATATCCAAAAATTTTCCAAATTTCCTCATTCATTCATTTCATGTAAATCTTCATTAAAGATAACACCCTTCGCGTAACTAAAATTATAGTGAGGTTTTACCTCTTTTACCATACCCTCAGGATCAAGCTTCAAATTTAGTAGCATTACCGACTGAACATTGGTCTTGGTATGAACTAAAAAACTATTACGCCCAAAGCGAGATACTTCTGGGCTCCCAACATTGCCGATCTTCTGGCTTACCAACCTTTTCACCTTGAAGAGGTTGCCTCTCTCACCATGCGTTGAGATAATTAACCACTTAGCTGGGTCTGGAGATCTGGAGATTTTACTTATTCTATTAGGATCTTTTTATTTCATTTGGTGGTTTATAAATGTCAAGATTTCTAGGGACCTCTTCTGCCTCTACAAGTCCAACACTCATAGAATCTGACCTAAATTCTCTAAAGGCTCTGTGAGCTTCCGATTCAGAGTTGAAAACTATCCAGAAGTCAACAGTAGGTGACCGTACACTTGGTGATGCTTGCTCGTGAGCAGCCAAGACAGTTCCCGGTCCAGAGGTGGAACCTCTGGAACTGGGAGAGGAGGTACCAGCCACCACTGGTACCTCCATGGTACCCGTCTTCTTCTTCCCTGAGGAAGGAGAGACGGGCCACGTTCCCGGAGGAACAGGAGGACCAGCATAAGATCCACCTGTCTCACCGGAGCGAGACAGACCCTTAGAAGTCCCGTGATGAGAATTCTTAGGGCAAATAGCCTTAGGAGTCGAAGGGGTGCAGACATGAAAATATGATGATCTCGAAGAGGAGATGACGACACTTGACAAGCTCTCTTCCTCTTTGATTCCTCGAAATTCTGCCAGATTTCTACCATCAGGAATAGATTAACATCACAGGGCAGCGGCGAAAGCTTTTTCCAGTGATGTAACTCCAGGGTAGTAGTGGTAAATGAAATGATTACCAGCAGGGGATCAGTACACACACTCGATGATCGGTATCACAACATGCTACGAGTCACGGGTACAAATCTAAGGTGAGGATAACCAATACGAAGAGCTATCCAACCAATACTGCTGTAAACACAATCATCACTGTAGTCTATAAAATAAAGAAAAAATGATTAAAGTAATAAGGATACTCCTCTCGCATCCAAAGGCAACGCCCTCTGAAATCCGAGGAGATCCCCAAAACCAACACCATACGTCCCCTCTCCTACCTTCATCCGATAGTAAGTGAAAGGATGAAGAAGAGAAATTAACATAAAAACTAAACAAGGACAAACCTCTGAAGTTCCCCTCTGTAATTCCCAAGCGTAAGCATAGTTTTTGGATGAATACATGTCTCGTTACAGGATCAATATCACTCATCATCCTCGCGATAAATACATATCTCATCCTCACGTTAAAGGGTGAAAGAATGTAAATAATATGTTTTGTATATTATTTGAATTTAAGATTAATATCAAACACTGTATATACATATTTATTTAAAAAACAAAAATAAACCAGAAAGATCCTGAGAAAAATGATCAACGACCAGTCAGCAAGAGCTCATAAACACACATCTTCATCGGAAGACGGCCGAAAGCAAAGTGGAGTGTTTACATCCGGGCAGGCTAGCCTACCCGCCTGCCACACGGTAGTTACTGCCTAACCACCTTGTTCAAGAATTTAACGGCTGTAATTCCAGCTACGCCGTAAGTAATTCCTTATGTAAAGGACCGAGGGTTTGTATATCGTGTAGGAACAAGGAAAGATTAGAAGTTCCAAATTCAGTATAATTCCAGGAGAAAGACATTAAAAACATGCCAAAGTTGTAATCTGATAACCAAAAGCACAAAATATTTGAGTGAGGGTTGGGCTAAAAGACCAAAAGTTTACCTGTGGGATTACGTTCATACAGCACAGCAAACTGTAGACAATTGAGGTTGTTGGCCCCTAACGGCCAGTATTTGCGGCAGCGTTGCCAACGGGACCTCAGCTAACTCATTTGACTAGATTTTACCTGCAGTGTTGGTAGCGTTGACAGTTAAAATGACAATTTGTCGAAAATTGCATTTTTCCTAACTATACAAACCTGAGGTCCTTTAACAATAGGAAGTAGCTAGCGGCAGCTGGAATGGTCGTAAGCTTCGAACAAGGGAGAACCGTAGTTAACTGCTTGTCCGACAGGCGCGAACGACTGGGAGGTAAACAAATCCCTTTTGCTTTTGGCCCATGCAAAATACGCAGAGTGAGGGGTGGCATGAGGTGGGACTTATATGTAAAGGACCTCAGGTTTGTATAGTTGGAAAAATGATATTGTTATGTTACAATAAAGTTTCATACATACTTACCTGGCAGATATATACATAGCTAAGACTCCGTCGTCCCCGACAGAAATTCAAATTTCGCGCCACTCGCTACAGGTAGGTCAGGTGATCTACCGGCCTGCCCTGGGTGGCAGGACTAGGAACCATCCCCGTTTTCTATCATATTTTCTCTCTTCCACCTGTCTCCTGCGGGGAGGCTGGGTGGGCCTTTAATTGTATATATCTGCCAGGTAAGTATGTATGAAAATGATATTGTAATGATACAATTAAGTTTGTTCATACTTACCTGGCAGATATATATATAGCTGTATTTTTCCGAATCCGACAGAAATTTAAACACTTACGACACACGCAGTGGGAGTCAGGTGGTTAGTACCCATTCCCGCCGCTGGGAGGCGGGTATCAGGAATCATTCCCATTTTCTATTCATAATTTTTATTTCCACTGTCTCCTGAGGGGAGGTGGGTGGGTACTGATTATATATATCTGCCAGGTAAGTATGAACAAACTTAATTGTATCATTACAATAACATTTTGTTCATGAAACTTACCTGTCAGATATATATATAGCTGAATCCCACCTTTGGTGGTGGGAGTAGACAGAATAGAAGATTTTAGGAAACATATATATGCAGATAATTGATATCTTGATTCCTTACCTGTTAGCATAGCTGACTTCGTGGTTAACTGCTCGAGTTAAGGATCTGCTTGTGCTACTAGAGTTGCCAGCGACGGGGTAGAGACCTATATAGTGGTTTGCACTCCAGATGATCTGTCAACAGGGGCCGAGACCACGACGTGACTAGACCATATTGACCATACCATGAGGGCTAAGAAGTAAAATAAATATATATATAAAAATATATATCACCACCTGACCCACCTAGCCAAAGTTAAGGTGTGTTAACTAAGGCTTAAGAGTTAAGAAGTCACCGTTGTCGGCGACTCAACTACTAAATTAAGAGCTCTTCCTAACCATTTTCTACAGGATAGGATGAGTGGTACTTCTTGCCCCCAAGATTGTGTCCGCAGACACGTATGGCCCTAGCGAGCAGCAGATCTCATATGCCATCTCACATCTCGCAGGGAGTGTGAATTGAACACAGAGTTGCTTCGCTAAAACATGGTACTCAGGATGTTGCTGAGTGCCATGCTCTATTGAAATGCTTCCGAGGCCGCGCCCTCACCTCGTGAGCATTCAAATCAAAAGATTTCAAATCTTTGTGCAAACACAAAGAAGGAGCTTTTTTTTTTTTTTGAAAGACCTCCTTAACAATAAAGCCAGGGTGTTCTTCGATATGGGCAAGTCTGGTCTTTTCGGAACACTGCAGATTGTCCGTACGACTTCGACTTTCTTGAGTTTTATGTAGATAAAACTTGAGAGACCTGACAGGGCACAGGACTCTCTCTGGCTCCTGCCCACTAACTTGTGCCATCCTTGCTTCCAAGCTCCTGGCCCAAGGACAAAACGGGTTTCCATTCTTAGGCCATAACGAAAAGCTTAGAGAGCACACCGCCTTGTGTTCTCTAAAGCCAAACTTGTGACGATGGCTTAAAATCTCACTAACCCTCTTTGTCGTATCTATGGGTGGTTTAGAAAAAATGCCTTCCTGATCACATGCAAGAAGTTAACAGGTAGGAGATGTTCGAATGCTTTGACATCAAGAACTTCAGACTATGTCTAAGTTCCATATTGAAAGCTTCGATCTGGACATGCACAGTCAGTCCGTCTGTACTAACGTCAGGTGACCGACCAGTTGACCAGTCAGACGAATCAAGGACAGCAAGGCTGTACCCTGAAGACCATAAGGCACTATTCTTCGCTGAAGGATGAGTGTTTGGACTGCCTGGGCGATTCAAGCTAAGCAAACCTTGGGGGGTGTATCAACGCAACCCAACGTCGTTAGCGAATCAACTCCTGAGCCACTCCTGACTCGAGCTTCTGGTGCCAGGAGAAAGGAGCGAGGAGCAAAAAGGCGATTCAGTCCCGAAGGACGAATGCCTGACAGTCCAACCTGGTCTCATGTTAAACGATCATCGGGGGTGTATAAACGCAACCGACTTCGTCAACAAGAAACTCAGGGCTACTATATGTCTCCTGATCTCACGAGTGTCTGACTCCGAGAAAACAGGTGAGACAAAAAGTAGATGGTGAGCGAGTTTCGAGATTTCACAGAACTCAAAGATCGTGAAGGGCTTTGTTGTTTGACAGAAGCAAATCTCTGAGCCCAAAGGCCGTCAACAACATATTTGCGTATTCTTTAATAGTTGTGACTGCCAGCTTATCCCATTCTTCAAACGGAAAGGGAAGACTGCAATCTTATGCTGTCAACATCTCGATAGTCTGAAAGTAGTCAAGATCAGAGCGGAGAGGTTATAGGTACCTTTCGTGTTAAAGGAGACCGACTCTCTCGGAAAAGGTCCTTGGAAGGACGTGACCTCTGTGAATCTAGGGTCTTGAAGGCCAACATGGGGCGATTAGCGTCATTGTCGCTCCTGTGATGATATAAATCATCTTATTACATTTCCTAAGTGATTGAAAAAGGGGAAAAGAGACTAAACATCCATCCCCGTTCAATATCATAGGATGGCGTTTAATGTTACCGCTCCCGGATCGAGAAAAAGGGAGCAGAGAAGAAGAAGCCTCTTCGTCCTCAACCTAGCGAAGAGATGAATGAAAGGACGTCCCTAAAGTCTCCACAACTCTCAACATACTTCTAAAGAAAGATTCCACTCGAAAGTCAGTAGTTGCTGCCTTCGATCGAGACGATTCGAACGGACTTTTGCAATCCTGTAACGAACCTCTAGAGGATCGTTCCATTCTACGCCTGTTGTTATAATAGGCTCTTTCTCGTAAACCCGAACCGGGACCGAGAGAAGATACTTCCTAAGATATGAGAGAGCTGTGGAAGATCAGAGTTGATATGGACCATGGTTCCAAAAACTCGTTTCGAGGACTGGAGGGAGGGAACGACTGAATTGCTTCCACTTCTTTCAGATTATGATCCAGGACATCTGAAACCCTCTCCAGATGTCCGGCACTTTCTTTCTATCACCTCCAAGAGTACTTAACGCACCGAGAGATGTTCATAATCATTCCTAGATCTTTAATAAAATTTCAGTTTCCCGGTAGGAAAAAACTGTAGAGGTCTGAATTGCAGTCTATTCAGGGAATACAAACTTCTTTAGGAAAGGAAATGGTCCCCAGCAAGCTCATCCATTCCCTCACACAGTATGTTTACTTCCCTAATAAGGCTGCGCTTTGCCTAAGCAAGAGAGCATATAATAGTGCAATGTTGTGGTAGACTCGTAGTCCTATACCGTGCGGTAACGAGCACCGAAAGGAGTAAGATATCTCTGTAGAACATATTAAGGCCAAACGAATGCAATGTTTATTTATTCATGTAAGAAATCCCCTCAATCTTAGGCTAAAGTCCGTGATTGTAGGGCAGAGATACAGTTCGTCAGTCAATCCCGCAGGAGAGAGAGACGTAACTGCCAGCACAGAGATACGGTTAGAGATACGGTTAGTCAGTCAATCCCGCAGGAGAGAGAGACTTAACCTACCGCGCATGACAGCGAACGAGTTGGTACTGGCTCGTTTGGACTGGAGGAGAGGAGTCAGAGGACAGTGACAGCAGCAGCTTACGATCGTCCGTCATCGTCGTCTCTTAACTTTATGCCTGGGTTGCCAGCTACCCTCCCTTATTCTATGAAGAAAAAGGTCCGTTATTTTTAGCATAAAGAGACTCTCAAGCTGGTATATTTAAGCGAAACAGAAAACGCTAAATATACAGAAGCGTTTGTGTCGTCAGAACACTACCATACAACGGTAAAAGATAAATCGGAAACTCCTGGAAGGCTGCAGGGAGTAACGATTAAATGTCCTTAAAATGGACCATAGACCTCTCGGTTGCCATCCGAAGAGGTAACTACAGCAAGCGTATATGACTTGAACCAACCAGAAATAAAATAACGCAAGGCAAAATATGAAATTAAATCACAATAAAGTTTGTTCATACTTACCTGGCAGACATATATATAGCTGAATTCGGAAATACAGCTACATACATATCTGACAGGCAAGTTTCATGAACAAAACTTAGGAGAATCGAAGCAGTCAGCTCAAGCTTCTTATGTTATTGGACATAAGCGTTCATTGACGTAGTCTACAAGTCTATTTCTTGTACGAGTCTGCGAATGACGAATGAGAGCTCTTCCGAATCTTGTCAATAAGAGCTTATTCCGCTTACGCAATATCAAGTTAATGAGATGTTTGTCAATGAGAACTAACCCATTTACGGGACAAAGAGATATTTTATCAATGAGGGGATACCCACTTACTTGACAAAACGATAGTATATTGTCAATGGGGGAAAGTCACTGAATTGACAAAACGTAATCCAGGAAGTCGAGCATTTTATTTTCCGATTCCTGTCTCAAACGAGGAAGGGGCAAGAATCCTGTTAAGAGACTGGGCTTACGTCAGGTAGAACGACGATGTTCAATTCGGCAGCGTAGTCCCGACTAGGAACTAACAAAATCTATCATCTGAAAAGCCCTTTCAGATGGGCTAAAAAGCTGGCAAAATTATCCTGGGAGGAAGAAACTCTCCAACCAGCTTCCTCTCCCGTATCACAACTAATGCCTGCTAAAGCTTAAAATTTATTGGCAGTATGGCAAAGGCAGTCTGTCTTGCGCTTTCCTGAAGAGCGTTACTTTTGATGAGTGCCTTTGCAAGAATCCTACTGAACGTGCCGAGAGTCCTGACGTGCAGGACATCGAGCCTTTATAACCCGTAACTGCCTTATCGCAAAGTCTTGACTGCGGTAGTGGCAACTTAAATTATTGCAGAATGGCAAAGCTTGCGGTAGAGCAAACGAGAACTTCCCTTGAGCTTTCCTTAATTCCATCCACCTATGCGAAAAGCAATATTAATTGACAGAGACCTCTTGAACTCACGAAACCCGATGTCTTGCTGGGTTCGAAAAGAAGAAGTTGTTGTTCACTTTAAGCTTACTCCGAAGCACTGCCTACTTCACATTCTTTGCAGGTGAGGTAGAAGGTATCATCGAAGGTAGAGGTAAAAATTCTTTAAGCCCAAATCTGAAACAAGAGCTTGAAGAGTTCAACAGAAACGTTCAGCCAGGCGACACACCTGGCGTGCGCTGGTGCACGCTCGGCGTCCACTGGAGCACGCTCGGCGTCCACTGGAGCGCGCTCGGCGTCCACTGGAGCGCGCTCGGCTCCCTGGCGCGCACGCTCGGCGTCCACTGGCGCGCACGCTCGGCGTGCACCCGCGCGCCCCTGGCTTGGGCGTCCGCTCTCAAAAGCTTACTGCTACTATGACTTCTTTTACGTATTTCTCGGTGGAAAGACGGACACGAGTTCAGGCGACGTTCGCCTTCTTACTTCTCACTGAAACGCATAACGAGAGAGAGAGAGAGGACGTGAAGCGTCCTCTTCTATAAAGCTTCTATTTAGAGGGCGCGAGTCCATCCGAAAGCTCCAACCCCTGCGCGGGAGGACGCTTCGGAGGACGAGAAGCAATCCTTCAGGATTCGTGCACGTGCACGCACTTAGGCAGTCTGGGGATTTTAATCAGAAACTGCCGAAGGCACGCCAGATCGGTGGGGTTCCTCGTAACCCTCCTTCGGCTTTCGACATGCTCTCTCCCTCGTTCTGGAAGTCAAGCAGAGTCCCGGCCTAGAGGCGAACGAGGCCGATCTGACGCACCCTCCACTACACAAGGGGTATCACTGCACTTCTGCACTTCACTTTTACTCTCTAAAGCAAGCACTTTCGATTCTAAGTTACGAATCGAAGGAGTATCAGAGAAAGGGCAATTTCTCTACAGACACTGCTTAGGGCCCGAAGGCAACACTGCAGGGTTAGGAGTAACAATTACAGAAGTAGCACTTCACAGCAATGAAGGAGAGCGAGCACCTCTCGTAGACATATACATAGCCCGTAGGCCATACTACAGGGTTATGCAAAATAAAGTCTACAGGAAGGTTAGCAGGTTCACTACCCTGACTTTTGTTACTGATTAATTGCGTACATACGAATCATACGTCTTCCTTACGGAATTAGACATGTTTACTGATTAATTGCGTACATACGAATCATACGTCTTCCTTACGGAATAGACAAAGTCTCACACTCCTTACATGACAAATCTCAACAAAGAAGCAAGACCCATACCCCTCGTACATACCAAGCGAATCTACCGAAGCTTTCGGTAGCCACCCCCTATCTTTGCAGACAACCCCGTCTGAAACTAGCCTAACTAGATTCAGATATTTTATGCAAAAATGAATCAAATTCAAATCAATTTAAGATAGCGTATGCCTAGCCACAAATCCAAGTGAATAAATCAAAAGACAATTAGGATACTTATCGGCAATGAAGTTTCCAAAATCCTAAGACGGAGGTACTGAAAACATGTGTTTTCAGCACCGGCGACAGAAAAATTATGAATAGAAAATGGGAATGATTCCTGATACCCGCCTCCCAGCGGCGGGAATGGGTACTAACCACCTGACTCCCACTGCGTGTGTCGTAAGTGTTTAAATTTCTGTCGGATTCGGAAAAATACAGCTATATATATATCTGACAGGTAAGTTTCATGAACAAACTTTATTGTAACATAACAATATCATTTTCATACAATCAACTTACCTGTCAGATATATACATAGCTGATTGGCACCCTTCGGTGGAGGGTAAGAGACAGCTTCTATATGGAATAGACAGGTAAACAACATATGTTGTAGGTATAAATAAAACCTTGGTTCCTACCTGATAGGTGGTAGACTTCGTGGGTGTTTGCCCAGTAGTCTGCATCACCTCAAGAAACTTTAGCGAGATATATGATCTATGGCCAAGAGTTCTTGTGGGTCTGCCGATGGGGTCTTACCCACTTACTCGGCAGAGCCTAAAAGGACTTTGTCAATGGTGCTGATCCACTTATATGACAATACACCTTATGAAGGAGCACACAACCAATCCCGACCACCTGATCCTAACCATATGTTAGAATACAGATTGTTAGATTATCCTCCCCAACTCGTCACACAATCGTAACCTCAAAATCACTACGCACACATACATAATTTTCAAAAATTATACTCAACTAATTGGATATGACAAGAATTCTCTTACTGAACAACATAGACGGCCGCCCGTGCTAGCCTAAGTCCTCTATTGTTAGAAGAGACTCGACCATATCCAAAAAGAAGAAAAGTATAAACATTTAAGGATTGGTGTCTGCTCCCGTACCCAGAATCGTATCCGCCGATACGAAAGGACCTAGTAGAAAAACACTTCTCATATGTCACACGCACGTCTTTCAAGTAATGAGATGCAAATACACCTGAGTTGCATCTCCAAAATGTCGTATCTATTATGTTTTTAACGACATATTCTTATGAAACGAGAGAGACGTCGCTATAGCTCTAACTTCATGAGCTTTTATTCTCAACAGTTGTAACTGTTCGTCAGGACAGGCCTTATGAGTGTCTGTAATGACGTTTCTTACAACGAATGCCAGCGCATTCTTGACATCAGTCTTGTGGGGTCTTTTACCGCGCACCAAAGACCTTGTCTAGAGCCTCCCATTTGATGCTTTCTCTGAAGGTAGAACTTCAGAGCTCTAACAGGGCAGAGAGACCTCTCTGTTTCTCTGCCTACGAGACTCGACATGCCTTTGACTTCGAATGACTTAGGCCAGGGATTCGTAGGATTCTCGTTTTCCGCTAAAAACAGGGTCTTAAACGAGCAACTCGCTGAGTCTCCCTTGAATGCTACTTCATCCTGCAGAGCATGCCATTCACTAATTCTCTTTGCCGTAGCTAAAGATAATAGGAATAGGCATTTTCGGGTAATGTCTCTAAACGATGCCCGATGAGGAGGTTCGAATCTTTCCGATGACAGATACTTCAGAACTACGTCTAGGTTCCAGTTCGGAGGTACTGGTTCCTTAGACTTGAAGTCTCAAAAGACCTTATGAGATCGAGGAGATCTTCATTATCTGCCCGATCTAATCCTCTGTTCCTGAATACAGCCGGGAGCATACTTCTATATTCCTCTATTGTGGATACGGCTAGATGAGATTTTTCTCTCAGGAATAGCAGGAAATCCGCAAATTTCCGCTATAGAGGTAGTGGAGGAGGACAACTTCTTGGATCTACACCTCCTCCTAAAAACCTTCCACTTCGACTGGTATACTTTCGTAGTGGAGGTTCTGCGTTCTCTCGCGATCGCGCTTGCTACTTCGCGAGAAAAGCCTCTCGCTCTGACAAGTCTTTCGATAGTCGAAAGGCAGTCAGAGCGAGAGCGGAGAGGTTTGATGTTTGTATGAGAAGATCCGTCCTTCCGGGTAGGGATCTTGGAAAAGTCTACGATTCACTCTACAACCTCCGTGAACCATTCCTGGGCCTGCCAAAAGGGGCTTTAATTAACGTCATCCTCGTCTCTTTTGACGCCACAAACTTTTCATTACTAACCCCAGGATTTTGAATGGGGGAAAAGCATAAACGTCTCTCGAGACCCATTTTAACAGGAAGGCATCTACCATAAGAGCTCTGGGATCTTCCACGACCGAGCAAAACACTGGGAGCCTTAATTGAAATGAATGTTGCTAAGAAACTCACATGAGAGTTCCCCACAGAGACCAGAGATCGAGACACACTTCCTCGTGTAGAGTCCCTTCTGTATGAAGGAACGAGGAGTGCGTCCCTCCCTGTTTCCGAATGTAGGCAAGTGGGGTGGTGTTGGGCGTCAACTCGTCCCCGTACTCCTCAAGAAGAAGGGTAGTCAACACCTTCTAGTTAGACAGACCTTCTCTTCCACTATATTCGTCATCCGAGTTTTCCTCTAACTCGGGATCTAAAAGCGTCTCCGCTCTCCTTTCCGAACATTCTTCTTCTTGCGGAAACAAACTCCTAACAGGAGAGGGGCTAAGAGAATGATAATCCTTCCTCTTTCCCGCTCTCATAGTCTTGGAAGGCGTCATAAGCTTCGGCTTCTCTAGAATTTTAGAAGACTCTTCATGCTTACATGACGCTTCCCAGTTTGCCAAGCGTCATGGATGACGTCTTTTGCTGACGTCTCGATGACGCTTCTCGCTTGGAAGACGCTCCGCTCTCCAAAGGCGTCCTCCTTGGCGTCATAATATTGGACGGAGCGTCATGTCTATGCTCCGTTTCCAATGACGCTTCGTGTCTAAAAGACGTCTTACCTCTCTCTGGCGTTACGAAACTCTCGTAAGCACCTGTTCTCGCTCTCACTAAACGCTTCTGTAAGACGTTTAGCCGTTTCCCTTCTGTATGACGCTTGTCGTTGAACAGGTAAGAGAGGACGAGACTTCTTAAGTTGGAACGTCACGTCCTTCCGACGTTGCGTTCAAGATGACATTTGCTCTTGAACTGCTATAATGATTTTTCTTGACGCTTCTCCCACGTCCAGTGCATGACGTCTTTCGTCATCACTCGTTGGTGGGGAAAAAAAAAAGAAATGGGTTTTTACTTGCTGTACACTTCAGGTGACGCTGACGCCCCCTTCGCTTTCTTGCTAAAAGACGGAGAGTCATCTGAGGAAAACGCTCCGGACTATAGAATCCCTGTCAGGCGTCCTATGACGCTTCAGCGGTTTCGACAAGTTCGATTCCCTCCACCCTCGTTTAGGTGAGGGAGAGGGAGAGGACGAGAAACACTCGCGAAGGACGCTTTTCTATAGTGCCCTTGAGCCGCCTGCAACGAAGCAGAGGTAGCTGAAGGGACGTCTGACTGTTGGGGATTCCCCACAACCTCCTTAAGGCTTTCGACTTTCCTTCTCCTCTGGGCTTGTGAGCTTGGAAGAGGTCTAGGCCTGGGAGCGTCACAGGAGCCTGGCACCTACTGGTGCTTGGAGGAGAAATGTTTCATTTTCCCTTTTTAAAGGGACGAAAGGCGGACCTACCTCTCTTCTCTGGAGCCTTCCTTCTTGCGGGAGGTCTGGAGATCGGACCACCTCGAAAGGGCTGCATAGAAGTGCTAGGTTCTTTCTTGTCAGAAACAAAAAGAGGTTTCTTCTTTCTAGCTGACTGCGTCAGAAGATCTTGAGTCGCCTTCTCAGTTAAAGAGTGAGCCACGTCCTTCACTAACTGAGAAGGGAACAAATAGTCAGACGAGGTGCATCCAGTAGAGCTGCCCTCTGGCTCATGTGAACTGCCTTTGTTAAGAAGGCGCCATACACCGTCCTTTCTTTTCAAAAGACCTGCTCCAATAATGAAGAGACTTAAAAAAGATACATCCTGTACCGCTTTGTCGATGCACGACAAAATGCATACAGGGCTTCAGGTTCGATTCCCTGTGAATCGAGAGCTTTCTTGGACATCATCCCAAGGGACCAATCTAAGAAGTTGAAGACTTCCAATACATGGAAAAGTCCCTTGAGGAGATGATCCAGTTCTGAAATACTCCATGTAATACGAGCGGAATTAAGACTTGGACGCCTTGAAGCGTCAACTAACGTCGAAAAATCTGCCTCTGTTGTAGAAGGGAGAGCGATACCCATATCCTCCCCCGTCTTGTACCATCTGCCTCTTTTCCCAGCTAACCTTGCTGGAGGCATGCAAAATACTGTCCTGACTAAGTCTTCCTTCGACTTAATCCAGGAGTCTAAGGCGTGTAAAGCCCGCTTCATCGAGATGGTGGCCTTTCATCTTCAGAAAAGACGAAGGCTTCTTCGCCTTCGCACTCGAAAAGAGCGAGCGCGGAGAAGGAGGAGCAGCCGGAGTCAACTCGTCTCCGTATTCCTCCAGAAGCAGGGTAGTCAACACTTTATAGTTGGACAAGCCCTCTCTTCCATGATCATCATCATCCGAGTTTTCCTCAAACTCGTGATACTTCTGAGTTTCCGTTCTCCTTTCAGAACTTTCCTCTTCTGGAGGAGACAAACTCCTGATAGGAGAGGGCTAAGGGAATGAAAGTCTTTCCTTTTTCCCCGTTTTTTGATCGACCTTTGGAAGGCGTCCAAGAACCTGCGGCTTCTCTTGCGCTTTAGAAGGACGTCTTGTATGACGCTTCCCGCTCTTCGAGCGTCATTTATGAGTCTCTGTTGACGGCTTGATTGACGCTCGCCGTTTGGAGACGCTTCGCCGGGTATGGAAGACGCTTCGCGTCTGGAGACGCTTCGCTCTCTAAGGGGGCTTCCTACTTTGCGTCACAATCTTGGACGGAGCGTCACGTCTAAGATCCGCTTGAAATGACGCTTCACTTCTAAAAGACGTCTTTCGTTTCTCTTGTCTTACAACACTCTCGTCAGCCCCCGTTCTTCGAGCAGGTGCGAGAGGACGAGACTTCTTAATTGGAAGCGTCACGTCCTTCGACGGGGCGCTAAAACTCCCACAAGAGATGACAGTTGTTCCTGAACCGCCATAATTCTCTTTCTTGACGCTTCTCCCACGTCTAGTGCATGACGCCTCTCGTCATCACTCGGGGAAGAAGCATGATGGGGTACTTCCCCATAAGCGTCAGGTACGCCTGACGCCACCTTCGCCTTCTTAATAGCAGGGGGACGGGGCGTCATCCGAGAACCGCGCTTTGGCTCGAATCAATGTCTTGCTTCATATGACGCTTCAGCGGTCTCGATAAGTTCGACTCCTTCCACCCTCGTTTAGGTGAGGGAGAGGGAGAGGACGAGAAACACTCGCGAAGGACGCTTTTCCTATAGCGCCCTTGAGCTAGCTGCCATGAAGCAGAGCTAGCTGAAGGGACGTCTGACCGTTGGGGATTCCCCACGACCTCCTTAAGGCTTTCGACTTTCCTTCTCCTCATGGGAGCTTGGAAGAGGTCTAGGCCTGGGAGCGCCGCAGGGACGATCAACGCCCCCTCCACAACAATGATAGGACTCACTTCACTAAAATGTTCACTATCACTAGCCTTACCTTTCGAGTCAGCCATCTTGGACTTCAAGTCTTTTGCTGACGTCTCTAATAGTCGCTTTCAGATTGGCGATTCCGATGCCGAATCCGAAAAGACACTCTGAGAATGAGATCTATAGGGAGAATCTACAGTAGTAGGGTTAGAATTATCCGTGAAAGGCTCAATAGGCCTTGAACTCATACCTTTCAGTCGTCTAACTCTATCCCTCTCTAACTTCTTCAAATAAGAAGTCAAAGTCTTCACTCTTCTGCATTCAAACCCTCGCATTCCTTACAAGTGTTAATAGCAGAACACTGAACCCCCCTACATTTACGGCATACAATGTGAGGATCAACCGAAGCTTTCGGTATCCTCACTTGCAGCCTACATTCACACACATTCTCACACTCACATTAGAATCAGACATACTGAGAAAAATCCAAAAGAGTTATTCCAAACACAGTCCACAGTAGCGAATGCCAAAACACGATCCAAATACGTCACCAAAAAGCCGAAAAACGTTGATCAAATGTTGAAAAATGAATCTAAGTCAGGAGGTAATAACAACAATGTTGATACCACCGGCGACAGAGAAAATATGATAGAAAACGGGGATGGTTCCTAGTCCTGCCACCCAGGGCAGGCCGGTAGATCACCTGACCTACCTGTAGCGAGTGGCGCGAAATTTGAATTTCTGTCGGGGACGACGGAGTCTTAGCTATGTATATATCTGACAGGTAAGTTGATTGTATGAAAATGCAATTTTCGACAAATTGTCATTTGTTCCGATACGTAATACAAACCATCGGTCCTTTAACAATAGGAAGACTCACTTCTTGGTGGGAGGAATCTGAGTCTTTTGATGAACAGACTGGTGTTCGTCCAACCCTGGAATGCCTCCCTGGTCGTAAGAGCGAGGGAGGGGTCCAAGCCTCTGTCCGATTGATCGGGGTGTGCACCGCAGGATCAATGGTCAGACCTCTGGGCCGAGTACTAAGAGAGAGGCAAGCGTATCTCTTCGTACCAGCAGTGTAAGAACTTGTTCCTGTACAGGAGCAAATATAAAGTTATGGGTTTGTCTCTTGTTGGGATCCACTTCCTCCCCCTTGTAGGAGGAAGTGGTGGATATATGCTCCTATCCCTAATGAAAGGGATAGGTTGGAGCTCGGTCGAGTAGCTTACCTGCATCAAATTCCTTTCCAGCATGGTGACGACCGTGTCCCTCTCCCCACAGGTAGAGGTAGAGAAAGATGGTGAAGAGAAGCCAGTCACACTCTCATTCGCACATTCATTCTCCCAGTGATACCAGGAATCGATGCTGTTCTGCCTGCTCGGGTGCTGGGTATGCTTACACAATGTGTTGAGCAGCCACCACAGGTCCCAAGGAAAAAGTATCCAAGGACTTGTGGGCAATATCCGGAAGGTAGAAGGACGTGAAGGTGGTCTGGTTGGCCCAGACACCTGCCTTCAGGACCTGCGCCACAGAGAAGTTCTTACGGAACGCCAAGGAGGGTCCAATACCTCTGACTTCGTGGGCTCTCGGACGGAGCGTACGGATGTCGTCACTACCATCAGCCTCGTACGCTCTCCTGATCACCTCACGTAGCCAGAAAGAAAGCGTGTTCTTGGATACTTCTTTCTTGGTAACCCAAGTGCTAACGAAGAGGCGTCGACACTCAGGCCTGAGGTGTAGAGTTCTCTTAGCGCCGTAGCGCCCTCACAGGACAAAGCAGCATCTCATCCGCATCGTTATCGGTGAAGTCCAATAGGGAGGGGATTGTGAAAGACTCGAACCTGTCGTCAGGGATCGACAGATTCTGAGTCTTAGCTACAAAGTTCGGGACGAAATCGAGCGTCACAGATCCCCATCCCCTGGTGTGTGTAACATTGAAGGAAAGACCATGAAGTTCCCCTACTCTCTTCGCCGATGCCAGGGCCAGCAAGAAGAAGGTCTTGAGGGTCAGATCCCTGTCTGACGACTCTCGGAGTGGCTCGAAGGGTCTTCAAGTCAAACTCCTAAGGACGAGAGTCACATCCCACTCAGGAGGCCTGAGTTCCCTGGGTGGGCAAGACCTTTCGAAGCTCCTCATAAGGAAATCTCGAACGAGTTCGAGATATCCAGTCCCCTCAGTTTCAGGACCAGGGCCAGGGTGGCTCTGTATCCTTTGACTGTGGGTACTGAGAGGAGCTTCTCTCGGCGAAGAAACACGAGGAAATCCGCTACCTGCTGAAGAGTGGCTCTGAGAGGAGATAGACCCCGTCTACGACACCAACCACAGAAGATGGCCCACTTCCCCTGGTACACAGCTGCAGAGGACTGTCTGACGTGTCCAGCCATCTCTGTTGCTGCGCTACGAGAAAAGCCTCTCGTTCGCAAGAGATGGTGGATAACAGCCCGCCGTGAAGTTGTAGGGACTGGACTGCTTGGTGGTACCGTTCTACGTGCGGTTGGGCTAGAAGGTTGTGCCAGTGGGGCATCTCTCTCGGTGCTTCCGCAAGCAGAGAGCCAGCAGGTCCGGATACCAAATGGCCTGAGGTCGTTTGGGAGCCACCAGGATCATCCTGAGATTCGGAGTGGCCAGCGCTCGGCTGATCACTTTCCGAATCAGACAGAAGGGAGGAAAGGCGTAGACGAAGAGGTTGTCCCACGGGTGTTGAAGAGTGTCCTCTGCAGCTGCCCATGGGTCCGGCACGGCTGAAAAGAAAACTTGAAGTTTTCTGTTGTGCCGGGTGGCGAACAGATCCACGACTGGTCGCCCCCACAGGTTGAAGAGCCTTTCCGCCACATCTGGGTGTAGAAACCACTCGGTTCCTATCACCTGATCCCGACGGCTGAGCTTGTCTGCTACTACATTCCTCTTGCCTGGAATGTAGCGTGCTGACAGCTCTATCGAGTGAGCCGTGGCCCACTCGTGCACCTGCACGGTCAACTGGTGTAGCGGGAGAGACACTAGGCCCCCCTGCTTGTTGACATATGCCACTACTGTGGTGTTGTCGCACATCAACACCACCGAGTGTCCCACCAAGCGGTCCTGGAATTCTTGGAGAGCGTAAAACGCTGCCTTGAGTTCCAGGACATTGATGTGAAGGTGCTTGTCGTGATGGTCCCACACACCTGCAGTCAGCAACTCCTCCAGGTGGGCGCCCCATCCCTCGGTCGATGCGTCTGAGAACAGCAACATCTCGGGGGGGGGGGGGGGGGGGGGGGGGGAGTGCGGATGGACACTCCTCTTAAGAGGTTCCTGTTGTCGAGCCACCAGGCTAGGTCCTGCCTCACCTTCTCCGTGATGGCCACAGGGAAGTAAGGTGGATCCTTTGCCTGAGACCAACTCTCCCTTAGTCTCCACTGGAGAGACCGCAGGTGAAGACGCCCGTGAGGGACTAACTTCTCGAGTGACGACAGGTGGCCGATCACGACTTGCCATTGCTGAGCTGCCTCGGCAGGAACCGGCCGGCTGCCTCCCTGAATTTGCTGATCCGCAAGTCTGCGGGAAAGACTTGCCCTGCTACCGTGGTCGATCAGCAGTACCCGCCAGGTACTTCATCTTCTGCTTGGGTTCAAGATCGGACTTCTCGTAGTTTATCACAATCCCCAGATCGCGACAGAACTTGAGGAGTCGATCTCTGTCCTGCAGCAACTGCGAGCGGGAGCTCGCCAGGACCAGCCAATCGTCGAGATACCTCAGAAGACATATCCCGTGCGAATGGGCCCAAGCAGACACCAGAGTGAACACTCGCGTAAACACCTGTGGGGCGGCTGACAGACCGAAGCAAAGTGCCCTGAATTGGTACACCGTCCCGTCGAAGATGAAGCGGAGGTACTTTCTGGAGGACTGATGGATGGGTATTTGAAAATACGTGTCCTTCAGGTCCACTGAAAGCATGAAATCGTTCCCCCTGATAGAGTCGAGCACGGATCGTGCTGACTCCATCGTGAACCGAGTCTTGCTAATGAAACGGTTCAGGGGAGAGAGGTCTATCACCGGACGCCAGCCCCCCGTTGCCTTCTCCACCAGGAAAAGGCGGCTGTAAAAGCCCGGTGACTGATCCTCTACGATTTCCACAGCTCGTTTCGTCAGCATGGTCTTGATCTCCTGTCGAAGCGTGTTGTCCTTTGATGAACCCCGGATATAAGTTTGTAGATGGACCGGGTTGGAGGTGAGGGGTGGCCGAGATTCGAAGGGTAGTAGATATCCCTCCCGAAGGACGTCTACTATCCAGGTCTCGGCGCCGTAGCGCTGCCAAGTTGCCCAATGGCTCGCCAGGCACCCCCCCACTTCCGGCAGCAGGTGAGGGGGAATGCCGTCCCTAGCGTTTCCCACCTCGCTTCGACTTCTTCCCACCACCTCCTCGGGGAAAGGAGGTCTTGGAGGAGGGCTGGTTTCGGCCTCCTTTCACAGAAGTCGAAGCAACAGGAGTCTTCGCACAGGGCTTAGACGGGGCAGCCGTCTTAGCAGCCGAGGAAGCGCTAGCTAAACTCTTAGGCTTAGCCGCAGTAGCTCGAGATTGCCCAGAAACCTTCGAGACTGCCTGGTGAACCAGGCGGTCACTGTCATCAGTGCACCCCCTCTCCACCGCAGCGTCCACCATCTCTCCAGGAAAGAGAGCGGAGGAACTCCTAATAGGTCCGTTACGAAGACCGAGTGCCGCCTCACGCCCAGCCCCCTTGGTCACTCGGGTAAGGACTGCGTCCCTACGACGAAGAACCAAGTTGGCCCACAGGTTAGCAGTCTGATGGGCGAGGTAAGAGATGGCTCTACCTCCAGACTGGCACAGTCTCCTGAACGCCAGGTCGTCTTCGAGAGCAGAGCTCCCAGAGCCGGCCGCGACTTTGGATACTGTGAGGGACCACAGATCCAACCAAGAGACTGCCTGGAATGCTGCCATGGCGGTAGATTCCAGGGCGAGTGCCTCCTGCTGCGAGAACCAGAGGTTCTCCGACAGGAGCTGCTGCAGGGAAACACCTGGAGTCAGCCTAGTTAACTCCAGGTTAACATGTTTAGGCGGTATCGGATCTTCCGAAGGCACGTAAAAACGCCTCTGACGCTGTAGAGGAGGTGGAAGTAGCTTGGAAGACTGACCGGACTTCAGCGAGTCCTCTCGCCCTGAGACGAGATTCTCCACTTGGTCCAGGACCGAGTCAGCAAGCTCTGATCGTGGCAGACCCACCGTCATCTTGGGTTCCCTCTTCGGGCCCCAAAATGACTCAAGCCGGGACGTGGGCTCAGAAGGTGGTAGCGGCGATCCTTCCCCAAGGTCATTATGCTGACGAATCAGCTTAATGACCTCAGCAAAGTTCCTCTGAATCTCGGGAGTGACCGCATCTTGAGGAGTAGGACTGTCCAGTCCCTCCAACAAGAACAGATCCCGAGATGCTCCTCCTTCAGAAGGAGGAACAGCGACAGACCCCTCATGGTCGCCTCCAGCTACTTGCGCGTACTTCCTGGCCGGTCCTAGAACCGTGCCTGGTGTGTACGGCGTCGCAGCGGGATCATGAGAGGCGCACCCCTCGCGATCACTCCTGGATACCTCGCTCCTCCCGGTGTATCCCGAGGAGATTGAAGGTACCGGAGAGGCTGATCTGACGCTCCCTCCTCGCTCGCTGGCAGGACCAGCGTGCTTGGAGGGCTGCGGCTGATCACCAACCCGCGGTGGTGATCGAGCTGCAGGCCTGGCCTTGCCGCTAACCTGGGAACGTCGACCCTGATCCCGAGCGTCAGACGAGCTGCTGCTGGACGCCCTGTCCGCCCGGTCCCAATGGGAGCGGCGGTCAGGCGACCTGCTAGGCTCGCTGTTGCGGTGAGACCGGTGAGCGTCCTCTCGGCGCGTCGAGCCGCTGGAACCAGCCGAGGCATGTACCGACGGCCGGGGGGACCTCTTCCTCGCCTCAGCCCGTGGCCGGTCAGAGACCGTCACGTCAGCCCGAGCTGCCGGCTGGTCGCTGCGAGAGCGTCCGCTGGCCTGGCGAGAGTCGTCTGCACGACTCTCGCCAGTCTTCTGCTCCGTGCCTCGGTCTTGACGGCGAGCGAACTCGGGCGTCGAGACTTTGGCTGCACGGTTTCCCGCAGGAGACCGTGCACTCGGTACTTCTCGCGAACGAGAAGCTGAGCCGGATCCTGGTTTAGCGGCAGAGCCGCTAACACCAGCCAAGGAAGTACCAGCCGAAGCTGGTACTCCTCTGGTCCCCGTCTTCTTCTTTGCAGAAGGAGAGACGGGCCCTGTTCCCGAGGGAACAGAAGGACCAGCAGAAGAGCCCCCCGAATCGCCGGAGCGAGACGGGCCCTTAGAAGTTCCGGAGCCTTCTTAGGGGGGGAGGAGGCAACCTTCTTCTTCTTAAGCTTGGAAGCCTTGGAAGTCGAAGGGGAAGAGGAGGCAGCAGACGACGAAGAAGACAATGAAGACGACGACGACACCTTCCTCTTCTTCTTCCTCTTCTTCGTCAGGCTTCGCAGGACAGATGTCAGGTCTTCCATCCAGGACGGAGCCGGGGCAGTTGCCGAAGCAACAGGGCCCGACTGCACCTGTCCAGAAAGACCTGAGCCTGGAGCAGCACCACCACGAGCAGGAACGACAGGAGCAGGAGCAGGAACAGCAGGAACAACAGGAGCGTCAGCGGCTGGAACAGCAGGAGCAGCATGAGCGGCTGGGCCAGCAACAGGTATGGCAGGTACGGCAGCAGAATCAGGAGAGCCAAGCGTCTTATCAGCAGCTACCTACATTCTAGGCACAGGAGGCAAGTCCAGGGGAGAGCTTTTAGGGCAGCGGAAGTCCGGGGTCGGCAGCACAAAGAAACCAGGTGGAGGTGGCACGCCCCTCCTTGGCACGGCAGCGAGAGGCATTTGGATCGCGGCTGTCTGTGTCACAGTTGTCACATGGGGAGTGTAGACCAAGTGCGGAGGGGCAGCGTACCCTGGAGTAGTAAGGGTTGTAGTTGTGCCGACCCCGCCAACCGCTGGATTAGCCCCTGGATACTCGGCACTCCCTGCAATCCCAGCGACTCCCACACCTGCCCAAGGTCGTCCCTCGCGGAAGGCACACCTGCGGAAGCAACAGTCAGGTGAATTAGAGGGGTTCCCTCGCGCTTGGGGGGAGACGAACCCCACCCAGAGCGGACGGAAGACCCCGAGTACAACTGAACATCCGGGTAGCGAGCGCCCTCCTCCCCACTCGACGGATCAAGTGTGGAGAAGGACTCCGCTACCCCCCCCGCAGGGGAAGGCGCAAAACGTGGGGGCTGACCGGGGGCCAAGAAGGAAGACGAGGTATCCGTTACCAAAGGAGTCGCTGGAGAGCTTTCCGACGACTCCTTTGTAGGCCTACGTCTCTTCCTGCCCTCGTACAGAACCCACTGCGCCTCGGACCAATTAACACAAGTTACACAAGGTTCGGTTCGGGAGCATTCTCACCCCCGACACCATGTACACAGTTCATGTGGATCCACATCCACAAAGGAGCGAAATCCGCCGCACTTACGCCCCTCCAGCCCGGGACACACTCTACGGGCGACTGGGGGGCGCGGCGAAAGCTCCATCTCTTGATCCATGTTTAATTATTAAATGTAATAAACAAAAATGAAAGTACTGTACTTACAATTTTCATTCACTACACAGACAAACCAGAAAGAGGGCTGATACAAAACCAAAGCATACGACGAGTAGCGGGCAGAGCGATGACAAACACGTCTTGTCACACCACGGCCGAAAGCAAAAGTGATTTGTTTACCTCCCAGGACTGTCGGACAAGCAGTTAACTACCGTTCTCCCCTTGTTCGAAGCTTACGACCGTTCCAGTTGCCGCTAGCTACTTCCTATTGTTAAAGAACCGATGGTTTGTATTACATATCGGAACAAATAACCCACTTTGTGGGTAAATCTGTGGGGATATAGTTCGGGCTGGTCAGTGACCAGGGCTAATTCAGGTGTTCAGGAGTGTATTGCAATGTGTTAATTAAGGTATTTCACAAGCTCTCATTACATAAATTTTCCTACCGCAAACAGCTGATTATTCTTTACCATTTCTATTTTCCTGAATACTGTATTACAATGGAACACACAAAAAAGCAATAGAAAATACTGAACACTGAAAATACCAAAAATCAAATGCAAAGCATATTTAAACCAACGAGGCTTACTCCATCATGAGTCAGAGCAACTGACCACACTCCAGTATCTGTCTCAGTTTCATCTGGTTCATGAGCCATAATATCTTCAAGCATGACAGACGAAACAATGTCAAAAAGCTGTAAACGTCCAGATCGTGTTCCTATAACAGCATGACGGTCCCCAGGGGCAATGACAAGGGAAAGAGCATAATCACACGCAATGGTTGCTACAGCTTGTACATCTGACCTGAAAAACAAAGAATTACACTTAACAAATTAAATTCTCTTTACAAGAATAGAAATGAAAATCTTGCATTTCAACTACGAGTGCAAAACTATTACTCCCCACAGCAGCAAAAGACTGATTTTTAAAACCAAATAACAATTTGTCGGAAATTGTATTTTTCCTAACTATACAAATCTGGGGTCCTTTAACAATAGGAAGGTACTTAGCGGCAGCTGAACCAGTCGTAAGCTTCGAACAAGGTGGTTTGGTAGTTAACTAATTGTCCGGCAGTTGGCGGTCAGCTCGACTGCGAGGAGAGGAGTCTCACTTTGCTTTAGGCCCAGGAAACGAAGAGTGAGGGGTAGCATGAAGTGGGACTATATGTAAAGGACCTCAGGTTTGTATAGTTAGGAAAAATACAATTTCCGAGAAATTGTTATTTGTTCCGATACGTATACAAACCCTCGGTCCATTAACAATAGGAAGACTCACTTCTTGGTGGGTGGAATCTGAGTCTAATAAACAGACGGGTGTTCGTCCTACCTTGGTTCCCTCCCTGGTCGTAAGAGCAGAGGGAGGGATCCTAGCCTCTGCCCAGCTGATCGGGGTGTGCACCGCAGGATCAGTGGTCAGACTTCTGGACCAAATTTATAAGAGGGAGGCAAGCGTACCTCTTATAAAGAGCAAAAGGCAAGAACTAATTCCTACTTCAAGAGCCAAAATGAAGTCATGGGTTTCTCTCTTGTTGGCTTCCACTCCCCGCCCCTTGTTGGGGAGTGGTGGATAATTACTCCTATCCGTACTGAAAGGGATAGGATGGAGCTCAGTTGTGTAGCTTACCTGCATCGGCCTCCTGTTCAGCGTAGTGACGACCGCGGCCCTCTGCCCACAGGTAGAGGAGAAGAACGAAGGAGGAAGAGAAGCCAGTCACACTCTCTTTCACTCGTCCATTCATGCAGTCACACAAGGATGCAATGCTGTTCTGTCCACTCAGGTGCTGGGTAGACTACACAACTTGTTGAGCAGCCACCACGGGTCCCAAGGAAAAAGTGTCCAAGGACCTGTGGGTAATATCCAGAAGGTAGAATGAAGTGAAGGTGGTCTGGTTGGTCCAAACCCCTGCCTTCAGAACCTGTGCCAGGGAGAAGTTCTTGCGGAACACAAGGGTTAGACCAATACCTCTGACTTCGTGGGCTCTCGGACGAAGGGTACGGATGTCGTCACTACCATCCGTGTCGTAAGCCCTCCTGATCACCTCATGCACCCAGAAAGAAAGTGTGTTCTTGGAAACTTCTTTCTTGGTAACCCCGGTGCTAACAAAGAGGCGTCGGCACTCAGGCCTGAGGTACCGAGTTCTCTTCAGATAGCGCCGTAGCGCCCTCACAGGACAAAGCAGCATTACATCTGCATCATTATTGGTGAAATCCTTCAGGGAGGGGATCCTGAAAGACTCGAACCCCTACTCTCTTCGCCGATGCCAGGGCCAGCAGGAAGAGGGTCTTGAGGGTCAGATCCCTGTCTGATGACTCTCGGAGTGGCTCGAAGGGTCTGCGAGTCAAACTCCTAAGGACGAGAGTTACATCCCACCCTGGAGGCCTGAGTTCCCTGGGTGGGCAAGACCTCTCGAAGCTCTTCATCAGGAGGGAGACCTCGAAAGAGGAGATATCCACACCTCGCAGTTTAAGGACTAGGGCCAGGGCGGCTCTGTATCCTTTAACTGCAGAGATGGAGAAGAGCTTCTCTCGGCGAAGGAAAACAAGGAAATCAGCTACCTGCTGAAGAGTGGCTCTGAGAGGAGAGACCCCGTCCACGACACCAACCACAGAAGACGGATCACTTCCCCTGGTAGACAGCTGCAGAGGACTGTCTGAGGTATCCAGCCATCTCTGTTGCTGCACTGCGAGAAAAACCTCTCACTCGCAAGAAATGGTGGATAACAGCCAGCCGTGAAGACACAGGGACTCGACGGAACGGTGGTACTGTTCTACGTGTGGCTGGCACAGGAGGTTGTGCCAGGGGGGGCAGAGCCAGCAGGACTGGGTACCAAATGGCTTGAGGCCGTTTGGGTGCCACCAGGATCATCCGAAGGTTCGCGGTGATCAGCGCCCTGCTGATCACTTTCCGAATCAGACAGAAGAGGGGAAAGGCGTAAACAAAGAGGTTGTCCCACCGATGTTGAAGAGCATCCTCTGCAGCTGCCCATGGGTCCGGCACAACCGAGTAGAAAACCTGGAGTTTTCTGTTGTGCCAGTTGGCGAACAGATCTACGACTGGACGCCCCCACAGGTTGAAGAGCCTTTCCGCCACGTCTGGATGAAGGGACCATTTGGTTCCTATCACCTGATCCCGATGGCTGAGATTGTCAGCTATCACATTCCTCTTGCCTGGAATGTAGCGGGCTGACAGTGCCACGGCCCACTCGTGCAACTGCAACATCAACTGGTGCAGCGGAAGGGACACTAGGCCCCCTGCTTGTTGACGTATGCCACTACCGTATTGTTGTCGCTCATCAACACCACCGAATGTCCCACCAGACGATCCCAGAACTCTTGGAGAGCGAAGAACGCTGCCTTGAGCTCCAGGACGTTGATGTGAAGGTGCTTGTCGCAATGGTCCCACACTCCTGCAGTCAGCAACTCATCCAGGTGTGCACCCCATCCCTCGGTCGACGAGTCTGAGAACAGCAACATCTCCGGGGGGAGGGGGAGTGCGAAGAGGCACTCCTCTTACAAGGCTCCCGTCGTCCAGCCACCAGGCTAGGTCCTGCCTCACCTCCTCTGTGAGGGACATGGGGAAGAAAGGAGGGTCCCTTGCCTGTGACCAACACTCCTTTAGTCTCCACTGAAGAGACCAGAGGTGAAGACGCCCGTGAGGGACTAGCTTCTCGAAAGACGACAGGTGACCGATCACGACCTGCCACTGCTGAGCTGGTTGCTCCTGTAAAGACAGAAACTGTCTTGCCGCCTCCCTGAACCTGCTGATCTGCAAATCTGCGGGGAAGACTCGCTCTGCTACCGTGTCGATCAGCATGCCTAGGTACTTCATCCTCTGCTTGGGCTCGAGGTCTGACTTCTCGTAATTCACTACGATCCCCAGATCGCGGCAGAATGTCAAGATACCTCAGAAGACGTATCCCTACCGAGTGGGCCCAAGCCGACACCAGCAGGAACACTTGCATGAACACCTGTGGGGCAGTTGAGAGAGCGAAACAAAGTGCCCTGAATTGGTACACTGTCCCGTCTAGGATGAAGCGGAGGTACTTTCTGGAGGTTTGATGGATGGGTACCTGGAAATACACGTCCTTCAGATCCACCAAAAGCATGAAGTCATTCTCCCTGATGGAATCGAGCACTGAACGTGCTGTTTCCATTGTGATCCGAGTCTGGCGAGTGAATCGGTTCAAGGGAGAGAGATCTATCACCGGGCGCCAGCCCCCTGAGGACTTCTCCACCAGGAAAAGTAGACTGTAGAAGCCCGGCGACTGATCCCATACGATCTCCACAGCTCATTTGCTCAGCATGGCTTCTACTTCCTGCCGAAGCATCACGTCCTTGGTCGAGCCAGGAACATAGGTTTGCAGATGGACCAGGTTGGAGGTGAGGGGTGGCCGAGACTCGAAGGGTAGTATATATCCCTCATGAAGGACGTTCACTATCCAGGTCTCCGCTCCGTAGCGCTGCCATATTGCCCAATGGCTCACCAGGCAACCCCCTCCTTCTGGCAGCAGGTGAGGGGGAATGCCGTCCCTAACATCTCCCTCCTCTCTTCGACTTCTTCCCAGATCCTCCTCGAGAGAAGGACTGGGAGGAGGGCTGGTTGCAGTCACTCCTTACAGCAGAAGTTGAAGGCAGAGTCTTTCCTCTCGGCTTTGACGAGGCGATCTTCTTGGACGTAGAGGAAGCACTAGCTAAACTCTTGGGCTTAGCTGCAGTCATCCGAGGTTGCCCAGCCACCTTCGAAACTGCCTGGTGGACGTGACGGTCACTGTTGTCATTGCTCCGCTGTTCCACTGCAGCGTCCACCATCTCTCTGGGGAAGAGAGAGGAGGAACTCCGCACCGGTCCGTTGCGAAGACCCAGGGCCGCCTCACGCCCAGGTCTCTACACCGGAGAACCAGGTTGGCCCACAGGTTAGCCGTCTGGTGGGCCAGGTAGGAGATGGCCCTACCTCCAGACTGGCACAGTCTCACAAAAGCTGGGTACCCTTCAGGAGTGTTGTTCCCCAAGGAGGCCGGGGCTTTCGACACTGTGAGGGACCACAGGTCGATCCTGGAGACTGCTCTGAAGGCACGTAGAAGCGCCTCTGTCGCGGTAGAGGTGGGGGAAGGAGCTAGGAAGACCTACCGGACCGAAGCGAACCCTCCTGTTCGGAGACGAGAGTGTCCACTTGGCTCAGTACGCTGTTAGCCAAGGCCGATCGCGGCAGACCCACCATCATCCTGGGTTCCTTTTTGGGTCCCCAGAACGACTCAAAACCCGATGTGGGCTCGGAAGGTGGGAGCGGCGATCATTCCCCGAGGTCGTTGTGCTGACGAATCAGCGCAACAACCTCTGCGAACGACTTCTGGATCTCAGGAGTGACTGCATCCTGCGGAGACGGACCATCAAGCCCCTCCAGCGAGAATGCCTCCCGAGACCCTCCTCCTTCCACAGGAGGAACCACAGCAGACCCCTCCTGGTCTCCTCCTGCCACTTGCGCATACGATCTGGTTGGTCCTAGGACCGTGCCAGGTTTGTAGGGCGTCGTGGCGGGATCGCGAGGAGCGTGCCCCTCGCGATCACTCCTGATCGCCTCGCTCTTCCCGGTGAAGCCCGAGGAAGTTGAAGGGACAGGAGAGGAAGACCTGACGCTCCCCCAACACCCACCGGCAAAACTGGTGTGCTGAGGGGGCTGCAGGCGATCACCAACCCGTGGTGGCGATCGAGATGGAGGCCTGGTCGAGCAGCTCTCCTGGGGAGAGCGGCTGGACCGAGAACAGCGGTGACGGTCCCGAGCATCAGAAGAGCTGCTGCTGGTCCCCCTCTCCGCCCGGTCCCGGTAGGAGCGGCAGTCAGGGGACCTGCAGAGTCCGCTGTCGCGGTGGGTGCGAGGCCTGTCCTCACGGCACGTCACGCCGCTTGGACCAGCCAAGGCTGGTTTAGGTGACCGAGCGGACCGCTTCCTTGCCTCAGCCCGCGACCGGTCTGGGACCGTTGCGTCAAGCGACCCCCACCAGTCTTCCGCTCCGTGCCTGGATCCTGGCACCGAGCAGACTCGGTTGCCTGGGTCTTGGCTAGGTGACTGTACACTCGGTAACTCTTGAGAACGAGAGGCCCAGACGGTACCTGGCACTGAGGCAGAACCTCTAGCGCCAGGCGAGGAGGTACCGGTGTTAGTCGGCGCTCCTCTGGTCCCTGTCTTCTTCTTCCTTGCAGAAGGAGAGACGGACCCCGTTCCCGAAGGAACAGGATGACCGGCGGAAGTCCCAACCGTCCCATCAGAGTGGGACGGACCCTTAGAAGTCTCAGGACGAGCCTTCTTCTTCTTCGGCTGTGGGGCCTTAGAAGTTGAAGGGGAAGCGGCGGCAGACGACGTCGACGAAGAAGACGATGAAGACGACGACGACACCTTCCTCTTCTCCTTCTTCTTCTTCGTCAGCTTCCTCAGGACCACAGTTAGGTCTTCCATCCAGGGCCCGACTGCACCTGTCCGGAAGGACCTGAGGTGGGGGGCAGCAACACCACGGGCAGGAATGACGGCGGCAGGAACTGGTACTGGCACTGAACCGGCAGCATACTCAGGAAGAGGAGGTGGGGCAGGAACCAGCAACATCCTCTGCACAGGAGGCAGGTCTGGGGAGCTCTTAGGACACCGGAAGTCTGGGGCTGCAGCAAGAGCGGCAAAACCAGGTGGTGGCGTCACAGCGGGCATTATAATCTCCGGCAGCGCCGCCTGCACAGCAGCTGTCGGGGTCACCGTGGCTACGTGCTGGGTGTACACGAGGTGCGGCGGAGCAGTGTAGCCAGGCGTGGACACCTTCGTGGTAGTTGTGGTGGTCGGGCCGTGCGTTACCGGCATGGCCCCTCTCACCAGGTGACTCAGCAGCCCCTGAACCATCGGTGTCCCTCGGAGCCCCAGCGAGTACCAGGCCCGTCCGAGATCGTCCCCCATGGCAAGCAGATCTGAGGAAGGAAAAGTCGGGCGAGTTGGGGGAGGGGGGACAGTCTGAGTACAACCGGATATCGGGGTATCTCCCCCCCCCCCCCCCCTCCACACTCAACTGATCGAGAGAGAAGGAGCAAGAAACCTCCCCCGAAGGGGAAGGAGCCATACGAGGGAGCAGAGACGGAGGGAGAAAAGAAGAAGACGTGTCCGTAATCAAGGGCGTAGCCGGAGAACGCTCCGACGACTCCTTGGCTGGCTTACGCGGCTTCTTCCTCCCCCCCATAGCGTCCCACTGCTCCTCTGACCAAAAAACACATACATCACATGTCTCGGTGCGAGAACATTCCTGCCCTCTACACCGAGTACAAAACTCATGAGGGTCAACCTCAACAGATGATCGAAAGGCCTCACACTTACGGCCCTCCACGCCAGGGTACAATCTGCGGCTGATGGGGGGGGTCTCTCCGGCTCTTGGGATTCCATTTCGAATCTCAAAAATCACAAAATTCACTGTATGGTGTACAAAAACACACCCGTACTTACGTATATCCTTGCACAAATAGACACAGTAAAAGAAAAAGAAAAAACCTTTCACGCAGTGAAGCAAACAAAACATACGACAAGAAGCGGGCAGAGAGCCGAGCAACATGTCATCCACCTACGCGGCCGAAAGCAAAGTGACTCCTCTCCTCGCAGTCGAGCTGACCGCCAACTGCCGGACAAGTAGTTAACTACCGAACCCCCTTGTTCGAAGCTTACGACCGGTTCAGCTGCTGCTAAGTACTACCTTCCTATTGTTAAAGGACCGAGGGTTTGTATACATATCGGAACAAATTACTTTTTCATACAAGCCCATCTATTTTACCCAAATTTATCAACTTGAATGCCCCAAAAACTCACAATCATGGGTTTAAACAAAAATCTGTGGGGATGGGAGGAAGGAACGCAATATAAAATACAACTGATTGGTTGTATAAGAAAGCTAGTTTTCTTTATAAAACTATTTAATTACAACCCATCAACCATATATGTGGCTAAATCTCAATTCTGAAGGGAGGTCAAGAGGCTGAATATTCCATAGTGTTTGCACATGCTTATAGGACCCACGAAAGCACTTGATGAATGCAGTTCAAAGCAAGGCAATGGTACTACGAGTCTCTTCAGTCAACTTGCCAGAACTGTTGCCAGCACTAAAAACTTATAAAATCTGACTTGGGGGAACTGATGGGTACCTGTGGGTCCAGAAAGTATATGCATCTATATTACTGTACCCCATGTGTAAAATGGTGGGAATCTCTTGACAATTGAAACCACAAAAGTAGTCACATGAGACTGATAGGTTGTGATGAAACAAAGCAAATGAGAAAAAATCTCCACATCTATTTAAATGAAAATTACTAAAACATAATTCTTGGTTACTCTGTCTATTGCAAATCGAAAAAGTCAAAAAAAGATCTCACCTGTGCCAAACCTTAAGACAATCGCCACTTGCACTGATAATCTGGTCACTCAAAGAACTGAATGCAACAGTTCTCACCTCTGTTCTGTGACCTGGGCGGTCCAATATTACTGTCTGGAAATTTAAGAGTAATGAAATACTTGTATGGTTTACTTTATAGGAGAAAATAATCTAATAATAGGAAGACAAAGCAAACTTCCTATTATCTTTACTACACTATCTTCCTTTACAGAGTACAAATTTTAAAAACTTAACAACAGCAGCTCAATATTAATGCATAGTGTAAAAATGGGAAAATTTAATGATTTTTTTAAAGAAAAGGGTTAAATCAAGATTACTGGTTTTCACTAGGCAAATGGGAGGGATTGAGTTTATTAGACTGGGTATACCTGAAATAAAAAAAAATATAAATACAAAACGAATGCTAGTTTCTGACAGCCACTAAACAGGCAAGGTGTTCACAGAGTCTGCATTGAATCAAGAATCTGAATATGTTCAGTGAAGATGAGTAGTCTAGGTAGGAAAGAGTAAGGGAGAACTGGAGGAAACAGAGTTAAGGAACAGATGGTACTGTAGCAGTTATACCTATTTCTGAAGATGAACTATAAAACTCTAACTATGACTCATGGATACTGTTACAGCTGCTTTGTCATATATTAGATGAATAGTCATCATAATAATAATTCTGCAGCATTTGTAATGTTAGAAATACTTATTAACAATTAAGCCAAATATCCATAGCTAGTGCTTAAACATGAAACACTGAATCAACTTTTCAATTAGTTAAAGAGAGAGAGAAAAAAAAAGTTTAATTTCTACAACAAATTTATGGTAGAGAATAAGACAGAGAGGGATTCCCAATCCAAGTCCATCTTACAGGAAAAGTGTATTAATGACTCTGAAACCTTAAATGAAAAGAAACAAGCCAAAGAAAATAAATAAGAAAAACACTTCCAATAAACTTACAGGCTCTATTTTTCCTTTGGAATCTGTCTGCTCATTTACATCATCCTTGGTAACTATACTTTTTTGGAAAAGAGCCAAACTATTATCAACATGAAGAGTAACTAATTTCACGATACCCATCTTGTCAGAGAATGCATGAACTCCTAGTAATTTATGACAAGCTTTAATATGGGGTAATTTCTTAATTTCATCCGCTAACTTTGGTGTGCCATCTTCTTGAAACTCTTCCCCAGCTTCTCTGTGGAAAAAGATAATACCAGTATCAGCAAAATACTTAGTTACTAAAAATTATTACTGAATTTCACAGTTTGACACCCTTATCACCCTGAAAGGTTTCTCAATACAAACAGTCCCAAGTTATCTATGGCCTAAGTTATCAGTGATATGGTTTTACAGCACTTGTCTAGCAACAATAACTGGCTTTTCAGCGCCGATCTACGCTTACTGACACTGATCTCCACTTATCGGCACTGGTCCCCACGTAACAGCGGTGCTTATCCCCAGTTATAGGCAGCGATGTGCTTTATCGCCGATTTTCAGTTATCATCATGCCATTGGGAACAGAAACCGACACAAATAAACCGAGAACAACAAAAGATAATTTATAAGAAAGCACAGTATGAGACTAGAGAAGCAATGCACAAAACTTTATCAAAACACATCAAGCTTATAGATACAGGCTGTCCCCGGGTTACGACGGGGTTTCGTTCTTGAGACGCGTCGTAAGCCGAAAATCGTCGTTTTGAATTTTAGCCTAGCCTAACCCCTTTTATTTACACAAATGAATAATCTACCCACCTGTACGCTTTCTCCAACTCCAGTATACTCCAGAAATCACCTTAGAACAACAGCACAACAAGACTTACGACCCAAAAACTCCTACCAGACAGAGAGCTCTCCCCTACCAACCACACACCACCACCACGTGCTTTATACTGCCCAATGTTATTGTTTACATCCCCGCGACGTTGCCGCCATCTTGTCTATGACATCACAGCCTATGACGTCACAACACAACTTAAATACATCGACAGACACCTTCTAGAATCAACCTTATGCTGTCCATATATAGGACATCCCATCCACCATATTTCAACAATGCATATACGTAATACCAATAACAATTGTACAATATATTATCAGTCGTAGGCCGGAACTCATAAAAAATCCTAAGAAAACCTTACTTTTAATGCTTTAAGTGCATTCTAAACTATGTAAACTGCATTCTTATTGCATTTTTCATCCAAAAAACCTTCAAATATTGATTATTTTGGATTTTTTGTGTCATATTTCTTCTGCCACATGAGTTTTGTAGGCGTTGTAACCCTGGAAATAATTTTTGATGAATATAATTGAAAAGCACCTTAACCTCGAAACGTTGTTAGCCGAACCGGTCGTAACCCGGGGACTGCCTGTGTTGCCAAATTATGATAATCTGCTATTTTCCCATATGTGTACAAACCTTAAATCATTTGTATGAATTACCTTTGTGACAGATCTGTAGGAAGGTAGTTAACTAGCAGGTGAGTGATAATGTGGGGCCCTTCCACTAATTCAATTACCAGTGCCACATTTTCGTCTACCCGTTGGGACAAATACAAGGTTGGTTAATGGTGGGATTATGATAGACTTTAGATCACACTGAATTTGATATTTTTTCCTACAAATACAAACCCTCATCTTTTAGTTGGAGACTGGTGTTATTCTTTCCTTACTAGTCATACGGAAGAATAACTCCTGTCACAACCTGTACAATCTGGAATAATTTATGTAGAGGCTGAAAAAGCCCTGTACCAGAGTTTGGCATGTAAGTAGCCATGCTTCAGGGTATTTAAGAAAACTAAGGTTTCCCATATAAGGTGGGGAGACAAGTTTGGAAGGTAGCAACAATACTATTACAAAATCCAAGATGATAACAGACTACCACTCACTCTACCCCCATAACAAGGGAGACTGAAGGAATCTATTGACTAATAATTAGTCAGATAGGAAACTTTGTTGTGTAACTCACTTGCACCTAGCCCAGCCAGAGAATACAAGACCTTAGGACACTGGATAGACGAAAACAAAGAAAGGGATAAAGGTATCAGTTTCCTTTCATTCAACTAGCCTTTCATTTACATTAAACTTCAGGTGAGACGCTGTTCTGTCCTAGCAGAACTCAGGCAGCTACATATTCAGCCATTGCCACAGGTCCGAGAAGAAAGTACTATCCAAAGATGTGTGCAAGCTACAAACACACTCTTAGGTGCAGCACTAGGATGGTTGGGAATCCCTCTCATTCTCATTTGTTCCTGAGTTTGTAGCAGATACTCAGAGCCTGTAAGTTCCAGACAAGAGAGTCAAGGTTTTTCAATCTCCTCATTACAAGATTGTTACTGAAGATTGTAATAAGATGCTTTTGTGTACCACAAGAGTTTTGAGGTGCTTTCCACACTAGAACCAAAATCTTTGACCTTGGTGTTGGCATCTTTTTGCCAACGCCAATAAACCACCTACCAACACTGAAAAGCTGCCTACAGATGCTGATACTGTTTACCGGTACCAAAAATCACTTACTGGTGTCAAAAATCTAATTAACATCATTAGCCAAGCGCCATAAAACAAAAATTAAATTAACTGACGCTGCTGATAAGCGAGAACTCCCTGTAACCAAGAAAATCATCCTGTTCTAGAATCAAGAGGTCATTAAAATGACATTTTTATTATAATATAAAGTTTCACTTATACTTACCCGGTGGTTACATCTAGCTGTCGTCTCCTGACGTCACGGCAGAATTTGAAATTCGCGGTAGCGCTAATGGTTTGACAGGTGATCCCTCTACTCCCGCCCTCTACCGGGTACCAGGAACCATTCCAGCAATAAATCAGAAGTTTCATGCCTACCTGTCCATATGTGGGGAGGAGGGCGGGCTTCGTTATGTAACCACCGGGTAAGTATAAGTGAAACTTTATATTATTATAAAAATGTCATTTTCACTTATATAACATACCCGGTGGTTACATCTAGCTGATTGACACATTTAGGTGGTGGGACAATGGCAGCTAAAATAACAACTGTTGGAATTATCCGAAGATATAGGTTCCTTACCTTTAAAGACCGCTGACTCAGTGGTTACTGCCTATGTAGTCTGCTGGCCTTTATTGTACCGACAGGATATATGGATCCATGTGCCGGACACAATAATAAGTATACTTGCCGTTGAGGACGTGAACGTAACGGACAAGACTATAATGCCCCTGCTCAGGGCGCAGTACAAATCACCAAAAAACACAATGAAAAACGAGGGATCACCACACCCGGTTAAGAAATACACCAAGACATTAAAAGACTGAAAGATACTCAAAAAACTCCCTGTATCTTCAGACAACCTTAAAACTAAAAAACCATAATCAAGGAGAAAAGTTAGTGAGGATGGGATACATCCTTCTCTCCCTCACCCAATATCGTGTCAGTCACAATGAATGGCCCCAATGTACTGCAATTTTCATATGTGGTTTGCAAATCTGTCAGATAATGAGATGCGAAGACAGAATTGCTTCTCCAATATGTAGATTTAATAATGTCTTTCGAAGACAGGTTACGTCTAAATGCCATAGATGTAGTCACTGCTCTAATTCCATGAGCTTTGACTCTAAACACTTTGATATCTGAGTCCTGACATTGTCCGTGTGCCTCAGAAATTAAATTCCTTAAAAAGAAGGAGAGCGCATTTTTAGAAAGAGGACGAGAAGGATCTTTCACTGAACACCACAGGTTATCACTCTTACCTCTTATACCTTTGGTCCTTTGCACATAATGTCTAAGTGCTCTCACTGGACAGAGAAGACATTCAGGCTCATTAGGCCCCACTAACTCCGAAAAGTTCTTTATAGAGAAAGAACGAGGCCAAGGACGTGAGGGATTTTCATTCTTAGCCAAAAAACCCAGCATTGATGAGCAAATGGCATTGCCCTTAGCAAATCCAACTCTTTTATCAATAGCATGCAGCTCACCGATTCTTCTAGCTGATGCTAAAGCACAAAGAAAAAGAGTCTTTCTAGTCAGATCTCTAAAAGAACTAGAGGAGATCGGTTATAATCTATCGGACATTAGCCATTTGAGAACTACATACAGGTTCCAAGCTACTGTTCTTGACTACTTTGTCTTGGTCGTATCAAAGGAACGAATCAGGTCTGAGAGGTCTTGATTATTAGAAATGTCTAATCCTCGATGTCTGAACACAGAAGACAACATAGCTCTATAACCCCTAATCGTCTGGGTAGAAAGCTTCTTATTCTCACGAAGAAAAAGAAGGAAGTTAGCTAACTGAGCTATAGAGGTCTTAAAGACAAAATTCCTTCTTCTTTGCACCAAGCTCTGAATTGGACCCACATAGCTTGGTACACTCGATCAGAGGATTCTCTTCTGGGTCTAGCAATAGCCCTTGAAGCTCTCTTTGAAAATCCTCTCTTTCTGAGGAGATGCTCGACAGTCTGAAGGCGACTAGTCGAAGAGCGGACAAGTTGTGATGGAACCTCAGAAAGTGGGGCTGTCTGAGTAGATCCTTCCTTAACGGTAACTCTCTTGGAAAGTCCGTCAACAGCTGTATTAGGTCCGGAAACCATTCCCTGGCCGGCCAAAAGGGGGCTATCAGAGTCATCCTGACGTTCTGATGACCTCTGAACTTTGTCAGAACTAGTCTTAGCATTTTGAAAGGCGGAAAGGCATAGAGATCCAGATTTGACCAGTCCAGAAGCATGGCATCCACTGTAAACGCCTCCTCGTCTGGAACTGGGGAGCAATACAGTGGTAGACGAGCCGTCTTGTTCGTGGCGAGAGATCCAACTGAGACATCCCCAAATCCCCCAAAGCTTCTTGCATATTTGAGGATGTAGAGTCCACTCTGTGGAGAGGACTTGTCCTCTCCTGCTGAGAATGTCTGCCTTTACATTCTTCGAGCCTTGAATAAATCTTGTGCTCAAGACAACCTTGTTCTCTTTCGCCCAAATGAGTAGGTCTCTCGCTGCCTCGCACAAAGAGAACAAGTGTGTCCCCCCCTGTTTTTTTATGTAAGAGAGAGCCGTTGTGTTGTCTGCTTGAACCAGCACTACTTTTCCTCTTACCTCTGTCTGGAAGTGCATTAGAGCCAAATGAACCGCCTTCAACTCTTTCAGATTTATGTGCCAGCTTCTCTGATGATCTGCAAAGTCCTCCCCCGACACTTCCTTTCTCCCCAAGAGTAGCTCCCCACCCTTTGTCCGATGCGTCTGACAAGAGCGTAAGGTTGGGGCTCAACTGGCTTAGAGACAAGCCTTCCTCTAGCCTTCCTTCTGATTTCCACCCAAGGAGGTCCTGCTTGATCCCTTCCGAGATGGGGAACACGAAGGAGTCTGGGAACTTCTTCCTTTGCCACTTCTGTTTCAAGTAAAATTGAAGTGGTCTCATGTTGAGCCTGCCCAGACTTACAAATTGTTCTATCGAGGCCAAGGTTCCTAAAAGGCTCATCCACTGAATCGCCGAGCAAGTTTGTCTGACGAGAAATTCGTCTATCTTGTTCAGGCAAGAGTCGATCCTTTGACGAGACGGAAAAGCCTGAAAAAGAACTGAATTCAGTCTCACTCCTAAATAAACTATCTCCTGAGAGTGAGTGAGACACGACTTGTCCTTGTTGACTAACAAACCTAGGCTGTCCGTCAGCCTTAAAGTCTTTTGTAAGTCCTCCACACACTTCTGTCTGGAACTTGCCCTGAGAAGCCAATCGTCCAGATACATGGAGATTTGTATCCCGTCCAGATGAAGCCACTTTGCCACTGACGACAGAACTCTGATGAACACTTGTGGAGCTGTTGACAGGCCGAAACAGAGGGCCCTGAACTGATAAATGCGGCCCTGGAACACGAATCTCAGGAATCTTCTCGATTCCGAATTAATCGCAATATGAAAATAGGCGTCCTGAAGGTCTATGGAAACCATCCAATCTCCTGGATGAAGCGCTGCTAATACCGACAGGGTCGTTTCCATAGAAAACTTTGTCTTCAGGACAAAGACGTTCAGGGCACTGACGTCCAACACTGGTCTCCAACCCCCCGTGGCCTTCTTTACCAGGAAAAGTCGATTGTAAAATCCTGGTTCCTGAGGAGAGTCCACTAACTCTATGGCCCTCTTTGCCAGTAAGGCGAGAACTTCTTGATGGAGGGCGGCAAATTTTTCGGAGTTCTCCGAGTAAGCTGATAAATCCACAGGAAATTCTGTGAGAGGGGGGTGCTTGATGAACGGAATGGTGTATCCTTCCTTCAGGACCTGGACCGTCCAAGGATCCGCTCCGAAATGAAACCAGGTCTGCCAGAGAAGGTGTAATCTGGCTCCTACTGCTGTGTGGAGGACTACGGGCCTACTTCTTGATGGAAGAGGGAGTGGTTTTTAGACGAGGCTCTACCTCTCCCACGAAACCTGGAGAAGAGTCGAACGGGAGCTCTCCTTGAAATGGTTTAGGAGTTCCGTGGAGGGAGCACTCCGAGAAGCAGAAAGAACCCGGAGCTATCTTCCCTGGGCTCCTTCACTGACTTGTGATAAAAGATCCTGGGTCGCTTTTTTTTTTTTTTGTGTTAAAGATTGAGCGATCTCGCTCACAATCTCTTGCGGAAAAAGGTGCTTCTTGTCCAAAGGAGAGAAGAGCAAGGCAGACTTCTGGTTCGATGAGACCCCTTTCGACAAGAAGGAGCACCAAATCTGTCTCTTCTTCAAGACTCCAGAGGCGAAAATGGCAGCGAGCTCCGAAGCTCCATCACAGATGCCTTTATCGATACAATCCAGTACAGAGGCAAAATCCTTCAACTGCTCCTCCGAAAGTCCAAAAGACTTGACTTTCCTGGCCAGTGAAGCAATGGCCCAATCCAGGAAGCTAACAACTTCAAACACACGGAAAACATTCTTGCAAAGATGATCCAGCTCACTTGCCGAAAAGAAAATCTTAGCAGTATTAAGGGCTGATCTACGAGAAGAATCCACGAGACTAGAAAAGTCTCCCTGGGCGGAGGCAGTCACACCCAGGGAGAATACTTATCCGGTGTCATACCAGACACGGCTCCTTAACAAAAGCCTCGAAGGGGGAAGACAGAAAACATTTTTCCCTTGATCCCTCTTCTCCAAAAGCCAAGCGTTAACTTTTTTGATAGCCTTCATAGCCGAAATCGAGAGGACGAGACACGTGAACGAGGACGAGGCGTCAGGCTTACTGTCCTTATTCCACTGCGAACCAGGAGAAACTGGAACGGAAGGCGCAAAAGAATCTCCAAAGTTGTCAACGAAGAATCGTAAAAGAAGCTTATACCCCGACAAATGCTTGTCTTTTTCTGTAATTACTTCTTCTTCTTCTTCCAGATCCGAAGCTTCCTTCGACGAAACTGGAGAACATTCCATCTGAAGAGGAATCCTATTCGGCGAAGTCACACCATAATGCGCCCGAGTCGGGTGCGAGAAAGCAGGAGAAGACGTCTGAGTCTGTACTGAGACGAATCCGAGCAGCTGAGCTGGCGGCTGCGTTGGCGGCTGAGGTGGCGGCTGAGCTGGCGCTCAAGCGAGAGCCTGACGTGGCGCCATAGACGGAGTCAGGAAAGGAGTCTGACCAGTCGCCTGAAGCGGCGTCAGAAGAGGAGTCACATGGAGAGTCTGAGCCTGAAGAGGCAACTGAAGAGGAGCCTGCGAAGAGGACTGCACAGTAGTCTGGGGAAGATGTAAGGCGGTCGGGAGTGCATTCGGGGACGAAAGAGACTTGCCAAAAAGCTCCAAAATACTGCCTAACTTGGAATTCATCTGTTCAAACACCGAAGGTTGAGGATCCACCGACATAGAAGGCGCGGGAGGAGTAGAAGGATGAGCCACAAACACGTCTGGAGCCGCAGGAGTTATCGCTTGAGGAGGCTCTGGGGAAGGCTCCGAAGGAGTGTGCGTGTTCGGCTTCTCCAATTCTATGAGAGAAGGGCGATAAATCAAAACCGCCGGAGAAAAGGCTTCAGGCTCCTCCCAAAAACTACAAGAAGGTTCGGCAGCCTCCACCTTCTTGGGAACCGCAGCAGGCGAAACATCGCGAGACCTTTTCAGCGGTCTAGAAGTCTTATGACGCCAACCGCTATAAGAGGAAACATCTGAGCTTGAGTCGCTTGACGAAAAAACACTTCCTCGCAACACCTTTCCAATGGTGAGCGACAGCATCCTGGGATACGGCTACAGGATTGCTGAGGGGGCGACTGCTCGGGAGCAGATCCCGCTCGCCTCCCTTCGGTTTTCGGCATGCCTCCTCCCAGGATCTGGGGAGTTTGACAGGGGCCTAGACCTGGGAGAACGAACGGCCGAACAGCCACCTCCTCCACTACACTTGCACTAAGTAACTTATCACACTTAAGTACCACTTCTTGCACTGTCTCACCCATTTTCTGCATTGTGGTGAGGAAAGAGACAAATTTCGAGTCCATATCGGCTCGTAATACTGACACGGGATCGGGATCGGGAGATACAGAGTCGAGGGCAGGAGAAACAACTACGGGGTTAATAGGATCAGGATTAACAGAATTCAGAGGAATATCCTGGCTACTCACTGACTTAGAAGAAGATCTCTGTGAAGCCTTTCTGATTCTATCTTTTTCTAACTTTCTCATATACTTTTCCAGTGCCTTCCACTCCTGAGATGTTAGAGACTTACATTCTTCACACGTATTCTCAAAAGAACATTCACGTCCCCTACAGCTAATACAAGTAGAATGAGGCTCAAGTGAAGCTTTAAGAAGTCTAGTCTTACACCCACTACTACACACCCTATACTGAATAGAGCCGGTGTCAGACATCGTGAAAAAATCAAATTAATTCCTAAAAAGGACAACAATCTCAAAACCAAAATAACTATAGCGCTAGCAAAAAGATCAGAAAACTCAGGGTACATCACCAAAAGGAGAAAACCAAGATGATCAAATCCAAATTCCAACCAGCAGAGGAACCGCGTTACCGGTTCCGACGGCAAGTAACTTCTGATTTATTGCTGGAATGGTTCCTGGTACCCGGTAGAGGGCGGGAGTAGAGGGATCACCTGTCAAACCATTAGCGCTACCGCGAATTTCAAATTCTGCCGTGACGTCAGGAGACGACAGCTAGATGTAACCACCGGGTAAGTTATATAAGTGAAACATGTATGTGAGCTGTCTTTCAAGGGTGATGGTTTCATAGCCTGTGCAAGAGCTCATAAAGTCATCCACCCCTACCATTTATGAGGAATTTCTTGGAGGCAAAAGTATTGAGGGCAGCTGTCTGGAGATGCCAGAACAAGTCCCTCAGGTAGAAAGAATGGCCAATCAACTGATCCTGCAATGCTTAACTTGCTATGCAAGTAAGCACCCCACCCCTCTTTAGCTGACTAAAAACGTTTCTCTGAAAGGGGAGACCTCCATGGGATTCTCACAGGGAGGTTCCTTAACACAACAGGTGACCAGTACTTCTCCAGACACTACTGAAGTGAGTGCAGGTAGACCCATGTGATGCATGTTACCAGTGTTTCTCCAGGTACCAATAAAACAAGTGGAGATGGATCCGCATATGAGGAATGAGCTTCCCCAGGCGACAGAACCAAGTAGGTTATTCCTGTTGAGAGAGGTGTTGCACTAATACCTCTCTGAACCTGCTGATACAAGGAAGGACTCTTGCTGTTACTATATCAATCAGTATGCCCCGGTACTTCCATGCTGCTTGGGCTGAAGGTCCAAATTTTTCAATGTTATCACAATCCCCAGATTGTAACATCCTCCACTCTTGATCCAGAGGCAACTTCACCCTGGAAGATGCAAGGATTATCAATGTGAAGATACTAAAGCAGAAACATCCCAGGCAAGTAGGCCTAATGACACTAGAGTGAACACTTGAACAATCTAATTAACACTGGTAGGGCACTCTATAACCCAAACCACAGAGCCTTGAATTGAAAGGCTATACCATCACAGACAAAGTGAAGATGTCACTGTCCTGATAGGTGGATATCTGGAAATATGCATCCTTCAGATCAAAAGCATCTGCCCTGTCATGGAAATCAATGGGGGTTTACTTGCTGAAATGAGTTTAATGAGCAAAACATTCACCAGAGATACCTCTTCCACCAGGATTGATTGATTGATTATGGCTACTAAAACTGGTGTCACTCTTTCACCAGGAAGAATTGAATGTAAAAGTCTGGAGTGCCATCATCAATGACTCTAGCACATCTTGGTCAAGCTTTGTCTGCACCCCTGCAGAGAGCCTTCACAGACCTCAGTGATTCATGAGAACAAATTACGGTCAGAAGGGCATCAATCCTTGAAAGGTAGTCTGTAACTGCTCTAATGGACACAGACTATCCAGGATTCTAACCCTTGTTGCTGCTACAATACCTCATGGCAGGAAAGGCAGCCAACAACTCTTAGCAGCAGGAGAGGATTACTGCTAGTTTCAACCTCCTACTCCCTACCTCTTCCCCCCAGTTCCCTTTCTGGTCAAAGCCTAGGAGAATAAAGGGATTTTGACGAAGGAAAAATCTATTTCTGGGTGATTGGCTCGTGTCGCCCTATGAAAGGATCCTTAATATCATTCTTTCTTTCTAGGTTAAAATTAATCTAAAATTACCAGAGAAAAAACAAAATTAAGAAAATGTCAGTAAAACTGACTCGCTCACTCTTAAAAAGAAGTGTCGGTATGGTAAATAGGGGCAGTGGGAACACTACCACGAGACATTCACCAATTAGACCTTCCAATCAGAATCCCCACAAGAGAGAGCTGATACCAACGGGCGATGCAGCCGCTACTACTACTACTAGAGGACGCCACGGACAGCAGCGCCCCTAGCGGTCATCCTTAATCTAAAAATGACAATTTGTCCAAAATTGCATTTTTCCTAACTATACAAACCTGAGGTCCTTTTACAATAGGAAGGTACTAGCGGCAGCTGGATAGGTCGTAAGCTTTCGAACAAGGGGTTCGGTAGTTAACTGCTTGTCCGACAGGCGCGCGCGCGCGACTGGGAGGTAAACAAATCACTTTTGCTTTGGCCCAAGCAAAAAACTGCAGAGTGAGGGGTGGCATGAGGTGGGGCTATGTGTAAAAGACCTCAGGTTGTATAGTTAGGAAAATGCAATTTTGGACAAATTGTCATTTGTTCCGCACGGCAATACAAACCTTCGGTCCTCCTTTTACAATAGGAAGACTCAATTCTTGGTGGGTGGAATCTGAGTCTTTTGTGAACAGATTGGTGTTCGCCCTACCTTGGAAGCCTCCCTGGGTCGTAAGAGCGAGGGAGGGATCCAAGCCTCTGTCCGATTGATCGGGGTGTGCACCGCAGGATCAATGGTCAGAACCTCTGACCGAGTACTAAGAGAGGGGCATGCGCATCTCTAGTACCAGCAATGCAAGAACTTTGTTCCTGTACAGGAGCAAATATAAAGTCATGGGTTTGACTCTTGTAGGCATCCACTTCCCCCCCTTGTAGAAGAAGTGGTGGATATTCTGCTCCTATCCCTAGTGAAAGGGATAGGATGGGGCTCTGTCATAGCTCACCTGCATCTCGTCCTCATCCAGCGTAGTGACGGACCATGGCCCTCTGCCCACAGGTAGAGGGGAAGGAAAAAGATTGGGAAGAGAGAGCCAGTCACTCACTCACTCACACATCCATCCACACAGTCACACCAGGAACTCGATGCTGTTCAGCCTGCGAGGGTCTGGGTTAAGCTACACAACTTGTTGAGCAGCCAACCACGGTCCCAAGGAAAAGGTATCCAAGGACCTGTTGGGCAATATCCCGAAGGTAGAAGGACGTAAAGGTAGTCTGGTTAGACCAGACGCCTTCAGGACCTGCGCCACGGAGAAGTTCTTGCGAAACGCCAACGAGGGGCCAATACTTCTGACTTCGTTGAGCTCCTCGGACGGGACGTACGGATGTCGTCACTACCATCAGCCTCATAGCTCCCCTCCTGATGACCTCACGCAGCCAGAATGAAAGAGTGTTCTTGGATACTTCTTTCTTGGTGACCCGGTGCTAACGAAGAGGCGTCGACACTCAGGGCATGAGGTGTCAGTTCTCTTCAGATAGCGCCGTAGCGCCCTCACAGGACAAAGCAGCATCTCATCCGCATCATATCGGTGAAGTCCAATAGGGAGGGAATCGTGAATGACTCGAACCTGTCATCAGGGACTGACGGTTTCTGAGTCTTCGCAACGAAGTTCGGGACGAAATCGAGCGTCACGGATCCCCATCCCCTGGAGTGTCCGTACATCATAGGAAAGACCATGAAGTTCCCCTACTCTCTTCGCCGATGCCAGGGCCAGCAAGAAGAGGGTCTTGAGGGTCAGATCCCTGTCTGACGACTCTCGGAGTGGCTCGAACGGTGTTCGAGTCAGACTCCTAAGGACGAGAGTCACGTCCCACGCAGGGGGCCTGAGTTCCCTGGGTGGGTGGGCAAGACCTCTCGAAGCTCCTCATCAGCAAGGAGATCTCGAACGAGTTCGAGATGTCCAACCCCCTCAGTTTCAGGACGAGCGCCAAGGCGGCTCTGTATCCTTTAACTGTGGGGACTGAAAGGAGCTTCTCTCGGCGAAGAAACACGAGGAAATCCGCTACCTGCTGAAGAGTGGCTCTGAGAGGAGATAGACCCCGTCTACGACACCAACCACAGAAGACGGCCCACTTCCCACCCCTGGTACACAGCTGCAGAGGACTGACGGACGTTTCCAGCCATCTCTGTTGCTGCGCTACGAGAAAAGCCTCTCGTCGCAAGAGATGGTGGATAACAGCCAGCCGTGAAGACGTAGGGACTGGACTGCTCGGTGGGTACCGCTCGACGTGTGGCTGGGCGAGAAGGTTGTGCCAAGGGGGAATCTCTCTCGGTTCTCCTGCGAGAAGAGCCAGCAGGTCCGGATACCAAATGGCCTGTGGCCATTTGGGAGCCACCAGGATCATCCTGAGATTCGGGGTGACCAGCGCTCGACTGATCACCTTGCGAATCAGGCTGAACGGGGAAAGGCATAGGCGAAGAGGTTGTCCCACGGGTGTTGAAGAGCGTCCTCTGCAGCTGCCATAGGTCCGGCACCGGCCGAGAAGAACACCTGGAGCTTCCTGTTGTGCCGGGTGGCGAACAGATCCACGACTGGTCGCCCCCACCAGGTCAAGAGCCTTTCCTTTTCCGCCACGTCCTGGTGTAGAGACCATTTCGGTCCCTATCACCCTGATCCCGACGGCTGAGCGTGTCTGCTACTACATTCCTCTTCCCTGGAATGTAGCGTGCCGACAGCTCTATTGAGTGTGCCTGAGCCCACTCGTGCACCTGCCGAGTCAACTGGTACAACGGGAGAGACACTAGGCCCCCCTGTTTGTTGACGTAAGCCACCACCGTGGTGTTGGTGCGACATCAACACCACTGAGTGTCCCATCAACGCGGTCCTGAAACTCTTCGTGAGAGCGAGGAACGCTGCCTTGAGTTCCAGTACATTGATGTGAAGGTGCTTGTCGTTCTCGTCCACACTTCCTGAAGTCAGCAACTCCTCCAGGTGTGCGCCCCATCCCTCGGCGGTCGATGCGTCTGAGAACAGCTGCATGTCCGGGGGGGGAGTGCGCAGAGGCACTCCTCTTAAGAGGTTCCTGTCGTCGAGCCACCAGGCTAGGTTCCTGCCTCACCTCCTGTGTCAGTGACACTGGAAAGCTTTGGGGATCCGTCCGCCTTGTGACCAACTCTCCTTTAGTCTCCATTGAAGAGACCGCAGGTGAAGACGCCCGTGAGGACTAACTTCTCGAGTGACGACAGGTGTCCGATCACGACTTGCCATCGCTGAGCTACCTGTTCCTGCCGAGACAGGAACTGGTTGGCTGCCTCTCTGAATCTGCTGATTCCGCGAGTCTGCGGGGAAGACTCGCCCTGCTACCGTGTCGATCAGCATACCCAGGTACTTCATCTTCTGCTTGGGCTCGAGATCGGACTTCTCGAAGTTCACAACGATCCCCAGATCGCGACAGAACTCGAGCAGTCGATCCCTGTCCTGTAGCAACTGCGAGCGGGAGCTCGCCAGGACTAACCAATCGTCGAGATACCTCATCAGACGTATCCCGTGCGAATGGGCCCAAGCAGACACCAGAGTGAACACTCGCGTGAACACCTGTGGGGCGGTTGAGAGACCGAAGCACAGTGCCCTGAACTGGTACACCGTCCCGTCGAGGATGAAGCGGAGGTACTTTCTGGAGGACTGATGAATGGGTATTTGGAAATACGCATCCTTCAAGTCCACTGAAAGCATGAAATCGTTCTCCCTGATGGAGTCGAGCACTGAGCGTGCCGTCTCCATCGTGAACCGGGTCTGGCGAACAAACCGGTTCAGGGGAGAGAGATCTATCACCGGGCGCCAGCCTCCCGTAGACTTTTCCACCAGGAAGAGTCGACTGTAAAAGCCCGGTGACTGATCCGTGACGATCTCTACAGCTCTCTTGCTCAGCATGGTCTTGATCCCTCCTGTCTGAGTGCTACGTCCTTCGGTGACCCGGGGACGTACGACTGCTGTTGGACCGGGTTGGAGGTGAGGGGGTGGCCGAGATTTCGAAGGGTAATAGATATCCCTCCCGAAGGACATCTACAATCCAGGTCTCGGCGCCGTAGCGCTGCCAAGTTGCCCAATGCTGGTGGCCAGGCACCCCCCCACTTCCGGCAGCAGGTGAGGGGGAACGCCGTCCCTAGCGTTTCCCCCCTTTCTTTCGACTTCCTTCCCAGAGCCTCCACGGGATGAGGAGGGCTGGGAGGAGGGCTGGTTACGGCCCCCTTGCCAGAAGTCGAAGAAGACAGAGTCATTCCTCGGGGGCTTCGACGCAGCAACCGTCTTAGCCGCCGAGGAAAGCGCTAGCCGAGCTCTTAGACTTGGCCGCAGTCCGAGGCTGCCCAGAAGCCTTCGAGACTGCCTGGTGAACCAGACGGTCACTGTCCTCAGTGCGCCGTCTGTCCACCGCAGCGTCCACCATCTCTCCTGGGAAGAGAGACGTGGAACTCCGTAAAGGTCCGTTTCGAAGTCCCAATGCCGCTTCACGCCCGGCCGCCCTGGACACCCGAGTAAGGACAGCGTCCCTTCGTCGGAGAACCAGGTTGGCCCACAGGTTCACCGTCTGGTGGGCAAGGAAAGAGATGGTCTCTCCCCCAGACTGGCAAAGTCTCCTGAAGGCCGAGTCATCTTCGGGAGAAATTCCCCCAGAGTTGGCTGCGACCTTAGATACTGTGAGGGACCACAGATCTAGCCAGGAGACGGCCTGGAAAGCTGCCATGGCGGTAGATTCCAGGCCTAGTGCCTCTTGCTGCGAGAACCACAGGTTCTCGGACAGGAGCTGTTGCAGAGACACACCCGAGTCAGCCTCGCTAACTCCGGGTTCACCTGTTTGGGCGGCATCGGATCTTCAGATGGCACGTAAAACCGCCGATGTCGTGCAGCAGAGGAGGTGGAAGTAGCTTGCTAGACCTGCCAGACTTCAGTGAACCGTCCTGTCCAGAGGACAAGCGATTCAACTTGGTCCAGCACTGAGTCAGCCAGCTCTGACCGCGGCAAACCCACCGTCGGTCTGGGTTCCCTCTTCGGGCCCCAGAACGACTCGAGCCGGGACGTGGGCTCGGATGGTGGGAGCGGCGATCTTCCCCGAGGTCGTTGTGCTGACGAATCAGCGCAATAACCTCGGCAAAGTTCCTCTGGATCTCAGGAGTGACTGCATCCTGTGGAGTCGGACCGTCCAGTCCCTCAAACAGGAGCACCTCCCGAGACCCTCCTCCCTCAAGGAGAGGAGCAGCGACAGCCCCCTCTCGGTCTCCTCCAAACCACCTGTGCGTAAGACCTGGCTGGGTCGAGAACCGAGCCTGGTACGTACGACGACGTGGCGGGATCCTGAAGGGCGCACCCTTCACGATCACTCCTCAATACCTCGCCCCTCCCGGTGTAACCCGAGGAGGTTGAGGTATGGGAGAGGCAGACCTGACGCTCTCTCCTCGCTCACTGGCAGAACCAGCGGGCTTGGAGGACTGCAGGCGATCGTCAACCCGCGGGTGGCGATCGAGCTGCAGACCTAGTCGAGCCGTCTCGCTGTGGAGAACGGCTGGACCGAGAACAGCGGCCCCGTCTCGTGTGTCAGAGGAGCTGGTGCTGGTTACCGTACCCGATCGCTCTCTGTAAGAGCGACGGTCAGGCGACCGGCGAGCTCCACTGTCACGGTGAGACCGGTGGCGTGTCTCACGGTGCGTCAGTTCGCTGGAACCAGCCGTGGCTGGTGCCGGCGAACGGGGGGACCTCTTCCCAGCCTCAGCCCGTGGCCGGTCATGGACCGTCACGTCCGCCCGGGTAGCCAGCTGCTCGCCGCGAGAGCGAGAGCTGGTCTGGTGAGAGTCGCGTGAGCGGCTGTCACCAGTCTTTCCGCTCCGTGCCGTGGACCTGACGCTGAGCGGACTCAGAGGTCTGGTTTCTGGCTGCACGGTCGCTGGAGTAGGCGACCGTACACTCGGTACCTCTCGCGAACGAGCGGCCGAGCCGGATCCTGCTGCTGTGGGCCGAACCACTGACAGCAGGTGAGGAGTGCCGGTGTTAGCCGGCACCCCTCTGGTCCCCGTAGTCTTCTTCCTTGCGGGAGAAGAGACGGGTCCTGCTCCCGAAGGAGCAGGGCGACCAGCGGAAGAACCCCCCGTCTCACCAGAGCGAGACGGGCCCTTAGAAGCTCCCGAAGGAGACTTCTTAGGGGGGGGGGAGGCGACCTTCTTCTTCTTATGGCGGGGGGAGCCTTAGAAGAAGAAGGGGAAGAGGCGGCAGACGACGACGACGAAGAAGACGATGAAGACGACGACGACACCTTCCTCCTCTTCTTCTTCTTCTTCGTCAACCTCCTCAGGACCGACGTCAGGTCTGTCATCCAGGACGGAGCCGGGGCTGCTGTTGCCGAAGCAACAGGGCCCGGACGTACCTGTCCGAACAGACCAGCATCGGGAGCAGCGGCGCCAGGAACGGGAACAACATCAGCAGGTGCGAGCATCACAGGAACGGCAGCAGACACGGCAGGATCAGGAACAGGAACAGCAGCGGTGGTCACGGCAGGTACGGCAGATACAGCTGGTCGAACCAACGGCACAGACGTCATCGGTACCGGTGGGGAGGTCCAGGGCGAGCTCTTCGGGCACATGAAGTCCGGTCGCGGCAGCACGGCAAACCCAGGTGGCGGCATCACCCTCCCCCGAGTTACGGCGACTGGCCCCTGCACCGATGTTGTGGGTGTCACAGAGACCGCGTGCTGGGTGTACACCAGGTGAGGAGGTGACGCGTAGCCAGGTGTTGTCAGGGTCGTGGTGGTGGTTGTAACCGTAGCATGCGTAACCGCCACGGAGCCAGCGAGATGATAGAGCAGGCCCCTGGACACTCGGCACGCCCTGCAGTCCCAACGATGCCCACACTGTCCGAGGTCATCCTTCACGGCAACCGCACCTGAGGAGGCAAAAGTCCGGGTGATTAGGAGATCCTCTACCCGCTCGCATGCGAAGACGAGCGGATAGAGGACCCAGAGTACAACTCTACGTCGGGGTATCTAGCGCCCTCCTCCACACTCGACACATCGGGAGAGGAGAAGGACCTAGACACCGCCCCCGAAGGGGAAGGCGCGAGACGTGGAAGTTGAGCGGGCGGCAGAAGAAGACGAAGTGTCCGTCACCAAAGGAGTCGCGGGAGAGCTTCCCGACGACTCCTTTGGAGGCCTTCGCTTCTTCCTGCCCTCATACAATGTCCACTGCGCCTCCGACCAGTCAATACAACACACGGGGCTCGGCCCGGGTGCATTCGCGCCCCCGGCACCGAGCACACACCACATGAGGGTCAATCTCGGGGAAGATCTGAACTTCCCGCATTTGCGCCCTTCGGTACCCGGGCAAAGTCTCCTTGGGGTAGCGAGGCGTGGAGATTCCATCATAATTCAATTGCAGCGTAATAAATATGATAAGAGAGAATAACTGTACTTACAAGCTCTTTCATACACAATTACAAACAAACTAGAAAGCACGACGAGCAGCGGGCAGAGAGCCGACACACTCCATCCACTGTGAGGCCGAAAGCAAAAGTGGTTTTGTTTACCTCCCAGTCGCGACCTAAAGCGCGCGCCTGTCGGACAAGCAGTTAACTACCGAACCCCTTGTTCGAAAGCTTACGACCTATCCAGCTGCCGCTAGTATCTTCCTATTGTAAAAGGACCGAAGGTTTGTATGCCGTGTCGGAAAAACAAACATCTTGTCCTGCAGGGGGGGCAAACAAACAATACAGGGTGGGTTTCATAGGGCGACACGAGCCAATCACCCAGAAATAGATTTTTCCTTCGTCAAAATCCCTTTTCTGGGCTCAGCTCGTGTCGGCCTATGAAAGAGTACCAGAGAAACAGACAAGATGGGAAAAAAGGGACAAATGAAAAGCAGTTGTAAAATGAGGTATATAATATAAGTAAATCAATTACAGCATATAAACTAAGTACTTAAGCCTAACTTATTTTAAACAGTAACATAAAAGAAAGTTAGTAATGTAAAGTACTTAAAATTACAGTAAATACAGTAAATATAACAATGCAGTGTAATTTTTACAAATTAGATTTACTTAGAAAATTATTTACATAATATACAAACACATTGTGTCCTACCCTAGCATAAAAATAAGGGTAGGTACACTGAAGTACAATAACAGTACAGTTGTGGATGTCCCTAGCAAAAAAATAAGGGACAATCCACTGGTATGATTCAGCGGCTAAGGCTAGGATATCCGAGTAGCATGGCGATAGGGTGAGGCATGTTGGCTGAGGTAGGTAGAAAGGAGACCTGGATCTATACTACGACTACTATGCAGTATCAGGAGAAACAATGTTTCCCGCTGCTACTGCTGAAAATTTTAAAGATTCCAAGGACTTTAGGTAATGACGTTTAAAGACTGTCGGGGATTTCCATCCAGTATACTTTTTAAGATCCTCAAAGTTCATATGTTGAAAGTAATTAATTGAGGTGGCTACTCCCCTGATGTCATGTGCTTTTGGGAATGAATCAGGATTGGCTTGTTTAATAAAGTAAAGGATTTGTTGTCTAATACCTTTTACTGACAAAGTACCACCTTTTTCTCTCATGAAGAGAGGACCTGAGGATCTTGAGGATGTACGAGATAGAAAGGCTCTTAAAGTTGATACTGGGCAGAGAGAAGGATCTTGGGAAGTGGGATGACTTTCCAAGGAGCCCACCTTGCCAGAGGATCCTCCATTTTTGTAGCTAAAAAGCTACGATCCGGAGCAAGCAGAACTTCTCCTGAGGGGAGGAATTCCACATGACCCGCATCTCTGGATAGAGCCGACAGTTCTGAAATTCTAGCTCCTGAAGCTAGGCTTAATAAGAATAATGTCTTTCCTAAGAAGCATTATGAATGTACAAGACGAGTTGTCAGTATCTGAACTAGTTTGAGGACATCATTTAAGAACCATGAAACTGCAGTAGGCCTTTGAGAAGGTCTAAGTCTAGCACAGGCTTTAGGAATAGACGTGAAATAAGATTCAGTCAGATCTATCTGAAAACCTAACTGAAAGATCTTCTTCAAAGCCGATTTATGAGTAGTAATAGTGCTAGCTGCTAAACCTTTTTTCAAATAAGGACCTGAAAAAGGATATAGCTAGATTAACTGTCATGGTTGTAGTGTTTGATTCTTTCAGGAAAGATGCTAATTTTTTAACAGCTGAGTCATATTGTCTAATGGTTGACTCTCTCTTATCTGATTCTAGGAAGAGAATATTTTGTGGATCAATATTAGCATCTTTATTAGCCGCAAACTTCATGAAGTCCATAAAGTTAGGGTCTGAAGAATTCCTGAGGAAGCGAACACAGTCCTCATTTGTACTGATTGTGACAGTTTGGGATTGGGAATCGTTGAGGTCGGAGACCCCAATTCCAGAAGAAGAGGATACCAGTTGCTCTTGGGCCAGTCCGGTGCAATCAGAGCTACTATTCCTTTGAAAGCCCTCAGCTTGCTTAAGACTTTCAAGAGAAGATTCACTGGAGGAAAAAACATAAATTTTTCTCCACTGATCCCCAATCTAACGACAGGGCGTCCGTGGCATAAGCCAGAGGGTCCAGGAGTTGGGGGCCACATAGCAAGGGAGCTTGTGGTTCGCTTGTGAGGCGAAGAGATCTACTTGGAGACCTGGGACTCTCCGGTCATAATCCACTGGAATGACCCGTCGTCTAGGGACCATTCTGATTCCAGAGGCACTGACCGGGACAAAGCGTCTGCTATCACATTTCTTTACCCCCGCCAGGTGAGTGGCGGACAGATGCCATTTGTGTTTGTTTGCTAGGGCAAAAATGGCTATCATGACATGGTTCACATGCTTGGATTTGGACCCTCCCCTGTTGATGCCAATGAACTACCACTGCACTGTCCAAACTAGCCTTAGATGAGACTTTTTCGGGGGAAGCAGTCTCTTCAAGGTAAGAAATACTGCCATTGCTTCCAGAACGTTTATGTGGAGCTGGCGAAATTGAACTGACCAAGTCCCCATGAACCTGTTTGAACTGAGAATATCCCCCCCCACCCGGACAGGGAGGCATCCGTGTGAATGGTTAACACTGGAAGGGGATATTGAAGGGGTACCTGCTTGGTTAAGTTCTTTACTTTCGACCATGGACGGAGTTGATTGCGAAGGATCTGTGGAATTACTGACAACTTGTCTCGAGATTTGGTGTTTGCTCTCGAACGCCAAACTCGATTTATATCTTTTTAGCCTTGCTTTCAGGAGGATATCTGTTACCGAAGCAAACTGAAGGACCCTAGGATTCTTTCCTGGTTTCTCCTTGATGTTTGCTTGCATTTGAGAAATTGCCTGACCGATTTTTGCTATTTCCTTCCGTTTGGCCACTGGAATTGACAGATTGTGGGAAGACAAATCCCATTGGATTTCCCAGCCACTGGAAACGAGACTCCGGGGTAAGTCTGGATTTCGTTTTGTTTATCTGGAACCCCAGATGTTCCAGAAAGTGAACTACCTTTTTGGTGGCATTGAGACATTCCTCGACGGTTGGTGCCCAGATCAACCAATCGTCGAGGAGTAAGCTGCTACCATGATTCCTGAGTTCTCAATTGTTGTACAACACTTCTGCTATTTTCGTGAATACCCTGGGGGCTACATTCAGACCGAAGGGCATCACTTTGAATGAGAATGTCTGATTTCCTAGTCTGAACCCTAGGAATGGGCGGAAGTGTCTGGCTATAGGGATATGATAGTATGCGTCTGTAAGATCGATGGAGCATGTGACGGCTCCACGCGAAGTAAGGTCCCTTACTTGCGAGAGGGTAAGCATCTTGAACTTGTCGCAACGAATGAAAGAGTTTAGCTTTGACAAGTCTAAGATTACCCGTTCTTTTTGTTGATTTTCCTTTCTTTGGCACGCTGAATAAGCGACCTTGAAATTTTAGATGCTGACTCTCGCAATAGCTCCTTTCTGAAGGAGTTCCTCCGCGTAATCTGTCAATTCCTCTGATGGTATTTGGTGGAATGATTTGATTGGAGGAGGATCTTTGATCCAACTCCAACCCAATCCTTTGGACACTATGCTCTGTGCCCAATTGCTGAACCCCCACCTGTGAACGGAAGAGGAACAGCCTCCCTCCTACCTGGGAGCCTCACTGTTGATGGGCGGGTTTGACCACCACGCCCTCCTCTGAACTGCCTGCTCCTTGTCGGCCCGTCCTGCGCCACGCTGGCGAAAGTAGCCTCTCGCCCTACCTCTCCGGCTGCTTGTTAAAGGGAGCGGTAACCCTGACCGTTCATACGAAGGGTTGAAGGCCGGCGAGAGTGCGTAGGAGGTCGATGGTTGTGATTGAGGAGACAGCAGGAGGATGGGCTGGTTCTGTTTCGAACTACCGGGTTGTCCCTGTTGGGTTACCGGGATGGCCTGGACAAATTGCTGCTGTTGCTGGTGTTTCTGGTAAGGCTGGAACCTTTTACCAGACTTCTTTGGGGTTTCTTACCAGCAGTGGGTGGCGGATTCTTGCTTCCTCTTCGATGAAATTCCCCCCCTAGCCTCGAAAAGGCCTAAGGCTTGGTTGAGCCTAGCAGCCATCGTGGTGCACTTCATTTACAGCGGACTCTGGGAAGAGATCCGCTCCCCACATGCTAGAAGCCAGGAGTCTATTAGGCTCGTGCCTAATAGTGCACTCCTGCAGAACATGCTTTCGGCAATTCCTCCTAGCTTGGAAGAAGTCGAAAGCATCTGTCTGAACCGTCTGAAGCTGGGATTTTGGCCAAGACTTAAACAGCGGTTCTGTAGCATATGAAAGAGCAGCCATTTCCGTTATTATTAGAGAATTGAGGGACCTGCCAAACCTATTTCGCGCGTCAAACTCCGCTGAATCAAGGATCAGGCAGTCTTGGAAGCTTCTCTCCGAACTGGTCCATGGCGCAGTCCGGTTTGAGCTTGCCAAGCGTGAATGTGGCTGGCAAGTTCTCCCACAATTCTCCAAAAGCTGGGAAGAGCGGAGAAGTAGACTCCGCCTCCCTTAGCTGTGGCATGGGCTCATCCTTGAGGACTGCCTGAAGAGTCCTCTCAACTATTTTCGTGGCGAACGGAAGAGAAGGCCTCTTCTTCCGTCGCAAAAATAGTGAAAGGACTCTTATAGGCCTGGAGCTTAGTGTTTGTGCACTCCCAGTCCTCAAGGCAGTGAACCCATTCCCGTTGGGCATGATCCCTACTGTAGAGAACATCTTCCCTAGAGATCTTGTCTTCCTAGTAAGAGCCGCTACAGTCAGCCTAGCATAGCCGATGAAAGGCTGCGTCAGACCCGGAGGATAAAACTCGAAGTCCTCAATCCTTCGAGTTCCACACTCCGGGATAGAGATCATCCCATCCTTAAATGGAGCGTAGGCGGCTACTCTCCAAGGGTTCTCCATAGAGAAAGCTGGCAGAGAGTCGTATGGCGGGAGCTGGAAAATACCAGCGCTTGGCCCTGGGGAGACTGGAAGAGGGACCTGAGAGAGCCCAGCCACTCGGTCCTCTCATTCTCTCTAACCCTGTTAGAGAGATCCTGGATGGATTGGCCTGATTGAGACAGGGTGCTTGACAGTTGTTGCAAACATCTGCTCAAATTTCGTCCCCAGGGCGGAGACTTGCGAACCAACCAACTCACCCACCTGTTGCATCACCACTGCTGAGAAAAGAAAGTAGTGGGATCAAAGGTGCTGGGTCCCGCTCCCCCACCTGCGTTGCCGGAGTGGATGCGGTGGAGGCAGGAGAAGGCACTGGCTCGGCGGGAGCGCGAGCCTTCTCCTTAGAATTGAAAGCCTTGCTTCTAGAGCTCTTCGAGTAAGAAGAGCTCGGCTTGGCCTTCACCGCGTCAGCGTAAGAAGTCGAAGACTTCCTAGCCGAAGAAGACGAAGATGACTTCTTAGAAGTTCGTCTTAAGATAGATGTCTTCGGTTCTCTCTGTCCCTTCACCTTAGGAGGTACAGAGAGAGCGGGGGAGCGGGGGGTAGGATCTCAGATCCCACAAAGCCTTGGAAAGAGGCGCTCGAAGAAGGGACAGGAGAAGATCCGGAACACCCAAGGAAAAAGACCTGGGCGCCCGACACACCTACCTCAACCAACAAATCCTCTACCCCAACCGCCATCGGCTCGATGTTTAGGTCCAGGGCAGCGACGTCCGGGACCGACTCCTGAGAGGCTACGACCCCGAAAGATTGCTGGAGATCTTGCTTGATGGAGGCTATGAGAGGGGCTGCGGACAAGGGGTCAACATACCCTGTCGACTTGCCCGCCGGGTAGATCTGGACGGCCAGCTTCTTATCAAGGATGTACGGCTGGCCTTTGGCGGCGTTCTTCCCGAAGCCGCCCACCCGCCACGCCTTTCAGGGTAGCAAGGGCGACCTCCCTCACACTGGTAGCCTGGAAGAAAGGACGAGATGAGCTTCTAATGGCGGAACGGGGTTAACAAACTTATATCTAAGAATTGTTAGTAAGTGATAAAGAAGCCTATAATCGACTTACCCCCTCCACCAGCTGACCGACTAGGTCGTAGCAGATGGCGCAGGCTTCCGGGTGCCAGACGATCATATCGTTGAATGACGTGGCACAAGGGGCGTGAGACCTGCACTCATCATGGCCGCAGGGGTCGTACAACGTCGCGTTGCACGCCGGGACCTGACAGTTGGTAGCCTGTAAGTGGAAAAATACATGAGTATCAGGAGAACACTTACAGTCTAACAGTTGCTCCGCTGGTGCCGGAGCGAGAAAGTTAGATTAAACCAGAGCCCCGCCATAATACGTGTGGTAACAAGGTTGGTTGGTTGTCCTAGGCTATGCTCCGCTGGCGGCGGGGACATAAGATAGAATCCAACCAGGAGTGGTGGTAAAAGGAAACCACGACGAAAAATGGCGGGGATGGCAAGCATATGAATAATAAAATTAAACAAATCATCGTAAAATTAGGGTATATCCTTAAAATATAATAATAACAAACCTTCCTCCACCCGTCTACTAGAAGAGTGCCCGGGTAAGAAGCAAGCTCCCTTCCGGTAGCGGGGGAGAGATATAAGGATATAGTAGGCAAGCAACCGACCACTAGTAGTGACCACCCGCCCGCTGGCGGAGCCAGTAATCTATAACCAAAGGTGCCCCGGCTGCGACGGAAGGCTCCGTTCGTTATAGAAAGGGAAGGTGGCTGAGCAACTGGGGAAGGGGGGGGGAGGGTCTCGGCGAAACACGGCGGGAGAGAGAGAGGGGGGGGGTGGCCTACTCCTCCCCGTCTCAACAACTATCCGCTCGGAGACACAGTACCCTATGAGTGGTCGCCCTATACCCCCCGCTGGGAGGGACCCCTGGCCACCTCAGAGAGGGAGGGAGGAGGGCAACGAAGTTGTCATGACAACCAAGGGTCCCCCAGCACCTCCCTATACCTGGTAGGGAGGGAAGGGTGGGGAAGGGTAAGGTGCGATGGAACACGTGACCGCAAGTGGCCTAAGCCGCGAGCAAACACAACCGTGGGAGGGCCACGTGAACCAGGCTGTACCAAATCATGGAACATGCACCTAGGCTAGCCTAACACCCTAAATAGAATAAAATTACATCGTAAAGATGGAAAAGACACTTTTAGTAGAAGAAAAGAAGCCAGGAGGAGGCAAACTGTTCCGAGGAACAGAAGCCTACTCGGAGCCAGCGAAAGCCGATGAAGAGCAAGAGCCGGGATGCTGGGCTGGAACAATAATAATAGCCCTAAATACCAAACTAAGAGAAATGGTAAGGGGCTAAACTAGCTAAAACTCGATGTAAAAACGATGAACGTAAAAGGTAAGCCCATAAGTATAAGAAGTCCCAGTATGGAGGACCGGGAATTCTTAACGAGGCAGCATGGCGCCGCCACGAGACAACCGGGAAACCGTATATGACCTATTAGAAGGAAAATACTGGTCCCCGGAAGACAAAAATATAGTAAAACATTACTTATGAGGCACTTAACTTAGCCGTTGCGATTGCAGAACGTTCCATCTTGAAGATAATAAATCCTCGTAAAATGCACAGCACAGAGAAAAATGCGTCTGGACGCTAGCGCTAAATATTAAGGATGACCGCTAGGGGCGCTGCTGTCCGTGGCGTCCTCTAGTAGTAGTAGTAGCGGCTGCATCGCCCGTTGGTATCAGCTCTCTCTTGTGGGGATTCTGATTGGAAGGTCTAATTGGTGAATGTCTCGTGGTATGTTCCACTCGCCCCTATTACCATACCGACACTTCTTGTTTAAGAGTGAGCGAGTCAGTTTTCCTGACATGTTCTTATTTTGTTTGTTCTCTGGTAATTTTAGATTAATTTTACCTAAAAAGAATGATATTAAGGATCCTTTCATAGGCCGACACGAGCTGAGCCCAGAAAAAGGACTGAGAAGACTACTGGTCTTCAGTGTGGAAAAAGAATGCTGGATAACTGGTAAAATTTTAAAGTAGTCTGGCCTTTTCCTAGGCCTTCTGTAAATGACGTAGCATCTCCAAAAAGCTGAACAGCAGTCTCCGAAGGAACTTTAAAGGAAACTATAGTGGACAGTAGTAGTCTTGAGCATCAGCTGCATTTCTCTACTGCTGCCTAAACCTTGCTTACAAAAAACCAATTACATAGCAAGAGCAAATTCATTCTGTAATGAGTGACAGCCTAAGCATCTGAAACTTGTACTGGAAAGAGGATAAGGACAACGTCCCATCTCATCAAGAAAAAGTTTGCTTAAAGGTTCATGGGCTGGTGTGAGAGGAAGGTCTGTCCTTCCAACATCAACAACCTCAGGAACTTTGCTTTGTCCTCCACAGGGGTCATAACAGAGAAGGTGAAATATGACATCATATTCATGAAAAGGTCCAAAAACAACTTATGTTTGAAACAAAGCCATTGTGCCTGACTCCATGCCTCCTGCTTCAGCAGCCAAGGAGAGCGCTCCTGTTCAAAGCCATTCTATTGGAAGGTTGTTTTTCAGTCTGCAAAATGATGGGTTCAACATGGTGGGGGCAGGTCTTGCTATCCTGTAGGAAACAGGATTTCCACTGTCACATCAGAGGACAAAGAAACAGCTAAGCACTGGCAGAGCAACTGAAGAGATCGAGTTTTATATTCTGCAGATCAGAGTCCATTTCCTGAAGCACTTCAGAAGAACCACGGAAGACTGATAAACAGCTAGGCCTCTGGGGCACGACCCAAGGTGTGTTCTACTGAGGACACTGGGTGCCAAGAAGTAGTTATGGTCACTTCCCTGAGGCCATTCTGCACAAATGGAGCCAAGTAACCTAAGCTTACATTTGTTCTGAAGGCAAGGGACCCCTGAATTTAGCAGTTCCTAAATAGATTATGAATCCCTTGGCCAAACTTCATCACAACATTTATATTCTATATTTTGATATTGATTTTCAAGAGTACATACAGTATGTTGTTACATTCTGTCACTGTATCTTATATTTAAGTAATCTAATTAACAAATATATATATATATTAAATGGGCAAACTGTATCTTAATGGTCAGATGGTAATATAGCCTAGTCTAACATTGAAGTTCATGGAAAATCTGAACACAAACATTACATGCAAGAAGCATATGATAAAATAATCAACTTCTGGCATGAAATGACAAATTTTCTAAGTCAATTTGTATTTTTCACAGCTACAAACCTGAGGTCTTAACAATAGGATAATTTTCTAGTGCCTAGCTGGATCCAGTTAAACAATTGGAGATTGAAAAGCAAAGAATCTGTGAGATCTGGCAACGCGTGCATATATCAGGTGAAAATTGGTCAAAGACCGCACACCCCACAGTATCACGTTTAATCTTTCCCAACCCAGGATGTCATAAGATGACAGAGGGGCAGCTAGAGGTGGGCAGTAAAACGTTTAGACCTCAGGTTTGAAACAATGAAAAATACAAATTGTCTTCGAAAATTTTTCATTTGTTCATACGCAAACATACCTTCAGTCTTAACAACAGGATAGACTTATACTTGGTGGGAGGTACAGACATCCTAAACTGGCTGGGGCCAACCCACCAGTCCAAGTCCAAAGGAAATATCTACAGGAGAAGGACTAATGCCTCTGAAAAGCCAACTGGGTTACATACAATAATATATGAGAAGAGTCATTGTGGTAGGGAACTAATGAGAAACTCTTGACTGTTTGATAACAAACCAATGCATCAGGATTCGCTATCACTCCTCACTCCCCCTTGCCAGAGAGTGGAATATATGCTACTGAATAGAGGGTTTGAATATTTAAACACAAAGCAAACAAACTACCAGTATGATTACCTTACTAACATGTACCAGACCAGTCCAGCAAATGACGTGTCTATTCCTCAACCCACCCATAGGAAGAAGGAAAGGAACAAGAGAAAGAAAGAGACCAGCCAACTCCCTCATTCTCTCTTCCACACAATCATCTTAGGTAAGATACTAATGTGCCCAGTTAAAGGCAACAATAAGTTAACGATCTATTGGGCAGCCACCACAGGACCTAAGGAAAAAGTGTCCATAGATCTGTGGGCAACATCCTTAAGATAGAAAGAAGTGAACGTGGACTGGTGTAACCAAGTACCAGTGCTCTTGAAGGCCAGAGAGGGACCAATACCCCTGACATCATGTGCTCTAGCCTGCACAGACTCGGTGGCGGAATCATCGAGAGTCAAATACGTCTGTTTGATAGCTTCACATAACCAAAAAGATTGTATTCTTGCTCTTTCTTAGAATGCCCTGTGCTAACAAAAAGCCTACAACATCCTGGCCTGAGATGTTGTGTCCTCTTAGGATAGCAACACAGAGCCCTGACAGGGCACAACAAGAGCTTTTGAGAATCACCGCCCACAAAGTCATCCAGAGATGGAATGGAAAAATGAGGCAAACCTGTCATCCTGCACTGAGGGATTCTGGGTCTTTGCCATGAATTCAGGGATAAATTCGAAGGACACTGACCCCCAACCCCTGGTGTGCTTCACATCATAGCTCACGCCATGAAGCTCCCCCACTCTTTTCGAAGAAACCAAGGCCAAGAAGAAAACTGTTTTGAGTGTTAAGTTCCTGTCTGCTGAATGACATAAAGGATCATAAGGAGCTGTAGTGAAACTTCTCAGGACCAAGGAAACATCCCACATTGGAGGTTCAAGCTCCCTTGGAGAACACGACTGCTCAAGCCCTTTAAACAGCAAGGAGAGTTCCCAAGATAAGCCAAAACCTCTTGAGACATAACACTAAACCCAGGGCCACCCAGTAGCCTCTAATAGCAGAAACAGACAAGCCTTTCTTATCCCTGGGGAAGACTAAAAAGTCTGCTATATGCTGAATAGAGCTTTAAAGTGGAGAGAAACCCCATTTACGACAACAATCACAGTAGACTGCCCATTTACCTTGGTAAATGGCAGAGGTAGATTTCCCGAGATTGCTGGACATATGTCCTGCTGTCTTCTGAGAAAAGCCTCTCGCTAGAGGAGATACTTGATAGCCTCCAACCGTGAAGAGACAGGCATTCTACTGGTGGAATCTTTCTATCTGCGGCTGACAAAGAAGATGCTGCCATGGGGGAATCTCCCTCGGCACCTCCGACAACAACGACAGCAGATCTGAAACCAATCCGCTTGCGACCACAGAGGAGCTACTAATGTCATCCTGAGATTCTGCGAGCTCACCATCATGTTCAGTACTTGGTGGATCAAACAAAATGAAGGGAAGACATACACCTCCAGGGATGTTGGAACACGTCCTCCGCTAACGTTAGAGGATCCGGAACCACCAAACAGAAAACCTCTAGTTTCTTGTTGAACCAAGTTGCAGAGCGGTCATGCATAGGTCTCCCCCAAACCTGGAAAAGACTGTCTGCCACGACCTGATGAAGAGACCACTCTGTGCCTAGGACCTGATCCCAATGACTGAGCTTGTCCGTGACCACATTCCTTTTTCCTGTGATATACCAGGCTGAGAGCTCCACTGAGTTGTTGACCGCCAACTGGTGAATCTCGACTGTCAAAGCGCGAAGTTGACACAAAACCAGTCCCCCCTGTTTGTTCACATAAGCGACCACCGTGGTGTTGTCTGACATGAGAACTATAGAATGTCCCTCTACCTTCTCCCAAAATTCCTTCAGACCCAGAAAGGCTGCCTTTTACTCAAACACTTTGATATGTTGCCGTTTGTCCTCCAAACTCCAAATGCCCAAAGTAATGAGGCCACCTAAATGAGCGCCCAAACCTGTGAGGAAGGTATCTGAAAACAGAAGGAAGTCTGGCAGCAGAGAACACAGAGGAAGACCTTCCAAGAGATTCTGATAGTCCAACCACCAACGAAGATCTTCTCTCACTTCTAGGGACAGAGGAACCCATATCATGGGTGAGTCCCCCGGCAGAGAGCAGCCCGGCAGAGACCAGAAGTCCTTTAGTCTCCATTGCAGAGACCGAAGATGACATCACCAATGAGGAACCAGCTTCTCCAGAGAAGATAAAATTTCCAGAAGAACCTGCCACTGATGAGCTGATTGATCCAGTTGCGACAGGAAGTCGCAAGCCACTACTGGCAACTTCTCCAACCTCTGATCAGACGGAAAAACCTTCGACGCTGCTGTATCAATGACCATACCTAGACAAAGAATTCTTTGACTGGGTACGAGAATCAATTTCTCTAGGTTCACCAAAATGCAGAGTTCCAGACAAAAGCGAAGCAGGCAATCTGTCCTGCAGCAGCTTCTCTCTGGAACTTGCTAAGCCCAACCAGTTGTCAAGGTACCTCAGCAGACGGATCCCTTGAGTATAAGCCCAAGTCAAGATGTGAGAGAAGACCCTTGTGAACACCTGAGGGGACGTGGTCAATCTGAAGCATGGAACTTTGAATTGGAACACCTTGTCTCCAAGAGAGAAGTGAAGGAACTTCCTAGACAAAAAATGAATAGGGATTTGGAAGTATGCATCCCTAGATCTATTGACAGCATGAAGTCATTTTGCCTCACTGCTGCCAACACCAATCGCAGGGCCTACATCTTGAACCTTGTCTTCCTGATGAAATGATTCAAAGTGGATAGGTCGATCACAGGACTCCAAACCCCGATGCCTTCGGCACCAAGATGCGACTGTAAAACCTGGGGATGGACGCACTACTTCCTCTATCGCATCCTTGTCCAGCATTTTCTGCACTTCCTCCTGGAGAGCTAAGAACTTCGTAGAATCAGGGGAATGCACTCGCCCGAGCAGAGTCTGTCCGAGAGCAGGGGGAGAAGTCAAACAGTAGTAAATACCCCACCCGAAGAACATCTACTACCCACTTCTCCGTCCCATAGCTCAGCCAATTGGCCCACTGGCCTGCCGGCACCCCCCACCCATGACAAAGGAGAGGGAGAGCCGCTCAACCTATCAATGACTGCCTTTTTTTCTACCCCTGGAGCCCCTCCTAGGCCTGTAAGAGCGGGGCCAAAAGGGACATTGGTCATACGGCTTAGGCTGAGACGACGAATGAGAGGGCCAAGCCAAAGCCAAACTTCTAAACGGCTTACTAGGCGACAATCCCTGCATTTGAACAGGAGGAGGAGGAGGAGGAGGACATCTCCGAGAATGAGACTCCAACTTGGAGACAGCCTGGTGCACCAACCTGTCCTTCATGTCAACTCGTTGCCGGTCTATCGCGTCCTCCAGCTCAGTCGGAGGAAACAGGAACTGAGAATCCAACAGATTCCCATTCCCGAGCGCCAACAAAGGTGAACCGATCTAACCATCCTGGACAACACTGCGTCTCTTCTGATCAGAAGAAGATTAACTCACAAATTGACACTTACATGAGCAAGATAAGAAAAAGTCTTACCCCCAGACAGTAACAAACTAGCAAGAGAAGATGCACTCACCAACCCTTCTGCAGACCTGTCAGACGCAATCTTGGCAATGGCAGTCTAACCAAGACACCATCTGGAACATGGAGGCTGCTGTAGACTCCATCGCCAAGGCATCCTGCAGTAACAAGGACAGCACCACCGACCTCACCTGCTCCAAAGTCAACCCTGGCTTTAGACATATGACATCTGGGTTAAGATGTCAAGGCAACAAGCAGACAAAGTTCGTAGTGTAATATTACATATGCCTCGTGATGGGTGGAGGAAGCAACTTCCAAGAACTCCTTGACCGATAAGATCCATCCCAGTCTGACACAGAGGTGTTCAACTTCTGCAAGACCGACTCTGACATGCCCCGATAAAGGAAGCTGGAAAGATGACCTAGGATCTTGCGTAGCCCTCAGCGCAGCTTCCAAGCAAGTAGGAGTGAAAGACAACCAAGCCTGAGTCTTACTCTCCAGATTGTTGAACCCACAAATGAGATCAACAACCTTGGTAAAAGAAGACAAAAACTCTTGTGTCTCCCCTTCCTTTTGGTCAGGCAATGGAGACTGATGACGAGAAGAAGATGCAGGTTTATTCAACACACCTTCCTCATGCAAACCAACTGCAGACCCAACAGCCAAAGAACCTGGGGTACCAGCCAACACAGACACCAATGACATGTCTGGACTGGAGCCACACACCAACTCCTGTGATGAACCAATCACAATGCTAGAAACACTACTACGAACACTCGCAATAACTGACTCCCGTATGCGCAACAGAGAAACGTCTCAAACTCTTGACGCAGAACGAGAATTCCTTGGAGTCAAACCATGAACAGCATCATCGGGAGGGGAAGGCGAACACCCTGGCTGCACTACTTCCGCACTTACAACTTTCGATCTTTTCACAGGTACCTTAAGAGCTTTACGACAACGAATAGGCAATGGAGCAGAAGCAGCTGACAAATCACCAACATGCGCATGTACATGAGAGGCCACAACACGCTCGTGTCCCGAAGAAGAGGATGACGCAGCAACAGCAGATTGCACAGGGAAAGGAGACAAAACACTAACACTCTCCTCACTCGTTGACAAAGAAATAACAAAGTCCTTAACCCTCCAACGCTTGCTACGCCAACGTGGTGGAGATGGAGGCGATGGAGGGGAGGAAAGACACCACTTCTTCCTTACACACCCTCTTGGCAGAAGAGGGAGGAGGCAGACGCAACACGTTTGCTCACAGCCTTCTCAGCAGAGAAGGCAGCAAACCTATCCTCCAAAACAGAATCCAATTTCTTAAGAACCGCTTGACATAAAGCCTTGGACGGATCTGCAAGAGAGGATGCAGATAACACGGATGGAAGAGGATACGTCCTGGATGGCAGCGATGATGTCACGGGAGCAAATGTGACGACACAGAGGAGCGAGGCAGCGCAGCAGTCCCAACAGACGACACCAATGTAGCAGGGAGTGACGTCACCATGGCGCTGAGAGAGATGTCACGGCCTCCCCCGACCCGAGCTAGCGGCAGACCTCACTGGCAGAGCGATACGATGATATCCAGGCAGTGCACAACAAAATGGATAACTGCAGGCACCAACACAGAAAAGGCCAGGGGGAGGAGGTAGAGCTGGGGAGGCCTGGGGGGAGGGGTGCAAGTTTCCATGAAATGTGTCAGCAAACCCTCCAAGGAGGGTGAACCCTGTAGACCAAGCGATGCCCAGAGTGCTGCCATTTTGGACGCCTCTGATTCTGAAAGAGAAGAAACTGATGAAATAGCCTCCTCCCTCCGGGGAAGCAAATTAACCCCCAAGGGAGAGGGGGCGACATTACACATTAAATCAGCCTGAGAGCCTCCCGATACTTCCAACGACGAATCGATGGAAGAAAAGGAAGGAGACATAGGCACAGAAATTCTGTCATCATGGGGTGTGACTGAGGAAAAAGACGAATCATCTGGGCGAGGAGATGAAAACCCTTCCCACGAAGGAAGAGTCGAAATCCTACGATGCTCCCTCTTGCTATAAAATAACTTCCACAGCGATTTAGCCCACACACGACATTCCAGATGGTGATTCGTTATAGTACAGAAATTAGCACAACACCTACTGCATGTGGAATGGGGATTTGTAGCCGAAGAAGCCAAGAAACGAGATCACAGGAACCTTGAGTCCCCGGACACATAAGTTGGTGAGGCCGAGAAGACACAGAGGAAGCCATAATAACACAAACACAAACACACAGACAAGCAAAAGAGCAAAATCAGGCAAAACAACCAGGTTGGACAGAGTGAACAACCACGTCGCTCACCCAGGTGGTTAAGAAAGACTGAGAAAGACTGAACATGATAGTGTGGGGTGCATGGTCTTTGACCAGTTTTCACCCAATATTATACGCACACGTTGCCAGATCCCACAGATTCCTTGCTTTTCAATCTCCGATTGTTTAACCGGATCCAGCTGGGCGCTAGAGAACTATCTTATTGTTAAGACCAAAGGTTTGTTTGCGTATGAACAAAAAGTCCAATATTACGAGCATTTGGAACACAAAAATTCTCTTTCTTCCAGAACTATGTAATTATAGGTACATCGTCATTACTACTAATAATCTATTATTACTATTAGTATCCTTGTGCTTAAGATTTTTCAGTGTACTGTATTCAGAAAGCATAGAGTAATTTGATATCACATTTTCCTTCAGATTTGGTACAATATTCAGATTTTGTATATTATATTGTGTTTAGATATTTATTTCAGTGTAATATCCCTTAAACGCCGAAGCGGTAAAATAAAAATTGTCTCCCGTGTGCCGGAGGTATTTCGGAGTGAGCGTGGAAGCGGAAAAAACATTTTTTTCAAAAAATCACAGTGCGCTTAGTTTTCAAGATTAAGAGTTCATTTTTGGCTCCTTTTTTGTCATTGGCTGAAGTTTAGTATGCAACCATCAGAAATGAAAAAAATTACCATCATCATATATAAATAATGCGATATATGATTGCGCAAAAACGAAATTTCATATATAATTGTATTCAAATCGTGCTGTGCGGAAAATGGTTAAAGGTAACAAGTTACTTTTTTTTTCGTTGTGATGTACACTAAATAGCGATCATTTTGGTATATAACACATTGTAAAACGATAAAAGCATTACAGAGAAAATATTATCACAAAATAATGCATGAATTTGTAACGCACGGACGTAAACAAATATGTTTTTCAAAAATTCACCATAAATCTAAATATTGTCCTAAAGACTTCCAATTTCTTTCAAAATGAAGACAAATGATTGAATATTACTATACTGTAAGAGTATTAGCTTACAATTGCAGTTTTCGACCATATCTGATGAGTTAAAGTTGACCGAATGTAAAATTTTTTATATATATTTTGTTTATATGCAATTATTTCGGAAATTAGAAAAGCTACAACCTTCAAATATTTTTTGTTTTATTCTACATGAAATTGCGCACATTTTCATATATAAAACTCTATGAAATGCCTAATATGAAATGGAGCAAATATTCCAAGAATAGGACGTACGCATTTCGGAGATTTGTGGCGGAGAATCCGCACGCGGAGGAAGGAAAGTTTTTTTTTTAATTCACCATAAATCGAAATATTGTGCTAGACTTCAAATTTGTTTCAAGATGAAGATAAATGACTGAATATTACTAGACTGTAAGAGTTTTAGCTTACAATTGCGTTTTTCGACCATTTCGGTAGAGTCAAAGTTGACCAAACGTGGTTTTTTTTCTATTTATCGTGATTTATATGCAAATATTTCAAAAATGAGAAAAGCTACAACCATCATATATTTTTTTGTTGTATTCTACATGAAATTCTGCACACTTTCATATATAAAACTTTATGTAACTGCTAATTTAAAATGGTGCAAACATTACCACAATCGCACGTATCATTTTTTCGGGAGAGTTACTGCGCGGACGTAAAGAAAATGTTATTTTTTTCATAAATTCACCATAAATCGAAATATTGTGCTAGAGACTTCCAACATGTTGCAAAATTAAGATAAATGACTGAATATTACTAGAATATAAGCTTTTTAGCCTACAATTGCGTTTTTCGACCATTTCGGTAGAGTCAAAGTTGACCGAAGGTTGAAAATTTTTCACTTATCATTTTTTATATGAAAATATTTCAAAATTGTTAAAAGCTACAACCATGGGTTGTTTTTAGTTGTATTGTGCATGAAATTGTGCATATTTCCATATATAAAACTTTATGTAACGGCTAATTTTAAAATGGTGCAAACATTACCACAATCGCATGTATGATTTTTTCGGAAGAGTTACCGCGCGGATGTAAGGAAAAAGTTTTTACATAAATTCACCATAAATCGAAATATTGTGCTAGAAACTTCCAATTAGTTGCAAAATTAAGGTAAATGATTGAATATTACTAAAATGACAATTTGTCGAAAATTGCATTTTTCCTAACTATACAAACCTGAGGTCCTTTAACAATAGGAAGGTAACTAGCGGCAGCTGGGACGGTCGTAAGCTTCGAACAAGGGGAGAACGGTAGTTAACTGCTTGTCCGATCGTGCGCGCGCCCGCGCGCCCGAGAGGTGAAGAATCACTTTTGCTTTAGGCCCATGCAAAAAGTTGCAGAGTGAGGGGTGGCATGAGGTGGGACTATATGTAAAGGACCTCAGGTTTGTATAGTTAGGAAAAATGACAATTTGTCTAAAATTGCATTTTTCCTAACTATACAAACCTGAGGTCCTTTTACAATAGGAAGGTACTAGCGGCAGCTGGATAGGTCGTAAGCTTTCGAACAAGGGGTTCGGTAGTTAACTGCTTGTCCGACAGGCGCGCGCGCGCGACTGGGAGGTAAACAAATCACTTTTGCTTTTGGCCCAAGCAAAAACTGCAGAGTGAGGGGTGGCATGAGGTGGGGCTATGTGTAAAAGGACCTCAGGTTTGTATAGTTAGGAAAAATGCAATTTTAGACAAATTGTCATTTGTTCCGACACGGCATACAAACCTTCGGTCCTTTTACAATAGGAAGACTCACTTCTTGGTGGGTGGAATCTGAGTCTTTTGTGAACAGACTGGTGTTCGCCCAACCTTGGAAGCCTCCCTGGTCGTAAGAGCGAGGGAGGGATCCAAGCCTCTGTCCGATTGATCGGGGTGTGCACCGCAGGATCAATGGTCAGACCTCTGGACCGAGTACTAAGAGAGAGGCAAGCGTATCTCTTCGTACCAGCAATGTAAGAACTTGTTCCTGTACAGGAGCAAAGTTAAAGTCATGGTTTTGACTCTTGTAGGCATCCACTTCCCCCCCTTGTAGAAGGAAGTGGTGGATATTCTGCTCCCATCCCTCGTGAAAGGGATAGGATGGGGCTCTGTCATATAGCTCACCGGCATCTCGTCCTTATCCAGCAGGGTGATGACCGTATCCCTCTACCGACAGGTAGAGGGGGAGAAAAAGATAGAAAGAGAAGCCAGTCACTTTCTCATCACTATCTATTCATACAGTCACACCAGGACTCGATGCTGTTCAGCCTGCTAGGGTCTGGGTTAGCTAGACGACGTGTTGAGCAGCCACCACGGGTCCTAAGGAAACCGATCCAAGGACCTATGGGCAATATCCAAGAGGTATAAGGAAGTTGCCGGTGGTCTGGTTGTACCAGACCCCTGCCTTCCATACCTGCGCCACGGAGAAGTTCTTACGAAACGCCAACGAGGGGCCAATACTTCTGACTTCGTGAGTTCTCGGACGGGACGTACGGATGTCGTCACTACCATCAGCCTCATACGCCCTCCTGAAGACCTCACGCAGCCAGGACGAAAGAGTGTTCTTGATACTTCTTTCTTGTTGACCCCGTTGCTAACGAAGAGGCTTCGACACTCAGGCCCGAGGTGTCGAGTTCTCTTCAGATAGCGCCGTAGCGTCCTCCCAGGACAAAGCAGCATCTCATCCACATCATTATCTGCATGACGCTCCCGTACTCTCTTCGCCGATGCCAGGTCCAGCAAGACGAGGGTCATTTGAGTTCCCTGGGTTGGCAAGACCTTTGGAAGCTGCTCCTAAGCAAGGAGATCTCGAACGAGTTCGAGATGTCCAATCCCGTCAGTTTCAGGACGAGCGACAAGGCGGCTCTGTATCCTTTGACTGTGGGAACTTAGAGGAGCTTCCTCGGCGAAGAAAAAACGAGGAAATCCGCTACCTGCTGAAGAGTGGCTCTGAGAAGAGATAGGCCCCGTCTACGACACCAACCACCGAAGACGGCCAACTTCTCCTGGTACACAGCTGCAGAGGACTGACGGACGTTTCCAGCCATCTCTGTTGCTGCGCTACGAAAAAAGCTTCTCGTTCGCAAGAGAAGGTGGATAACAGCCAGCCGTGAAGACGTAGGACTGGACTGCTCGGTGGTACCGACTCGAACGTGTGGCTGGCCGAGAAGGTGTGTGCCAATGGGGAATCTCTCTCGGTTCTCTTGCGAGAAGAGCCAGCAGGTCCGGATACCAAATGGCCTGTGGGCCATTTGGAAGCCGTCAGGATCATCCTGAGATTCGGGATGACCAGTGCTCGACTGATCACCTTGCGAATCAGGCTGAACGGGGAAAGGCATAGGCGAAGAGGTTGTCCCACGGGTGTTGAAGAGCGTCCTCTGCAGTTGCCCATGGATCCGGCACGGCCGAGAAGAACACCTGGAGCTTCCTGATGTGCCGGATGGCGAACAGATCCTCGACTGGTCGCCCCCACAGGTCGAAGAGCCTTTCCGCCACGTCCTGGTGTAGAGACCATTCGGTCCTTATCACCTGATCCCGACGGCTGAGCGTGTCTGCTACTACATTCCTTCCCTGGAATGTAGCGTGCCGACAGCTCTATTGAGTGTGCCTCGGCCCACTCGTGCACCTGCCGAGTCAACTGATACAACGGGAGAGACACTAGGCCCCCCCTATTTGTTGACGTAAGCCACCACCGTGGTGTTGTCGTACATCAACACCACTGAGTGTCCCATCAAGCGGTCCTGGAACTCTTGGAGAGCGAGGAACGCTGCCTTTAGTTCCAGTACATTGATGTGAAGGTGCTTGTCGTTCTCGTACCACACTCCTGAAGTCCGCAACTCTTCCAGGTGTGCACCCCATCCCTCGGTCGATGCGTCTGAGAGCAGCTGCATGTCCGGGGGGAGAGTGCGCTGAGGCACTCCTCTTAAGGGGTTCCTGTCGTCCAGTCACCTGGCTAGGTCCTGCCTCACCTCCTGTGTCAGTGACCATGGAAGGCTTGGGGGATCCGTCGCCTGTGACCAACTCTCCTTTGGTCTCCCTGAAGAGACCGCAGGTGAAGACGCCCGTTAGGGACTGCTTCCCGAGACTACAGGTGTTCCGATCACGACTTGCCATTGCTGAGCTCCCTGTTCCTGCGAGACAGGAACTGGTTGGCTGCCTCCCTGAATCTGCTACCGTGTCGATCAGCATACCCAGGTACTTCATCCTCTGCTTGTGCTCGAGATCGGACTTTTCGAAGTTCAGAACGATCCCCCGATCGCGACAGAACTCGAGCAGTCGATCCCTGTCCTGTAGTAACTGCGAGCGGTAGCTCGCCAGGACTAACCAATCGTCGAGATACCCCATCAGACATATCCCGTGCGAATGGCCCCAAGCAGACAGCAGAGTGAACACTTGCGTGAACACCTGTGGGGCGGTTGAGAGACCGAAGCAACGTGGCCTGAGCTGGTACACCGTCCCGTCGAGGATGAAGCGGAGGTACTTTCCGAAGGACTGATGAATGGGTATTTGTAGATACGCATCCTTCAAGTCCACTGAAAGCATGAAATCGTTCTCCCTGATAGAGTCGAGCACTGAGCGTGCCGTCTCCATCGTGAACCGGGTCTGGCGAACCAACCGGTTCGGGGGAGAGAGATCTATCACTGGGCGCCAGCCTGTCGTAGACTTTTCCACCAGGAAGAGTCGGCTGTAAAGCCCGGTGACTGATCCGTACCGATTTCTACAGTTCTCTTGCTCAGCATGGTCTTGATCTCCTGTCTCAATGCTACGTCCTTCGATGCCCCTGGAACGTACGCCTGCTGTTGGACCGGGTCCCAATGGCTGGCCAGGCACCCCCCCACTTCCGGCAGCAGGTGAGGGGGAACGCCGTCCTTCCACTGTGAACGTCGTCTGGTTGGGGCTGATCGAGACCTGACAGGAGAGAGCCGATACCGCTCCGACTCATTCCAGTCCTCGTCGAGGTCGAAACCTCAGGAGGACCGAAGGGATATATAAATACGATGTCCGAAGACACGTAGAAACGCCTCTGTCGCAGTAGAGGAGGTGAAGGAGCTTGTTCGACCGTCCAGAACCGAGAGAGCCTTCTTGTCCGGAGACGAGAGACTACCTGGCTCAACCCAGTCGGCAAGCTCCGATCGCGGCAGACCCACCGCGATTTGGATTCCCACTCTCGTGGCCCCAAAACGACTCGAGCCGAGACGTGGCTCTGCTGGTAGGGGAGCGGCGATCCTTCCCCGAGGTCATTGAGCTGACGAATCAGCGCCGTAACCTCGGCAAAGTTCCTCTGGATCTCGGAATTCACAGCATCTTGCAGAGTGGGACCGTTAAGCCCTTCGAACAAGAGCATATTCCGAGAACCTTCCTCCTAAGAAGGGAAAGGGAACAGCGACAGCCCTCTCGGTCTTCCCCATCCACGTTTTGCGCATACGTCCTGGCCGGTCCAAGAACCGTGCCTGGTACGTAGGGCGCTGTGGTGGGATCATGAGGGGCGCACCCCTCACGATCAACTTCCTTCATACCTCGCTCCTCCCTGGTGTAAGACCCGAGGGGAGGTTGAAGGTACTAGGAGGGCCAGACCTGACGCTCCCTCTTTGCTCGCTGGCATAACCAGCAGGCTTTGAGGGCTGCAGGCGATCGTCAACCCGCGGTGGCGATCGAGCTGCATGCCTGGTCGAACCGTCTCGCTGTGGAGAACGGCTGGACTGAGCACAGCGGCCCCGATCTCGAGTGTCAGAAGAGCTGGTGCTGGTTGCCGTACCCGGTCGCTTTCTTGTGAGAGCGACGGTCAGGCGACCTGCAGGCTCCACTGTCGCAGTGAGACCGGTGCTTGTCCTCACGGCACGTCACGTCGCTGGTTCCAGCCGTGGCTGGCACCGGCGAACGGGAGGACCTCTTCCCAGCCTCAGCCCGTGGTCGGTCGTGGACCGTCACGTCCCCGGCCCGGGTAGCCAGCTGTTCACCGCGAGAGTGAGAGCTGGTCTGGTGAGAGTCGCATGAGCGGCTGTCACCAGTCTTCCGCCCCGTGCCGTGAACCTGACGCTGAGCGGACTCAGAGGTCTGGTTCCTGGCTGCACGGTCGCTGGGTAGGCGACCGTACACTCGGTACCTCCCGCGAACGAGAGGCCGAGACGGACCCTGATGCAGTGGCAGAACCACTGACACCAGGCGAGGAAGTACCGGTGTTAGCCGGTACCCCTCTGGTCCCCGTAGTCTTCTTCCTTGCGGAAGAAGAGACGGGCCCCGCTCCCGAAGGAGCAGGAGGACCAGCGGAAGGAACCCTCCCGTCCCACCGAGGTGAGACGGGTCCCGAGAAGCTCCCGAGGAAGCTTCTTAGGAGGGAGGAGGCGACCTTCTTCTTCCTCGGCTGTAAAGCCTTAGAAGTCGAAGGGGAAGAGGCGGCGGCCGACGACGATGAAGAAGATGAAGACGACGACCACGACACCTTCCTCTTCTTCTTCGTCAGCTTCCTCAGGACAGACGTAAGATCTGCTATCCAGGGCGGAGCCGGGGCTGCTGTAGCCGAAGCCACAGGGCCCGGACGCACCTGTACAGACAGACCAAAGTCTGGGGTAGTACCACCACGAACAGGGACGACATCAGCAGGTATGGGCATCTCAGGAACAGCAGTCACGGCCAGCACAGCATCGGTAGGGACAGCCAGCGCAGCAACGGCAGGAACAGCCAGCGCAGCAACGGCAGGGACAGCCAGCGCAGCAACTGCATGGACAGTCAGCCCAGAATCGGCAGGTACGGCAGGCAGCACCGGAAACACAGGAAGTGGAGCAGCAGCCAGCAACATCCTGGTACCGGCGGCAGGTCCAGGGCGAGCTCTAGGGCAGCGGAAGTGTGGTCGCTGCAGCGCGGCAACCACGAGCGGCGGCGGCACGCCCCCCTCTCGGTACGGCGAACGGCACTTCACAGCGGCTGTAGGCAAGACTGTTACCACGTGAGGCGAGTACACCAGGTGAGGAGGGACGTCGTCACCTGGTTGCGTGGTCACCACTCCATGGGTGACCGCAGTAGGCCCAGACATAGAACCGCAGCCCCTGGACACCAGCACGCCCTGCAATTGGAAGGACGCCCATACCTCACCAAGGTCCACGCTCGTGGCAGTAGCACCTGCGGAAATAATAGTAGTAGCGATTAATGGGGGGGAAATCCCCTCGTGCGGGGGTTTGATCCCTCCCGAACGAGTGGAAGACCCCTAATACAATTGTACATCGGGCACCGAGCGCCCTCCCCGCGCTCGACGGATCGGGCGAGGAGAAGAACGCCGATAACCTCCCCCCCCCAAGGGGAAGAGCCATCTGTGGGAACTGAGCGTGGGGGGGTCTCGTTCCCCACCCACCCGCACAGTAACCCCAGTACCCAACAACAATATAAGAGCCCGAGAGCAATCGTGCCATCGGCACGAATACAAGGCATAAGGATCAATTCCCTGACTGAGCGGAACTTGAACCAAATAATATTGATGCAATCAATAATAAGGAACAAAATGAAAATGCATCTTGCAAAACGATTCACTTCACAATGAATAAGGGCTCGGATCGAGCGCATTTGCGCCCTCGGTACCGAGCGCAAGGGTGAAAGGTTTCATTCCTTACCTTTATGGATCAAGGTTTCTGGAAACCTTGATCCACAAAGAATTGATGCAATCAACAAATATATGAAAATGAAAAGACTACTGCGCTTGCGATTTCACTTCATACAAATAAAAAGGGGAAGGATCAATTCCCGTGAATAGCGGAACATTGATCCCAGTCAACAATGCAATCTCAATAAAAAAAAAAAATGAAAATGAAAAAGAACTGCACTTGCGATTTCACTTCATTCAAAATAAAAAGGGGGAAGGATCAATCTCCGGGTAAGCTCGGAACCTGATCCAAAATGAGTATTGCTACAATAAAAAATAATATATGAAAATGAAAAAGAATACTGTACTTGCGATTCCACTTTCATACTGAATAAGTTTCCGTGCCGAGCGCATTCGTTCGGCAACGGGCATACAGGTCAAAAAAATATAAATGAAAAGAGCACTTACTTACGATTTTCATCTACACATTTCCAACCCAATATACGCTCGGAGCGAGCGCTCCCGCCCTCGGCACCGAGCATACACAATACGAGGATCATTCTGGGAAAATGAATTCCCACAATTACGCCCTTCAGTCCACGGCACTCGGGTAATCGGAGGGCGTTGTGAAACCAAGATCCTTTAATTCACAATTGAATTCAATGAAATGATTGTACTTACAATTCAGTTTCACTAGATACATAGAAAAAGAAAAACACAATCATGCGAAAGCAAACGACGATGAAGCGGGCAGAGAGCGATGATACACGTCCACACGCCAGCAGGCCGAAAGCAAAAGTGATTTGTTTACCTCCCAGTCGCGCGCGCGCGCCTGTCGGACAAGCAGTTAACTACCGAACCCCTTGTTCGAAAGCTTACGACCTATCCAGCTGCCGCTAGTACCTTCCTATTGTAAAAGGACCGAAGGTTTGTATGCCGTGTCGGAACAAATGCAATTTTCGACAAATTGTCATTTGTTCCGATACGTAATACAAACCCTCGGTCCTTTAACAATAGGAAGACTCACTTCTTGGTGGGAGGAATCTGAGTCTTTTTGGTGAACAGACTGGTGTTCGTCCAACCCTGGAGTGCCTCCCTGGTCGTAAGAGCAAGGGAGGGATCCAAACCTCTGTCCGATTGATCGGGGTGTGCACCGCAGGATCAATGGTCAGACCTCTGGGCCAAGTACTAAGAGAGAGGCAAGCGTATCTCTTCGTACCAGCAAGCAAGAACTTGTTCCTGTTTGCAAGAGACAATCATAAAATGATGGGTTTGTCTCAATTTGGCATCCACTTCCTCCCCTTGTTGGAGGAAGTGGTGGAATATTTACTCCTATCCCTACTGAAAGGGATAGGATGGTGCTCTATTGAGTAGCTCACCTGCATCTCGTCCTTACCCAGCAGGGTGACGACCGTGTCCCTCTACCCAAAGGTAGAGGGAAGAAAAAGATGGGAAGAGGAGCCAGTCACACTCTCATTCCTCATCCATTCTTACGGTCACACCAGGACTCGATGCTGTTCAGCCTGCGAGGGTCTGGGTTAACTACACAATGTGTTGAGCAACCACCACGGTTCCCAAGGAAAAAGATCCAAGGAACTGTGGGCAATATCCTGAAGGTAGAAGGAGGTGCATGCGGTCCGGTTGGACCAGGCGCCTGCCTTCATTACCTGCGCCACGGAGAAGTTCTTGCGGAACGCGAGAGAATGATGAAGAGGCGTCCACACTCATCCTGGGTGTCGAGTTTCTTCAGACAGCTCCGTCGCACCTTCACAGGACAAAGCAGCATAGCCTTCGTATCGGAGGCGGTGAAGTCCATTAGGGAGGGTATTGTGAAAGACTCGAACCAATCGTCAGTTACCGAAGGGTTCTGAGTCTTCGCTACGAAGATCGGTACGAAATCGAGCGTCACAAATCCCCATCCCTTTGTGCTTGACTTCTCAAGAGAAGTCATGCAGTTACCTAAAACGAAAAGAAGGGAATAGTCGTATGACCTATCCCTCTTCTCGACTTTGGTTATGTACAGTACTCATACTGACAAGCTATTAAGACGAAGTAATGATTGTGGAACAACCGAACTAAGTCCACAGCATAGTTCGTAACTGACTCGGGCGCTCTGACAGCTGCCGACTGACTGGTTCGGAATCAGTAGCGGCAAGTTGTCCAAGCATCCGGGTAAGTCACGTGACCTTCGCCCTTTAAAGAGTTATGCTGAGAGACCAAACAAATAAAATATTTGTTAGTCACCGATGCCAGACGGCGCGGCGATGATTCTCTTAATGCATAAGCTCAAAAGGTGAAAGTCAATTGCCTTCAAAAGACCGAGGTCCCTGATGGCAAGAAAATCTCATAGACGTTGAATCTCAGCTTAAGGAGAAACAACACTATGTGACGTTGAAGACGAAGGTAGGCAATGAATGCAACCTACGTCTTCCAGCTGAATCGAGAGAAGGAATCTCAAGATTCTAAACCTGTGCTTACAAATGACTGAAAACGCTAACCGCCATTTCATTGCTGTCCGTTGTGCAATGAAAGCGGGGCGTTCTTCAGTAATGAAACACAGGGGAGAGCCGCTTGAAGAACTGCTTCTCATGGGCTGAACGTTTGGAAGTAGAGCTGGCAGGTGTGGGAGTAGGCGATGTCTTTCAATACATCTGCTAATCCGGGGTGAACAATGAACAATTGTACACCTCCGAATACAAGATATTTTGAGGACAAACTCAGATTCCGCAAAAATCATTCGCATTATCGGGATACGATGCAGCAAGAGACTATTACAGAATTCTGTTACCGTGCGGTAAACAGAAAGATGAGAGTCGAATAGATATCTCTGTTTAAAATTCTCGCAATACCGAAGACGATGAATACTAGCGTTTCACCGCAGTAGATGGTCATTCATGTATGCGAGAATCCCCGTTAATCAGAGACTTAAGTCCGTGATTGTTGGGCAGAGATACGGTTGTTATTCAATCAAAGCAGGTAAGAAAGACATAAACAACCGTCTATCTCAAAGCGGCAGCTGATACTGAAATGCCTCGGGCAATTCAATACGCAGTAGCTGTCGCTGACTCGTCATCCTGAGTTGCCAAGTAATCCTTTCCACGAAGGAATGCGTTCGGCTAGAACCACCGAGCATAAAAAGATATGCTCGAGCAATTATATTTAAGCGAAACGAATTTCGGTAAATATAAAAGCTTAAATGGTGTTGTTGTGACAACACCATAAGTATATAAAATTGAAACTGGAAACTCCTGGGAGGTTGCAGGCAACCCGGGTTGCAGTTCAATTAGAAAACTTTTCGTCTAAGTCGCAATCCGTAGAAAAACCAGGATATGCGCCTACCCCTCGGACCATTCAACTGCTTAGCAGAATCATGTCGTGAGGTTAATATACGTAGTATATTTGTAGGATTCTGAACAACGATCTCCATCCTAAATTCTTTCCTTCAAGAAAACAAAATAAGGATTGGAGATCGACCACCTTCGTTCTCTATTAAAGAGAGTGAAGGAGAAGTCTTCCTCGAAGGAAAGCTTCAATGGTGAACAGAATACTAAGACGATAGTTCCAGCCAAACTGGATATTCCCGTCCGTTCTTCTCTATTCCAGGTTGGTCGCCTACTGTGAGATAGTCTTCTTTCAGCAGCAGTCTTCTTCCTAATGCTAGAAATTCCAGGAATTCGAGCATAGGCGAGGTTCCCGATTATCGTGTAACATATCGGGGATTCTCGTCTCGCTCACTTTGGACCGTGGTCTCGCCTAAGTGTTTGGAGATCGTAAGAAACTCTAACACTCTGAATGCGCTAGAAATTCCGTAGAATTCTAAGCAGTCTGCGAAACCCCCACCGAATTCGTCAAACGATATCGGCTGGTGGTCCTCTCGATTCCCGTAGAAATCGAGAATGGGGCAGGATCCCTCCTCAACGACCGGGGCTTTACGTCAGGTAGGACCCGAAGGTCCCCCCTGGTAGCGCAGTCCCCAACGTGGGATCCTACAGAGAAATCTCTGTAGGATCCTTCCCCTTTCCCTCGTAGCCGTAAGGAGAGCGGGAATGGGGAGGAATTGGATACTCGCTCGCCTCCCAGTGGAACTAGCAGTTGGAGAAGAGTAGGAGCAGCCATCGCCTTGCGGCGATGGCCTCTCAGAGTCTGGGAAAACGTATCGTCAGGAGAAAACGTTTTCCCGAGGAGGGTTACGAACTCTCACTGTAGGTAAGGGTCTGCCGCCACTGTGAACGTCGTCTGGGTGGGGCTGATCGACACCTGACAGGAGAGAGCCGATACCGTCCTCCGACTCATTCCAGTCCTCGTCGAGGTCGAAACCTCTCAGGAGGACCGAAGGAGTATTTAAATACGGTGTCCGAAGACACGTAGAAACGCCGCTGTCGCAGTAGAGGAGGTGGAAGTAGCTTGATCGACCGGCCAGAACTGAGAGAGCCTTCTTGTCCGGAGACGAGAGAGACTGGTTCAAGACAGAATCGGCAAGCTCCGATCGCGGCATACCCACCGTCGGTTTGGGTTCCCTCTCGGGCCCCAAAACGACTCGAGCAGAGACATGGGCTCTGCTGGTGGGAGCAGCGATCCTTCCCCCCGGTCGTTGTGCTGACGAATCAGTGCAATAACCTGGGTAAAGTTACTCTGAATCTCGGAAGTTACAGCGTCTTGAGGAGTAGGACCGTCCAGTCCCTCCAACAAGAGCAGCTCCCAGGACCCTCCTCCTTCAGAAGAAGGACCAGCAACAGATCCCTGACGGTTGCCTCCAATCACTTGCGCGTACGTCCTGGTTGGTCCTAAAACCAACCTGGCACGTGCGGCGTCGTGACGGGATCGTGAGCGGCGCATCTCTCACGATCACTCCTATATACCTCGCTCTTCCTGGCGTATGCCGAGGAAGTTGAACGTATCGGAGAGACAGAACAGACGCTACCCCCTCTCCCCTGACGGTCGCCTCCAATCACTTGCGCGTACGTCCTGGTTGGTCCTAAGACCATACGTGGCACGTGCGGCGTCGTGACGGGATCGTGAGCGGCGCACCTCTCACGATCACTCCTACCTACCTCGCTCTTCCCGGTGTAGCCCGAGGAAGTTGAAGGTAGTGGAGAGACAGACCTGACGCTCCCCCCCCGCTCGCTGGCAGGACCAGCGTACGTGGGGGGCTGCAGCCGATCACCAACCCGCGGTGGGGATCGATCTGCAGGCCTGGCCGTGCCGCTCACCTGTGGCGAGCGGCTCGACTGAGCACGTCGACCCCGGTCCCGTGCGTCAGACGAGCTGCTGCTGGTCACCGTATCCGCCCGGTCCCTGTGGGAGCGGCGGTCAGGTGACCTGCAGAGCTCGCTTTCGCCGTGAGACCGGTGAGCGTCCTCGCGGCACGTCAAACCGCTGGTACCAGCCGAGGCTGGTACCGTCGGTCGAGGGGACCTGGGGGACCTCTTCCCAGCCTCAACCCGTGGCCGGTCAGAGACCGTCACGTCCACCCGAGGTACCGGCTGGTCGCTGCGAGAGCGGCCGCTGGCCTGGCGAGAGTCACCTGAGCGGCTCTCGACAGTCTTCTGCTCCGTGCCTCGGTCATGACGCTGAGCGAACTCAGGTGTCTTAACTTTGGCTGCACGGTCACCCGAAGGAGATCGTACACTCGGAACTTCTCGCGGACGAGAAAACCGAGCCAGTACCTGGCTTAGCAGCAGAGCTGCCAAGACCAGGCGAGGGTGTACCAGCGGTAGCCAGCACACCCTTGGTCCCCGTCTTCTTCTTCTTCTCAGAAGGGGAGACGGGCCCCGTTCCCGAAGGAACAGGAGGACCAGCAGAAGAACCCCCCCGTCACACCGGAATGTGACGAGCCCTTCGAAGTTCCCGAAGGAGTCTTCTTAGGGGGAATAACAAAACCCGGTTACCAGCTGGTCGCTGCGAGAGCGGCCGCTGGCCTGGCGAGAGTCACCTGAGCGGTTCTCGCCAGCCTTCTGCTCCGTGCCGTGGTCTTGGCGCCGAGCGAACTCTGGCGCCGAAACTTTGGCTGCACGGTCTCCCGAGGGAGAGCGTACACTCGGGATCTCCCGCGAAAGAGAGACCGAGCCGGAACCTGGCGTAGCGGCATCGCCGCTAGCACCAGGCGAGGAAGTACCAGAGCTAACCGATACTCCTCTGGTCCCCGTCTATCTCTTCCTTACGGAAGGGGAGACGGGCCCCGCTCCCGAAGGAGCAGGAGGACCAGCAGAAGGACCCCCCGTCCCACCGAGGTGGGACGGGCCCTTAGAAGTTCCAGAAGGAGACTTCTTAGGGGGGGGAGGCAGCCTTCTTCTTCTTCGGCTTATGGGCCTTAGAAGTCGAAGGGGAAGAGGCAGCAACAGACGAAGACGAAGATGACACCTTCCTCTTCTTCGTCAGCTCACGCAGGACAGTCATCAGGTCCTCCATCCAGGCCGGAGTCGGGCCTATTGCCGAAGCAACACGGCCCGACTGCACCTGTCCGGAAGGACCTGGGACTGGGGAAGACACACCATGGGCAGGACCAGCATGGACAGGCGCAGGAACCAGGAGCGACAGGAACAGCAACCAGCTCAGGAGCGGCAGGAACAGCGGCAGCGGTAAACACAGAAAGGACAGCCAAGCCAGTAGCGGGAACCACATCAGCGACAGGTACGGCAGGCCCAGCCATCGCCTCGTAGAATCATCGGCAGCCAGCGTGGTACTGGCGGCCGGTCCAGGGGCGAGCTGCTGGAACAGCGGAAGTCTGGGGCAGGCAACACGAAGAAAACACAGGCGGCGGCGGCATACCCCTCCTCGGTACGGCGGCGACCGGCCCTAGAAGCGGCAGACGGCGTCACCGACACAGCATGGGGAGTGTAGACCAGCGGGGGGAAGCAGCATAAGCGGCCGTGAAGGTTGTAGTGGAGACCACTCCAAGGTCACCGCCCCAGACCTCGCTAGACTCTGCAGCAGATCGTGGATGCTAGGCACGCCCTGCAGCCGCAGTGGTCCATACCTGTCCAAGGTCGTCTCCCACGGCTGTAGCACCTGCGGTAGCACAGACAGATTAGTAAGAGGGGTTCCCTCACGCACGGGGGGGAGACATGCCCCACCCCGAACGGAAGGAAGACCCCAAAAACAAAATACGAGGAAGCTGAGCGGGGGGGGGCAGGAAGGAAGACGAAGAATCGGATACCAAGGGAGTCGCGGGAGAGCTTTCCGACGACTTCCTGGCAGACCTTCGCTTCCCCTACCCCCGCACAGCAGTGAAAAGTAATATGAAAATGAAACTGAATACTGCACTTGCGATTCACTTCATAGAACTTAAAGAGGGAAAAATCAATTCCCGGTAAGAGCGGAAACTTGATCCATAATAATATGATGCTATCATAAATATATATGAAAATGAACAATACTGCACTTGCTATTTTCACTTTCACAGCAATAAATCGTAAGGATTAATTCCCGGGTAAGAGCGGAAATTGATCCAAAATTAAATTTGATGCAATTAATAAATGAAAATGAAAAGAAAACTGCATTGCGAATCCACTTTCATTGCATTCTATTCATCAAATAAGAGGCTCTTGCCGAGCGCAATCAAGCTCTCGGCAACGAACGCACAGGGCAAAAATATAATGAAAAAGAGTACTTACATCTTTCAATTACACACTTTCGCCCAAAATACATGACTCGGCGCGAGTGCGCCCGCCCTCGGCACCGAGACATAATTCAAGGGTTCAATTCATGAAAAGAGCGGAAATCGCCGTCTCTACGGCGATAGCTCCATGTTGATTCATAATTAAGTAATGAAAATGAAAACAGTGTACTTACAGTTTCATTTTCAAGTCAAACCAAACCATTAGTAGAAAACACAAAATAAACAAAGCATACGACGATGAAGCGGGCAGAGAGCGATGACGAACACGTCCTTCACACCCGCGGCCGAAAGCAAAAGTGATTCTTCACCTCCCGCGCGCGCACGATCGGACAAGCAGTTAACTACCGTTCTCCCCTTGTTCGAAGCTTACGACCGTCCCAGCTGCCGCTAGTTACCTTCCTATTGTTAAAGGACCGAGGGTTTGTATTACGTATCGGAACAAATATAAGAGTTTTAGCTTACAATTGCGTTTTTCGACCATTTCGGTAGAGTCAAAGTTGACGGAAGGTTGAAATTTTGGCACTTATCGATATGTATATGAAAATATCTCAAAACTGATATAAGCTACAATCATGAGTATTTTTTGGTTGTATTCTACATAAAAATGCGCACATTTTCATATATAATACTCCATGTAACGGCTAATTTAAAATGGTACAAAAATTATGTCAGAGTGACGAAATAATTTCCGAGATGTGACACAGATACTTTTTAGTGCGGCAAGAAAGAAATTCGCGCTTGCGCACCTGCGTAACGATTATAAACAAAACAACACCTTGATCCGTGAACTCCCAGCATCCCCCAAGGCGCGTGATTCAAGAGTTTTCGGCTGGTAGGCCTAAAAGTATTTTTCCGCTAATTTTTAAAAAAACTTTTGTATGTCGACATAAAATATGTCCAGTCGGCACCCGAGAGACAAAAACTGTCGACGTAAAATACGTCCAGTCGGCGTTTAAGGGTTAAATGCATAGAAAGGTAAACAAACTGTATGTAACTGTTCTGCTTTGGATATGTTTCAATACATGCTTGACCTAAAGACAGGCTTTGGAAAAGTTTTTGTTTGTGGCTTAAGGTGATATTAAGTGGTAAAAGCACTGAAAACTTACCTTGCTCTCTTGCGTTGCTTTTTCATACGCTTAGCAATTTTAGCTTCTGTTTCTTCATCTGTTAGGACAACAAACATATCAACAAAAGCTCCTGTCCCATGACAAACTACCACATGACCATCAGTGTGCAAACCACAAACTCTGTCTCCTCGAGAGCGAAGAATACTCCCCATTTTGACAATTTCCAATATACTCTGCAAAATAACACAAATGTTATAAAAAATATAAATGTCATAATTCACTCTTACATTTAACAGATATAAGTACCAGCTGAACATATTTATTTGATTTTCCTAAAAATGATAAAAGCCTTTATTGTTAATGTGAACCTAATTATAATATACCAGACAAGAAATTGCTGCTTTCTTCTGTCTTGGGCAGTTTCTGCCTGAATTCTAAGCTGTCTTGGTTGCTGCATGTAGTATCTTTTCTCAAAGATATTCTGGCCTTCCATACTGACCTTTGTCTTGCTAATTCCATACATACTATTTCCCAGATTAATCTTCCCCGCTCTCCTCACCACAACCCAAACCACTGGCATGATTCAACTCTCATGCTATACACTCAACATTTCTCAATATCTATCTTCATCCCATGCACTCCATTCAAATGCACTACACACATAAATCGCAACAAAAATCTCTATATCCTTTGTAGTCAATGTGACCATATATAAAACACAATTACAAGCCTTGGATATATATATGTAACAGATTTGCTTTGTGTATCAATGGAATGCTGTTATTTACCAAGATTTTTTTTTGTACTGTGTTTTTAGGTTGCATGGAACTAGTGGTTATTTAGCAATGGGACCAACGGCTTTATGCGACTTCCAAACCATGCTGAGAGTGTGAACTTCTATCACCAGAAATACACATCACTCACACCTCAATGGAATGCCCAGGAATCAAACTCGCGACCAACGAGGTGATACGCCAGTACCGTACCGACCACGTCACTGAGGCGCTTTATTTACCAAGAGTCCAGCCATCTCTATCCATCTCATTCAAACTGATGTTACTAATTTTTTTTTACTTCACCTTCAATACCTGTTTCATATTTTGATATTATCAAGGAAACAGAAATGTTACCATATACTCCAATTGAGCATATGAAATAAATTTACTTTACTGGAGAAAATACTTTGATTCCTGCAATTCTAATGGGTGGATGGCTTTTGGCATTGGACTATACCTCTCATTACTGCATCTCTCTCACTTCCAAAGCAAGCAAGACTAATAAATCAAATACATGAAGGTATAAGCTGAGGCAATGCCATCGAACAATTTTCTTGTGCTTTTGTCAGCTGAAACTACCACTGCTTTGCAAATGCTCTGCACATGACTGTGACAGTACCAGGGACTAAATAAGAGAAATCCTCTCTAAGGGACGAAACTATTTCATTGTTTATGCCTCAACATAAACCAAGCTTAACCCTGATTTCATAATATTCAACTAACATTATACTTTCAATTCAAAACTACATCAACATACAGCATCATCCTTTGTACCAGTTTCCTCATCAACCGTTAACATAGCAAAACTTCCTTCTGTACCAAGATGCCGTAACTTGTCTGGTGGCTCATAAGATCCATCATCTTCTTCTAGCTTAATTTTTCCAACCGCATCCTCTGAAATAGGGATTATAAGATTAAGGGGTACTGCTTGGAGTCGAGCATTGCATAGCACACTATGAACAGTGCAAAAAGTTCTATGCCGTATACTAACAGCTCCAGCTGCCTGCTTTCTACTTTTATCTTTTCATATCATAATTCTTCCAAATATTTTGTATTAACCTAAAGATATCTTATAATTAAGAAACCCACAATCTGACTTTGTGATAAGTATTTACATTCCTTGGAATGAGTTATTGACTCATTTGCTGATTTATGAAATTTATGCCATCAACCCAAACTAAGAATGTCAGCATTTTAAAAAGATCCAAAAAATAAGAGATGAAGCACAAGGATTTAAAAGTGGAACTCTGAGACAAACCCTACATTTTCACTAAGAAGTAATAAAAAGAGGTTAGATAGTTTTGATTCTACCAATGATGAGTGGTGGACTCGACAGGCAGCAGCAGCAAAAGTTTCACCAATGACCCCTTTAGCTCACTTGAGACCTGCCACTTTCCAACCAATTCTCCAGTATTCGGGTAGGGATTTTTAACCATACCTCTACTCAACACCATTTAGCCATTAGCTCCGAAAATCTCCTCATCCTCTCTAAAACCCAGTTGTGCAATCAATCATGCTTGCACTACCATTTCAAATCTTTTACTAAAAAGTTATTTAACTTCATTTTCAAAGACAGAGTCTGTGCTTACAGTAATACGTATCAACATACTCATGGATCTTAAATTTCATCAGTCTATGATGCCATCGAACTAAAAATTCTTGTCTTGAATTTTATTCTCCCTTTTTTATACATATTGACATCAGTACACATAAATTCAAGACTACTATAGTAATTTAACGTGCCATTCATGACTGACTGGTTTTCTGACTTTAACTGTTATGTACGCATTTTTTTTATTGTTGGTATAGTACAGACTATTCGTTATCTTCTCTATGTTTTCTCCTATTCTAAATACAGACATTCAATTCTGGTGAAGCTTACTTTGCATGTGCTCACCTCTTACCTTGTTCCATTGGGATATTAGCCAGTTTGAATAATAGAAAGAAATAGAAAGAATAATGAATGATTGCAATGTCCACGACATTACATCAAACAAATTGCCTCTTTTTCTTCACTGTTATACCCATTTTACACAGTAAGTAAAGTGGAGAAAGTCAACCATTTGGTAACACAATGTGCAAAATGGTCAGATCGTATGAATATGGGGCCCACTACTATATGATATCAATCATTATTCGTATTGTATTTCTTAACTTATAATCATTATTACTATTAATAGCCAAGGTGCAATCGTAACTGAAATAGCAGAATGCTATGTAAGAAAGGGCTCCCATAGGGAAAGCAACCAGCCAAGTAAAGGAAAAGAAATACAGAAGTAAATGATGAATTATAGCTGCAAAATAAAAAACCAAACAAATAAAATAAAACACTATAAATTAAGACTCAATAATGATTCAAGAAAAATCATACTATAATTTGGTCACAGTTGGAACAAATTTCTAGAAAAATTATTTGTTATTGAACCTTACAAAATAAAAGGCAAGGCTGGTATACAATTAACTGAAGATGTGAATGCAAAGAAGGATGAAAATGGTAGCTGATGAAATAATGCCTTCATAGTACTATCAAGAAACTTCTATTTATGGATTCTCACTTGAAAGAACACATTTCCTATTTCTTTTACCAGTGACTTTATTCTTGCTAACTTTGTAGTACCAAAAGTTACAAAATTACTGACATTTAACAATAGTTTGTTTATTTCTATCACCATCATTATCAATGTTTTCACATCAGATCTCTTCGTGGATCAACTGCAGAATTAATTCTCACTGCTGTCTTCTGACTTATGGACTCTAAACCTAAATTCTCATCTGGTCTAGGTCTTCATCTATTCCCTCCCTTTATTTGCTACTACAGGCAGTCCCCGGGTTAAGTCAGAATCTGCTTATGTCATTCCAAGGTTGCATTGCTCTTCAAATATATTCACCAGAAATTATTTCCTGGGTTACAGCACGTTTCAGGATTACATCACCAGTCAAACAGAAGACTCGAACTTTAATATGGGTCCAAAATGACAGCATGGTAAAAATTTGAAGTTTTTTTTAAAGAAAAGCTCAATCAAATGTTAGAAACCCAAAATATTAAGCAAGATTTTCTTACGAATTTCAACGATGTCTTGGGTTAGCAGTTTTTCAGCTTAAATCGCAGAATAGGAACGGAACCCCCAACATAACTGGGGACTGCCTGTATACTGATTAGCCCTCTTACGCCGATTGGACGTATTAAACGTCGAGTCAAAATGTCTCCCGTATGCCGATTGGACGTATCATACGTCGGCTCAAAAAAGTTTTTTTAAAAATTCGCGGAAAAATACTTATAGGCCTACCAGCCGAAAACTTTTGTATCACGCGCCTTGGGGGATGCTGGGAGTTCACGGATCAAGGCGTTGTTTTGTTTACAATCGCTACGCAGGCGCGCAAGCGCGAAATTCTTTCTTATCGCACTAAAAAGTATCAGACACATCTCGGAAATTATTTCGTCACTTTGACATAATTATTGCACCATTTTAAATTATCCTTTACATGAAGTATTATATATGAAAATGTGCGCAATTTCATGCACAATACAACTAAAAAATACTCATGATTGTAGCTTTTATCAATTTTGAAATATTTTCATATAAATAACGATGTGCAAAAATTTCAACCTTCGGTCAACTTTGACTCTACAGAAATGGTCGAGAAACGCAATTGTAAGCTAAAATTCTTATATTATAGTAATATTCAATCATTTGCCTTCATTTTGCAACAAATTGGACGTCTCTAGCACAATATTTCGATTTATGGTGAATTTATGAAAAAACTTTTTCCTTACGTTCGTGCGATAACTCTTCCGATAAATTTTTTCGTGCGATTGTCCTAATGTTTGCACCCTTTTAAATTTGCCGTTACATAAAGTTTTATATATGGAAATGTGCGCAATTTCATGCACAATACAACAAAAAACAACCCATGGTTGTAGCTTTTATCAGTTTTGAAATATTTTCATATAAATAACGTTAAGTGCAAAAATTTCAACTTTCGGTCAGCTTTGACTCTACCGAAATGGTCGAAAAACGCAATTGTAAGCTAAAACTCTTATATTCTAGTAATATTCAATCATTTACCTTCATTTTGCAACGACTTGGAAGTCTCTAGCACAATATTTCGATTTATGGTGAATTTATGAAAAAAAAAAAATTACGTTCGTGCGGTAACTCTTCCGAAAAAATCAGAATTTTTTTGTGCGATTGTCGAAATGTTTGCACCATTTAAAATTAGCTGTTACATAAAGTTTTATATATGAAAATGTGCGCAATTTCATGTAGAATACAACTAAAAAGGATTGAAGGTTGTAGCTTTTCTCTTTTTTCGAAATATTTACAGTAGACCCTTGACTCACGAACGCATTGACCCACGTACAACTCGATCCCCGACCAAAATTATAGGTAAAATTTCACCCTTGACCTACGAACTAACTTTGAGATACGAACAAAAAAAAATGCGGAAAATAAAAATTCTGTTTGGGTCATGAACTAATTTTGAGACATGAACATTTGAAAAATGCTGGAAATTTCTGGAAAATAACAATTCACTTTGTTTCACAAACTAATTTTTAGACACAAACATTTGAAAAATGCGCGAAATCGCCCAGCACACGTGAGAGCGTTTGAGTTGCCATGGGAACAGCCATCCTCCAGCCGCCCACGCACGGCGTCACCCACGCATCGCTCTTTGTCTCATCTCATTGTGTACAAGACGTTCGTCAATTCGCTTAGCATTTTTTGCGCTAAAACTTGTGATTTTCTTCATAATGGGCCCTACGAAAGTGAAGAGTGGTGGTGAAAGTAAGAAAGTGAAGAGTGATGGTGAGAAGAGGGTGCAGAGGAAGATAACCATTGAAATAAAGAAAGAAATTATAGAAAAGTTTGAACGTGGTGTTCGCGTGACCGATATCGCAAGTGAGTACAAGATGGCCAAGTCGACAATTTCGACAATTTTGAAAAACAAGGATGCCATTAAAGAAGCAAATGTTGCGAAGGGAGTGACAGTACTAACCAAGATGAGATCGCAAACCCTCGAAGAGGCAGAAAAAATAATTTTGAAGTGGGTACATGAGAAACAGATGGCAGGTGATAGTGTAAACGAGCCGATCATCTGCGAGAAAGCTCGGCAAGTGTATCAGAGTTTGCTGAAGGAAACTCCTTCTACTAGTGCCACGCCAGATGATTTTAAGGCTAGTAAAGGGTGGTTTGATAACTTCAAGAAAAGAACTGGAATTCACTCTGTAATTAGGCATGGTGAGGCTGCTAGCGCAGACAAGGCTGCTGCTGAGGCATTCGTGACTGAGTTTGCCGAGTTTTCGTGGAGGCCGAAGGATACGTCGCTCAACAGATTTTCAATTGTGATGAAACGGGCCTCTTCTGGAAGAAGATGCCCAACAGACATTTATCACCCAAGAAGAGAAGGCGCTCCCAGGCCACAAGCCAATGAAGGATAGGCTTACGCTTTTGTTATGCTCAAACGCAAGTGGCGACTTGAAACTAAAGCCGCTACTTGTCTACCATTCAAATAACCCGCGTGCCTTTAAGCAGCACAACGTAAATAAGGCCAGACTGCCTGTAATGTGGAGGGCCAATACAAAAGCATGGGTGACACGGAACTTGTTTATGGAGTGGATTGATGAAGTGTTTGCGCCGACCGTGAGTCAGTACCTAACAGAGAACAAGCTACCCCTGCGGTGCCTTCTGATCATGGATAATGCCCCGGCACACCCTTCGTACTTGGCTGACTGCAGTGAACATGACTTCATTCAGTTCAAGTTCCTTCCACCCAACACGACCTCTGTTCTCCAGCCCATGGACCAACAAGTCATTAGCAATTTTAAGAAATTATATACGAAGGCGCTCTTCTCCAGATGCTTCCGTGTAACTGAAGAGACAAAATTAACCTTAAAAGAATTTTGGAAGAAGCACTTTAATGTTTTTCACTGCATAACCCTCATTGATAACGCATGGACTGAAGTTACGTACCGCACATTAAATTCTGCGTGGCGGAAACTTTGGCCCCAGTGCGTAACTGTCCGTGACTTTGAGGGCTTCGATGCAGAGATTGTGCAAGAAATTGTGTCCATGGGCAACAGTATGGGTCTACAAGTCAACGACGAAGATGTTGAAGAATTGGTCGCTGAACATTCAGAAGATTTGACTGCGGACGAACTTGTTCAACTCCACAAAGAGCAGCAGGAGCAACTTGCTCGGGAGCAATCAACTGACGAAGAGGAGGCTGGGGAGGAAGTTACAGATGTCAGCAGTGATGTGATAAAAGCCGCATTGGAAAAGTGGAATGATGTCCAGTGCTTCCTTGAATTGTATCATCCGGACAAAATTGTTACGAACAGGATCGTGAATATGCTCAATGAAAATTTAATGAGCCATTTCAGAAAAGTTATGCAAGGAAGGAAAAGGCAACAGACATTGGATAAGTTTGTGATTAAACGTTCACCAAAAAAACCTAGAAGAGTTGAATCTCCGGAACGAGATCTCCCCGACCTGGATGGGGGAGGGTCTCCTTCCGCACAATAACCTCCTCCCCACCCACCACCCTCCTCTTCTCTTGTCCGTCAAGCCAGAAGTCTCGCCAGTCATAGTAAGTGTTCACTTTACAAACGTTTTTATAGTGTTAGTTTACCATTTTAAATTATATTATTAGATATATTAAGGTTTTTTACACTGACTTTTACATTATCTGTGTAAAATAAGGCAAAATATACATAATATATATTGGTTCGTAGGGGTCGAGAACCAATTAATATTATTCCCATTAAACCTTATGGGGAAATTAGCTCCGAGTCACGAACAATTTGGAACACGACCAAGGTCTAGGAACGGATTGTGTTCGTGAGTCAAGGGTCTACTGTACATATAAATCACGATAAATAGAAAAAAAACCACGTTCGGTCAAATTTGACTCTACCGAAATAGTTGAAAAACGCAATTGTAAGCTAAAACTCTTACGGCCTAGTAATATTCCGTAATTTTTCTTCATTTTGAAACAAATTTGAAGTCTCTAAAACAATATTGTGATTTATGGTGAATTTTTGAAAAATATATTTACCTTCACTCCGCGCGCCGATTCGCGGCCGCAAGTCTCCGAAATACGTACATGGCATTATCCTAATATTTGCTCCTTTTCATATTAGCCTTTTTATAGAGTTTCATATATCAAAATGTGCGCAAATTCATGAAGAATACAATAAAAAATAATTGAAGGTTGTAGCTTTTTCCATCTTCGAAATATGTGCATATGAAAAAATATATATATTAAAATTTCGACATTCGGTCAATTTTAACTCGTCCGAAATGGTCGAAATCTGCAATTCTAATCTAAAACTCTTACAGTATCGTAATATTCAATCATTTGTCTTAATTTTGAAACAAATTGGAAGTCTCTAGAACATTATTTAGAATTACGGTGAATTTTTGAAAAAAATATTTTTTTGCGTCCGCACGTTACGAATTCGTACATCATTTTGTGATAATATTTTTCCGGTGTTGCTTTTATTGTTTTACAATGTATTATATATCAAAATGATCACAATTTAGTGTACAATACAACGCAAAAAAAAGTAACTGGTTAGCTTTGACCGTTTTCTGCACAGCGTGATTTGAATACAATTATGTATGAATTTTTTTTTTCGCTACCATATATCGCATTATTTACATATGATAATGATATTATTTTTCATTTCTGATGGTTGCATTCTAAACTTCAGGCAATGACAAAAAAAGGAGCCAAAAATGAACTCTTAATCTTCAAAAGTACGCGCGCTGTAATTTTTTGAAAAAATTATTTTTTCCACTTCCGCGCTCACTCCAAACCAGGCCCGGCATACGGGAGACGTTTTGATTTTTAGGGCTCCGGCGTAAGAGGGTTAACTGCTCCCAATCCTTCCACTTTTCGTGCATTTTACACACACACAGCTCTTTCATAATTACACTTACTGGATTTAAATGTACAGTTGGCCCCTGGTTTTTGCCGCGACATAGCTAATAGTATCTGCAAATACCTAATAGTTTTATTGCAAAAAAGTGCATTTAGTCATGAAAATGATATGAAAACACAATAATTAGTGAATATTTCTCAGTGAAAAATACTGTGAATAGGTGAATTTTCTGTGAATAATGTGTATATAAATTGTATAAAGAAATCTATGAATAGGTGAGTCCGTGAACTGTGAGAACGCGAATAATGGGGTTGACTGTATATAAAAATAACTAACATGTTAATAAAACAAAACCAAAAAACTATCTATTGTCCACACAATACATTTTCTTACCTAAGGTCTTATCAAGATCTGTAAAACGTAAAGACCACACACGCAACTCTGCATCTGCACTCCCTGCCACAAGCCTTGTATCATTCTTCAGAAGAACAAAGTCTCTCACCTAAAATACAAAAAACAGTTCAGTCTTCTACAGCAAAACACACTGTAAGACATATTACTCTTCTATAAACTGAATATCACATATACCTCTATAAAATCAATTTCAAACAACTGAAACAATGAAATTCAGTCTTATTTCAAAGAAAATTTTAATAATCCTGCATCAAAAAATACAGAGACTTAACCAAAATGAGGGTATATAAAAAACAAAATCAGTATTTTGTCACCACAGTGTACCCCCTGTTTGCGGGGGAAGCTTACCAGCGGCTCCCACCAACAGCGAATACTTAGAAAATCCACTAAAAAGGCTAATAACTGCCTATCTTGAAAGTTCAAATACCAAATATATACCTTAAATAACATCCTACATCAAATATACCACAATTTATTATCCTATTATTGCATTAATCTTTGAAATTAATTTTAAACTAAAATCTTACTAATTCACTATAGGATTTTCTTTAATGAACTGATATTGAGAGGAGAGAGAGAGAGAGGAGAGAGAGAGATAGAGAGAGAGAGAGAGAGAGAGAGAGATGAGAGAGAGAGGAGAGAGAGAAGGAGGAGGGAGAGAGGAAGAATTTTGAGAGAGAGAGATTTGAGAGAGAGATTATGTAATTATTATTATTAATAAACTTAATACCGTATTAAAAACTTGATACAGGTATTATTTATATTGATATTTGAAAATTAGTACATAAATCACTTTTGTATCACAAAATTTATTTAGTCATGAAACATAACATGAAAATACATTAATTAGTGAATATTTATCAACAAAGTCTGTGAACTACCAAATTTTTTGTGAATGATCTATAGAGAGGCTCAACAAAAAAATCAGCATGTACAAAATTGTGCTACAGTACCAAAAGTAAACTCAACAAACCCCAGCAGATATTTGTCAGTCAGAGATTAGCCAGGGATCTATTATAATGCCATGAGCTTGAAACTACACTGTTTGCTTCACTATATACTAAAATTTCTAGCCACCACAACCATAGATGTACACATGCATCATGTTACTGAACGCACTACATGTAGTTCTGTAGCAACCTCTCCCTCTCCCGCTGATACAGTATTTTTATTAACAACTATTTAATGCAGAAGAATACTGAACTTAATACATGATGTTGTAGTGTTGTATACACACATTTTTAAGTGTGGGAGTATATGTCTGTCTATATGTGCATGAGAATCATGTTATTGAACACTACAGTTGTACCTCAGCGGGCGCCCCCCTCTGATTGTGCATGGCTTTTTTTTTTTTTAAATATGGCAAGATTTTTGTACATTTTACATTGGCAGGCCCCCTCTCTGATTGTGTGCAGCCTTTCTTTTTATTTATGGCATGATTTCTGTAGATTTTACATAGCTTGTAAATATACGTATCTGGGTACATATTAGCTAGACTGAATTGTACATAGTGTATCCCATATTTTTTGGAGCAATACATTTGCACATATTTCTCTGCAATTGAATTATAAATTAAATTCTTAAACTGAATCAAAATTGAAAAATATCAATTAGGATATGTACTTAAACAGAATTTCTATAAGCTAAGCGAGTTGCTTCACAGTACTGTACTGTGTAGGCTTCCATGCCAATCTTCATTAGTTAACAAATTTCACTACTTACTGGGAGGGAAGACCTCATCCCACTGTCCATTAAGTTGAAATTCCACTGTACAAATAACAATGTACTTAGATTTATTTAATAGTTTTAATATTATAAATACAGCAAGCAACTCTGGACTGAGGCGGGTATTAAAATTGAACACAATCTTAGATTAGATATGACCTCTGTTTAGGTGTAAGAAATTATGAGCAACAATTACAATTACCGAGATTCTTAAATATACTTGGAAAAGAGGCAACAAATAAAACATAAACAAGGACATTGACCCCTCACCTCAGCTCTGTGTCCAGTTAGAGTTCTGAAACAATGATGTGTTTCTACATCCCAAAACTTGATGAATGAATCCATACATGACGATACAACAACACTCCGATGTTGAAGAAAGCGGAGACGTGTAATTCTACCTTTGTGGCCTTTCAAACGAACTACTCCTCTCTCAGACACCTAGAAAATGTCTCCTTGTTATTTTCCTTTTGGATTTGAATTATTCAGGTTTAAAGAAAAAAGTTTATTAAATTTCAACATGAGCAACAACCCACTCAAATTTTATCAATATTTCACAAACACAGACACACAATCTAAATGTACAAAAATCTGGCAGTCTGCAGAACTATATACAAATCCATACCACATCCCAAACCACAATTTCACCATCATCACTTCCTGAAGCAATTCTCATTCCTTGGGGGTCCCAGGTCAAAGATGATATTGGTGAATGATGACCTATGGGAGAGAAATTTACTTATCAATTCACTGAAGATATATATAATGTAACATCATACACATGAATATCTAAAAATTGTGTTTTTATAATAAAACAAGGTTTTAATTATACTTACCCAGTAATTACATACCTACAGTTTCTGTTATTTAACTGTATTAGATTTAAATTTTGCAATAGCTACACCAAAAATGTGTAGGTGACACCAGTCTCGCCCCCTAGCAAGAAGGTTAGGAATGACACAGCAGAATAGCTCATTACATTTAAATATGCTTATGTCCATCAGCAGGAAGGATGGAGGGCTCTGATCATGTAAGTAGTTAAAACCTTATTTTATTATAAAAACATTATTTTTACTTATGCAACTTTCCCCAGTAATTACATAGCTGATTCCCACAATGACAGGGGGTGGGACATACTTTACTCTAAGACATTAAGTCATGTAATGAATTAGAAATATATAAGCTGATAGCATTGAAACAATGCTTGTCGTTCCTTGTAAGTTAAGAGAACTTGCAGTAGAGACTGCCTCTGGTTGGTGCTCAACTTAACCTGTAGTGGCGCGGCAGTAAAGCCAAGGGTCACCTCTACTTAAGGGGGAGCCTTGTAGCAAGGATGATTCCAATTCCTCAAAAGGACGACAATTTGCCCTTGTCCTGGGCACAGTACCATAACAAAAATAACCAGATTATTATGTCATCTACACTGAAGTAAAAACCACAACCCATCCACTATAAGTGTTGGGTGCTCTGGGTAGATTGTACCCTTCTGGCTCCCTAAATTTCAACCCTTCACTACAAGGTGAAGGTTCAGACCAAAGGAGGGAATCCTATGCTTTCTTCCTTGATACCATGACAGAAATTAAAATTTTCAAGGTACTGCCTAATTCTTAAAACTTGTAAAAAACTCTCTTACACTCATGAGAAATGATGAATGATCATACTACCAGTAGGTCAAATGCCAAACAGACATATGAGATAAATATCTCTTGAAAGCTAATGAGGTAGAGGTTGTACTAATGTCATTAGCTTTGCTAAAAGTAGGCAAATGCTCCTCATAAATCTGAGTCTCAGAAGATAAAGTCCATTAGTGTAATTGGCAAGATGTTCTAATCTGAGGACAAAACACATACTTGCCATAACATCTTAGATTAAATCTGGTCTAAGATTCTGGCCGAGAGTTCCATTTTTCCTCCTGCCATAAAGAACTTCCACCTCTGATAGAACGGGGCTTGCACTCGACTGCAGTTTATGTCCCGAGTTCCTATTACAAGGAACTAATTCTGCTAAGAACAACTCTCAGTGGGAAGAACTTGCTTCTTGTGGTTTAATTCGTCCACCTGGACGTTGAATTTCCCCTGTATGAACCTTGTTAGGACCTGGTGTGGTTCCAATCTGTCCATAACAGAAGGGCTCTTGCTGCTCTGCAAAGAGAAAAAGTGCATTCCTCCCCGTTTCTTGATGTAAAAGAGCTGTTGTATTGTCCGAGTGGACAGTTACTACTTTGTTGTACTTTGTTGTGGACCAGGTCTGCAAACTCCAACAGCCCCCAGTGGATAGCAGTCAATTCTTTCAAATTTATGTGCCACTCTCTCTGTTGAATATCCCATGTCCCCAATACTTCCTTGTCTCCAAGGAGAGCTCCCCAACCTAGATCGGATGCGTCTGAATGGAATACTAGGTTGGAGCTCAGAGGCAGAAGGGACTTCCCTTCTAATAGCTTGTCTTCTGATCTCTACCAAGACAGGTCCTCCTTTATTTCAGATGTTGCCTGGAACACATATGAGTCAGGACATTTTTTCCCTGTTCCAGTTTATCTTTAGGAAGAGCTGGAGAGTCCTCATGTGTAGACTCCCCAAGGACATGAACTGTTTTATCGAGGCTAGGGTGCCCAGCAGGCTTATCCACTCCTTTGCTGGGAAATCTTGAAGGGATAGAAAACGGTCGACCTTCTAAAGCATGACTCCACTCTTTGTAGGGATGGAAAAGCCTGAAAAGCCACTGAGTCTATCCTCATCCCCAAATAGACTAATTCCTGACAGGGGACTAACTGTGACTTCCTCAAGTTTATCGTAAGTCCCAACTCCTGTGCCAATGATAGAATTTTCTGCAGGTCCTCCGTGTACTTCTCTGTCTACAACTGAAGAAGCCAATCCTCCAGGTAAAATGAGACTTTTACCCCAACTAGTTGCAGCCACTCACAATGGGGGCTACGATGTGAGTAAACACTTATGGGGCTGTCAAAAACCCGAAGCACAGAGCTCTGAATTGGTATACTCTGAACATGAATCGAAGAAACTTCTTTGAGTCTGGGTGAATTGGGATATGGAAATACACATCTCCCATATTGATGGACACCATCCAACCCCCCTGACAAATGGATAACAAAACCGTCTGGGGATTACAAACAGTCGGTTGCAAACCCTGGGAGTAAGCAGATCTACTACCAACTCTATGGCCTTCTTCTACAAGAGTGACGAAACTTCTCTTGACAGGGCAATAAATGTCTGAATTTTCCGAGTAGGATAAATCTATCAGACAACTGAATAAGGGTGGAACACTCTTGGAAGGAATGTTGTAGCCTTCTCTCCACACTTTTACGAACCAAGGTTTCGCCCTTCTTGCTTCCCAATTCATCCAAAACTGGCAGAACCTTGCTCCTGCAAGTGCACGGAAGACTGCCCCTTTACTTTTTAGCAGGGATTTTGGAGGACGATTTCCTATCCTAATGGTTCAAGGAGTAAAACGTACTCTTCCCCTTGATCTAGGGAATGACGTAGAACTTCCCCTGCCATGAAAGGGCTGAGCGCATGTGGAAGGAGAAGGGTGTGAGCTAGGAGTGGTATCACATGAGCACTTGGTTGAATGAGAGAAAGAAGTTCCCTCTTCTCAGAAAGCCAAAGGTTAACTTCCTTCAATACCTTACGAGAAGAAAAGGAAAGAACTAGATTAGGCAACTTAAGACACATCTACTTGATTATCTCTCATTATGAAGACACCAGCGAAGTTTGAGCTACTGGTGAGAAGGAGTCATGAGAAATTTGCTATAAAATAACGAAGAAGCGACTTGTAGGCTGTAGGAGGAGTATCCTTATCTATTTCTTTCTCTTCTGCCACTGAAGAAACAGGAGACAAGGCTGTTTGCAGCTGGACAGGAGGAGCAATATGTTTCATGAAGTCTAAAATGCTATCCAGCTTACTCTGTATGGCTGCAATAGATGGATCCATGACAGCCATACCTTGCGACACTGTAGGGAAATCAGCTCCAACATCTGTATTAGTTGGTTGCTGAACAACCACAATCTGATCCAGTAGCACTGATGGGTGCTCATGGGAGCTCGGGTGCTCGACCACTCTTGGAGGTTGAGGTATACCAAAGGGCGCTTTTGCGCCAACGGGCGCTCTTGAAGAAGAGGTAAATCATGCTCCAGTGGGCACTCAGCCGCTCGTTTTAACTGAGGCACCAATGGGAGCCCTTGCACCTGTAGGTGTTCTTGTGCCAATGGAAGCTCTTGAATTACTACAGATACAAAAGGCAAGACCAAGTCCCTTTCCACTCGAGAAGGACACACAGGCACCAAACCAACAGCGAAGAGAGACGCGAGCTCTGAGGAGCCGTCTCGTATGGCTTTATCAGCACAAGGAAGAACACCAAACAGCTCCCACCATCCAATCCAAGAAACTCAACACCTCAAAAACTTTTGAAGATATTCTTGACAAGATCATCCAGCTCCGATGATGAGAAGACGACTTTGGCCGAAGCGAAGGCTGACTGACGAGGTAATTCAATGAGACCTGAGAAGTCCCCTTGGGAGGAAGCAGCAACTCTCAGGGAGGGAGCTTCCCCAGTTACGTAAGATCGGTACTTTCTCTTGATGAGATGAAGGGGGGGGGGGGGGGGGGGGGGGGGGGGGGGGGGGGTGCACAAAAGTAGCTTTGCCTTGCTCTCTTTCAATGAGAGCTATTTGTTGATAGCCTTCATTGTCTTCTTAAAGCAAGATGAAAGCACCATCTTGGGAAGGAGAGCCTGTTCTTCCTGAACACTAACCATAAGGAAGGTGGAGGCAGAAGATGAAGAAGGAGGGATAATTTTCCAGAAGAAAACGAAGAGGGGACTTAAAAGATGAAGGTGGAGAAGTGTCTAGGTCTACATCCTCTTCATTCTCCAAGGAGACCAGAGATAAAGACAAATCTTGAACAGGCTTCAAGGGAGGAGCTTTCCTAATAAAGCTCAAGAGGAGGTCGTCTGGTTCTGCGATAGGAACTTGTTGTCCGAGAGAGGACTGCTGAAGCTGAATCAAGTGTCTTGATGATGATGGCACCAGGAGCTGCGAGTCCACAGCTGGACGTACATGAACAGGTGCCTGGTGCACGGAAGCAAGATCTGGGCACGCAGGAGCAAGAGCTGGGAGTACGGGAGCCGAAACTGGGCTCTTGGGAGTGGATGCCTCAAGACAAAACAGGTGCTTGGGTGGCGGATACCTAGACCAATGTTTCTGGTGCTTTGAATCCTTGGGAGAGAACAACAAAGGAGAATCCCATAGGTGTGCAGGCAACTGAACGGAGGCAAAAACAGAGGGATCCACACTGTAGCTGCATGACAGAAGAGGGTTGTTAAAGATGTCCCTGTGATGCTTAACCGATAGGGTGGAAGCAGGAGCCGAGTCATTCATGTTCCTTTTCAATGCCCGGGATGAATCAAGGAAGCAGCTACATCGGCCGTGACCTGGGTCTGAATCCGAGCTAGACGACAAGCAGCACACATCCAACGGCATGCCTTTTCAATGGAAGTCAGTCGAAGCCTGGGATCTACCAACAGGATTGACAGTGGGGGCAGCAACCCGTGGGCAAATCCCGCCAGCCTCCTTTGGACCTCCAGTATGTCTTCTCCCTGATGCAAGGGAGCAGGACAGTGACCATCGCCTAGGAGCACCCACAGGACAGGAGGCCACCTCCTCCACTAACATATCACTTGACACTATCACTGGAAACTTTCTCAAACTTATCCATAAGAACACGTAGGGATGCCCCTATCCATGACACTGAACTTACAACTAAACTAATCTTGTTATCAAACTTAGAACTAAATCTTGACTTGAGACTGGCAATGGCATCAGGATCGGAAGCACAGGAGTATGTGGAGGAATACAAGGAGGACTGAGGACAGGAGAGAGATTATGCCCAGGGATAGAGGGAAGAGCCAGACAGGAGTCTGTCTTAGGCTTAGAAGAAACTCTATTCAAAGAGGCCCTACTTTCAGCACAAGTGGCCGCCTTCCTAAGCCTATTTTTCTTAATTTTATTAAGATGAGACTTAAGCATCCCAATCCTTGCATTCAGAACAATTAACCTCCCTCAAACATAACTGTCCCCTACACTTAGTGACATGGTATGTGCATCATAACAAAACTTAGCAAGTCTAGTCTTGCAGCCTTTGGTACAATAGTGAAGACTAGAAGCACTAGAATCTGACATAGCTAAACTAAGAGGAAAATAAGCTACAAAAGCAAACCAAAATAGGCAACAACTCAAGTGAACTAAAGAACGTGCATCACCAACTTCAGCATAGAACAACTGGCAAATCAGGAAAGCAGGAACACAATGATAGACTTGTTGCAGGTTGTATGGCATAAAATAGAATGACACCGCTGGCCTCTGTTGCTTCCATGCTCCCGTGGCAGTGGATGGAGCCTGTCATCCAACCCCCTCTTTGCAACTGTCACATTACCGCGAATTTTGAATTTAGGATGCCATGCGAGCATAATCGTTAGCTAAGTATTTACTAGGTAAGTTACTTGTATAAAAACAGAAAAACCAGCTAAATCAACTATCTCATCTTAACCAATCACTAATGCAGGGCAAACAAAATTTTTCATAATTGTTACAAATAGATCCTTGAGTACAAACCTGCAAATTTCAAAGGTTGTCCAATGGCTAAGTCAAAAATGGTGACACTTCCATCCGAGTATCCAACAGCAATGTGAGTGTTATCCAAAGAACCAGGAAGAGGGGGACGTGGCTCAACAACAGTTACTTCTCCATGGACATCAGCGTTCAAGGTAAGAGCCTAATACATGTATGAGAAAAGATGTAAAGTATTTGCTTTACTTCCATTCAAATTAGCTATATTACTGACAATTAAATTCAATTTAATATCAATTTCTAAAATTCAAAAAAAAATTTTCCTGGCCCTTTACATGTAACTAATTGATGTCTTTGTGAAAGTCCTTTCTATGTAACAAGCTCATGTCTTCATGAAATGAAATATACAGTTCTCCACTTTATGAAAATATATTCTAATGAGTAAATCTTATTTTAAAACACTTTAAAATAAGATTTATGCATTTCCTACCAACATCATGAGACTCAACTTAGTAAATATGTTATTGTTATAATACAATTAAGTTTGTTCATACTTACCTGGCAGATATATATATAGCTGTATTCTCCGAAGTCCGACAGAATTTCAAAATTCGCGGCACACGCAGTGGGCGGCCAGGTGGTGGTACCCATTCCCGCCGCTGGGAGGCGGATATCAGGAACTATTCCCATTTTCTATTCATATTTTATCAGTGCCACTGTCTCCTGAGGGGAGGTGGGTGGGCACTTTAATTATATATATCTGCCAGGTAAGTATGAACAAACTTAATTGTATTATAACAATAACATTTTGTTCATGAAACTTACCTGACAGATATATATATAGCTGAATCCCACCTTCGGATGGTGGGAAGAGACAGAATAGGATTTTTGGGAAACTAAATTAAGTTGATGATATACATCTTGGTTCCTCACCTGTTAGCATAGCCGACTTCGTGATTACTGTCACTAAAGTCTGCTTCTGCGTTACTAGAGTTGCCAGCGAGGTAGAGACCTGTAATGCTGGTGCGCTCTAGATGATCTGTCAACAGGGGCGTGACCACAATGTGACTAGACCATATGACCATACTTCTGAGGGCAACGAAGCTAAAACCACCACCTGACCTAACCTATTAAAGTTAGTTCCATAACTTCTAGGCTAAAGAAAAGGAACGCGCCTCAAGCGACCAACCCTTCAAAGTTAAAAGCACACCTATCCCTTTTCTATAGGATAGGATTCGTGTTGCTTGCTGCCCCCAATAATATATCTACGGATATGTATGGTCCTAGCGACTTACAGATCTCAAATGTCGTCTTCACATCCCGTCGGAGTGTGAAGCGAACACAGAGTTGCTTCGCTAAAGCGTGGCACTCAGGATGTTACTGAGTGTCATGCTCTGTTGAAATGCTTCCGAGGCCGCGCCCTCACCTCTTGAGCATTCATATTAAGAAAAAATCTCAAATCTTTATGCAAACATAATGAATGAGACTTCTTAAAAGAACTCCTTGACTATAATGCCAGGGTGTTCTTGGACATGAACCAGTCTGGTCTTTTACGGAACACCGCAGATTGTCCGTTGACCTCGACTTACTATAGTTTTATTAAGATAAAACTTGAGAGACCCGACAGGGCACAGGACTCTCTAATGCCCTTGCCCAATAATTTGTGCCATACCCTTGGTCTCCAAACCTTCGGGTCAAGGGTTAGACAGGTTTTCGTTCTTATCAAGAACGGAAGGCTTAGAGGACAGACCGCATTATGTCCTTTAAAAGCTAAAACCTCTGATGATAGCTAAAAGCTCACTAACCCTCTTTGCCGTGGCTAGAGCGGTTAGAATGTTAGCCTTTCTGGTCACGTGTATTAAGTTCGCAGAAAGGATAGGTTCAAAATGCTTTTGGCATCAGAAACTCAGACTACGTCTAAGTTCCATGCCGGAACCTGCGATCCAGAGAATTTCAAGATCTCCCCAGACCTCAAAGATCGTGAAGCTTTGTTGTTTGACAGAACCGAATCTCTGAGCCTAGAGGCCGTCAACAACATATTTGCATATTCTACAATAGTTAGGACTTCTATCTTATCTCGTACTTCATACGGAAAGATAGAACCATAAAGAAATTCACAGAGGTCGAGTTGGAGGAACAGTCATTTCCCTTCACTATCCAGAAACGGCCCGCTCCGATTGAACACTGAAAATAGGCAGCACTGCTTTGCCTTGGCCAAGAGACTGCCATTAATCTAGAAGATCTTATCGCTTCTCGATAGTCTGAACGCCGTCAGACTCAGAGAGGAAAGATATTAGATACTTCACTAAGTGACGAAGTTAGATTACACCGATTCTCTCGGGAAGGGTCTTTGGACAATTCTCTGAATTACCTGACCTCTGTGAATCCAACCTCTTAGAGGCCAACATGTGGCGACTAAAGCTAATCCTCTAGGATCATGAATAAGGGAACAACTTAAGAGGAAGCTCCTTCGTCTTCAAAATTACGAAAAACTTAACGAAAGGACGCCCTCAGTCTCTCCTCACTTTCGAAATACTTCTAAGTGAGGATTACTCAGACGTCAGTAGTTGTTGCCTTCGATCGAGAAGACCCGCACGGACGTGCACTAGTTTAACGAACCTCTTGAGGACCGTTACGTTCCGTGCCCAAGCCCATAACCAATTCTCTGTTCTTGAGCTATGAAAGAGCTGAGAAATTATCCGAGATGATTTGGGCCACTCGATCCAAACTCACCCTTCGAGGAACTGGAGAGCCGACCAATTTGGCTTCCAATTCTTTCAAACAATGAGCCAGAACATCTGTTTCCTCTGTTCGGATGTCTGGCACCCTCTCGCTATCACCCGAGGTGATCCTCAAGCCGTTGAGAGAAAATTAGAATTATTACAAGATCTTTGATGTTATTCCAATTTCTTCGTGAGGAAAAATTGTAGAGGTCTGAATTGCTGTTTATTCAGGGAAAGCAAGCTTCTCCAGCGAGGAAATGGTCCCCAGCAAACTCATCCATTCCCTCACTCAGCCTGCTTCCTTCCCTAAATAAGGCTGCACTTTGCATAAGCAGGAGAGCATTATTATAGTGCTATGCCGCGGTAGATTCGTACAGAGATCTGTTACCGTGCGGTAAACCCGCACCGAACAAGTATAAGAGATATCTTGTTGAAATTTTCTAAGTAAACGGAAGGCATGTTCATTCATGATTACTAGAAATTTCCTCAACCCGAGGCTAAAAATCCATGATTGTAGGGCAGAGAGACGCAACCAAACGCGCATGACACTGAGCTAGCCGGTACTGCGTAGATCACATCACAGTAACAGCAGCCTTGTTCATCGTCTCGCACTATCTGCCATGAGTGCCAGCTACTCCTTTTACGAAGGGATAGGCATGAAATTATCGAGCAAAGGAAAACTCTCAAGCAGGCATATTTAAACGAAACAAAATTCGCTAAATACAGAATCTGAGTTGGTGTTGTCGTAACAAATACCTGAATAGTTATTCTTACTCCGAAAACTCTTGGAAGGTTGAAGGGAGTGTCAAATAAATACATTAGAACAACAGTTCTTTCGGCTTCTATCCGCAGAGGTAAATACTATATGCGTATATGACTTGACCCATGCGTTAGCAAAATGACGCAAAGATAAACTACGTAAGTATTGTAGTAATTTGAACATCGAATTCTCTACTACATCTTTCCTCGACGAGGAAGAGAGAAAGAAAGGAAAACGACTGTCCACGTTCTAATGAATGAGACTTTTTAAAAGAACTCCTTGACTCTTTGCCAAGAAAAGGGGAGTAATATTCGAATAGAGATCATCAAGAGAGAACCGAGGATCGAAAAGGACCGTTCAATGTTCTTATGATATTGGACATAAGACTTCCTGGATCTAGTCTACAAGTCTTTTTCTTACTCCCCGGATGAGCCTCTGAAATGAATGAGAGCTCTTCGAAATTTGTTAATGAGTTTATCCGCTTAAACGATAAAAACGTTAAAATCTATGTCAATGAGAACTACCCCATTTATGAGGGGTCCCCCACTTAAATGACAAAACGTTTAGTATCTTGACAAAACTATTAGCACTTTGCTAATAGGGGAAAACCCTTTAACATGACCGAAAGTCACACAGGAATCCGAGTATATAATCTTCCCGATTCTCAGAGAAATCGATGAAGAGGAAAGAGGGATCGAAGAAAAAATTCGGGTATGTCTCTCCGCTAACTCCGAATCCTTTTTAAAAATTTCTGTAAAGGAATGTCCTGTGGAGAGTTCTGAAAAAACCTCCTCTTGACGAGCGTTTATAAAGCGTCAAGCGTCCTAAGAAACGTCCTGAACAGCAAATAAAACGCCTTCTACAAGTCTTTTCTCTCGCAAAGCGTCCTGCCGAGCTTCCACCGAAGCGTCCTGGCGAATGTGCACAAAAGCGTCCTCAAAAGCGTCCTGGAAAGCGTTTTCCTGCTGGCGTCTCCAAAGCGTCCTGCGACGTCCTCAAAAAAGCGTCCTGCTTAGCGTCCTGCTTAGCGTCCTGCTTAGCGTCCTGCTGAGCGTCCTCAAAAAACGTCCTGCTTAGCTACGAGCGTGTCTGAGCAGAGAACACCATGTCTTCTGAACGACGTTTCAGAGAGGAACTCGTTGAGCGCCTTGATGCATGCAAGGCCCGCCAAGAGGCGTCCTGGCGAGCGACCTTGCCAACATCTCAATGTTATGACGAACCGCGTTTTGCGTATGACGTTGAATATTTTTAAGGGACGTCCTCATGCGAGTCTCCATGGAGAGCCGCACGCTGCTCCTGAAGAGTGTGGAACACTAAAGGAAGACGTATGGCTTTCGTCTTCCGCAAGGTGCTTGCCGAAGCGTCCTGGAGAATGTCTCTACTTATAGGACGTCGAGCACCTCCAAAAGCTTCCTCACGTCTAAATTGCCCTTCTTATGCCGACCAGAGACATAAGTTGTTTGACTGTGCAAAGCAGCTTGCCGGCCGTCAAACTTATCAGCTTGCTTTTCGAAGTAAAGCGAACGTTACATAACGTATACGGAGCGCCATGAGGAGAGGAGACGAATACTGAGTTGCTCCTCCAAAAGGTGGAATCAAGAATGTCCTTGATTACCAAATTCTTTTGGAATGCTAGCGAGGTTGAAACAGCTCTAACTTCATGAGCGTTCACTCGCAGGAGGCTCAAATCACTCTTCTGGCAAGATGAATGAACCTCCTTAATAAGTATAAATCTTCTGGCAAAGGAATGAATGAACTCCTTAATAATGATAAATGATGTATACATGAGCGTTCACTCTCAGGGGGCTCAAATCACTCTTCTGGCAAGATGAATGAGCCTCCTTAATAATGTATAAATGATGTATACATGAGCGGTCACTCGCAGGAGGCTCAAATCACTCTTCTGGAAAGATGAATGAGCCTCCTTAATAATGTATAAATGATATATACATGAGCGTTCACTCGCAGGAGGCTCAAATCATCTTCTGGCAAGATGAATGAGCCTCCTTAAATGTCCTTAGAAAAAGAGCCAGTGCATTCTTCTAAAAGGGTAAATGTGGTCTCTTTACTCCTCATCCTCTCGTGACAAGAGAGAGGACGTGAAGCGTCCTCTTCTCTAAAGCTTCTTTAGGGGGTGCGAGTCCTTCCGAGAGCCCCAACCCCTGTGTGGGGAGGATGCCTCGGAGGCCGAGAAACAACCCTTGAAGCTTCGTGCACGTGCTCGATCTTCGGCAGCCTGGGAAGCGACAACAGGACCTGCCGAAAGGAAGCCAGATCAGCATGAAAAACCCGTAACCCTCCTTCGGCTTTTGACATGCCCTCTCCCTGGTTTCTGGGAGTCCGACAGAGGTCTAGGCCTAGAGGCGTTATGGGGATGGGGCCGATCTGACGTTCCCTCCTAACGAGAGAGAGGACGTGAAGCGTCCTCTTCTCTAAAGCTTCTTAGAGGGCGCGAGTCCTTCCGAGAGCTCCAACCCTTGCGCGGGGAGGACGCCTCGGCGGACGGAGAGAAGCAATCCTTCAAGATTCGTGCGCGTGCACGATCTTTAGCCAGCCTGGCGAAGCGTCAACAGGTTCTGCCGAAGGGACGCCAGATCGGTGGGGTAGCCCCCGTAACCCTCTTGCGGCTTTCGACATGCCCTCTCCCTGAGTCCTGGGAGTCCGACAGAGGTCCAGGCCTAGAGGCATTATGGGGCCGATCTGACGCCCCCTCCACAACACAAGGGGCACTACACTTCACAACACTGATTGGAGAGCGAGCACTTTAGTCTAAGATTACTTGATGTAATCCTCTAGCAGACACTTCTTCTAGGCCCGTAAGCCATACCACAGGGTTAGGCAAAAATAAAATCTACAGGAGGTTAGAAGGTTCATTATTTCTAACTTCTGTTTACTGTGGAGGAAAACTCCTGATTCTAACACGCTCTAAAATGCGTACATGAATCCTACTTCTTCCGTAATCAGTCACACATTACACTAATTACATTGAACTTATGCAAAGAAAACAAGTAAACGCCATATACACTAAGCGAGTGTCTACCGAAAGTTCCGGTAGCTTCACCATCCCCCATGCAGACAACAAAATCTGAAACTAGGCTAACTAGCCTCAGACATCAAATGCAATGAAAAATTTACGATAGCGTATGCCTAGCCACAAATCCAAGTCAATAATCGTAAGAATAATTAGGATACTTAAGCGGCTAATGAAGTTTCAAAATCCTAGGCGGAGGTCTGTAAACAGTTGTTTACCGACCGGCGACAGAAAAAATATAAATAGAAAATGGGAATAGTTCCTGATATCCGCCTCCCAGCGGCGGGAATGGGTACCACCACCTGGCCGCCCACTGCGTGTGCCGCGAATTTTGAAATTCTGTCGGACTTCGGAGAATACAGCTATATATATATCTGTCAGGTAAGTTTCATGAACAAAACATATTTCCCCTCTAAACATACTGATCAAGTCATCAAAAACCTAAACTACTTCTCATTTATGAAAATAACTTCTAGAAGTACAAGGTATTTGCCTAAATTTTGTCTGCAGATTTAAATTTAATAATAAAAAAATAATCATACTAACCTTAGCTCCTCTTTTGATATCCCAGATCACAACTAATTCACAAGCAGGAACTGCAATATACTTTCCCTGTTGACTAAACCGAGTCACAAATCGAACACATCTTGCAGTACCAATGACTCCAAACACAGATGCAGGCGCATATCTTAGATACTGAGTAGTTAAGCCCATTTTGCTGCATCTATCATATCACACTTTGAACACTAGCTGTGACCTGAAATAATGAAAGTATGTATGTATTAGTTAGCAACCTGAAAAGTCCAAGGATGTTACAAAGAAGGGATGTCTAATTCCTTCCATGATGCTCGAGGTATCAAAAGGAGGATTACTAGCAAATGATCAGCACTCTGATCAATACCATGCACAGGGTCCAGCTCAGTCATGGAAATTGTGAGCAAAAACCATCACAAGTCTGACTTTCCTGATTGGATTCTTGTTGCCAGATACCAGACAATAGGGATTTGATGGAAAGCACAGAGAACTTGAAGACAGAAAGAAGGGAGAAGACAGACACCATGTTTCCTAAAGCCATCACGTCATCTATCATTCAGCCACTTGCAAAGAGAATAGAGTTATTGGAACAAGCTCAGTTATTGGAACAAGCTCATAGCAAGCATGACTTGTGTGCTGGAGCCTTGTAGCTGGATATGAAAAAGAACTGAGTCAACCAACTTCTTTTCCTGAAGCTTGGTCCCCGATGAGAATAAGACTAGAATTTCTCATACTTCTGGAAACACCACACTACCTCCCTTGTAGTGGTCTGCAAGCCAAAACAGAATGAGATATTGTTTTGTCCCATCAGAGCTCTGCACTGCTATCTAAAAAGGACTCATCACCTAAGACCTAGTTGTCCTAGACTTTTTGTTAGCAAAGGGCTGGTCCAGAAGGGACGTGTCTAATAACACCATTTCATTCTGGCTGTGTGAGGTGATTAAAAAGACATATGTACTCCTCACTTTAAAGTGCTGTCACTGCATCTGTGAAGGCTAGAGCACATGACATCAGAGGAGAGAGTTCCTCTCTGGTATTCAAGAAGAAAACTAGTCAGTTCTTAGGATTTTGAATACTGGTTCCTGGCTTCAGCAGACCACATTCACTTACTTTTACCTTGGACACTTTTTCCTTGGGTACCCGGTGGTGGCTGTCCAACAAGTTGTGTAGCTCATCCAGTGCCCTTGGCAGGACAGTTTGTATCATGCCTAAGATGATTGTATGGAAGAGAGAATGTGTGAGTTTGCTGGTCTCCTAGTTTCTCTTTCCTTTTCTTCTCCCTACGGGTGGGTTGAAGAATAGACACATCATATGCTGGAACTGGCCTGATGCAGATGAGTGTGGCAGCCATGCTGGTTGCAGTTATTTGGTTTGTTCCTATACAGTAGACAAATCTGCTTCTCAGTAGCACTTACTCCTCTCTCTGGCAAGGGGAGGGAGGAGTGGTAACAAACCTCGTCGCCTACATGGTTTTGTTGCTTGGACAGACAGAGTTTTCTTTACCTTCCTTGGATGCAATGAATCTAGATGTGTCTCATTGTATTTAATCCCAGAAGGCTGAGTTTTTAGATACTCGCTTATCTATTTTCTCATGGGCTCAGACCCTCTTTTTTAGAACTCGATCTTCTAGTTAGGGTGGTTAGGTTGGCTGAAACCCCAGCGTGTTCAGGGTACTCGTACCTCTCTCCAAGGATAAGTTTATCCTACTGTTAAAACTGGTTTGTTCTGCATATGAACAAATGACAAATTCTTAATCAATTTGTATTTTTCATAGCTAACAAACCTGAGGTCTTAATGTTAAATACCCACCTCTAGCCACATTTTTTGGCAATATTTCTGTAACGAACACTCTTATCAGAACGAGATTTTGCTATAGTGTATTACACCCAGTGCCGTAATTTATAGGGGTATCGTGAATCATTAATTGTCAAGAATAACGACACTTGTCCTTGTACCAAGAGACAAAAATTTCTGGATACGAACACAGCAGTAAAAAGCTCAACCTACCCTCTTCCCCCACCCCCACCTGCCACCCCTGTCCTTCTTCCTTCCATTACCTTCCCTTCTCTCTCTCTCTGTTGCCAATTGGTATGTGTTCACCCTCCAAACTGCGTATAAGACTTACACAAAACATGGAAATTGGTGAAATTAGCCTATGTATTGTAAGTATGTATGCATAAATATTAAAGCAATTTTATTATTATTGCATTATTATGACAACTAGAATTCATGGAAACAGTTTGTGATAATGCATTGGAATATGTGTGAAGCTCCACTAATGTGGCAACGATGATTTTGCCATTCTTAGCATGCAAACATTAAAGGTTACATTTATTTCTGGCATACAGTTATTAAAAAATCAAAATACTAATATAGACTTAAATTAGTGAAAAGTGCTAGCAAAAAAAAAAAATATATAATCCACTAATCGTCGTCTGCTCCGCGATGGTTTTTGGCAGCCAGATGTACGACAAGGTTAGAAACATTGGATTGTATCTACTTTAGAATTATCTGTAATTTTTTGGGGTAATTTGGTTGCAAAAAAGAGATAATAAACATGAATCAAATAATCATTTTGAAGTAACAAAGTGAAGTTAAACTAAATAATGAGTAAAGTAGACAATTAAGGGAATAAAGGTTTGCATCTCATAAACAGTGTCGTCGTCTGCTGCTCGTAACTGTGTTTGTGGAGTGAGCGCTTAGGAACCAGGAACAGCAACGTGGTTCAAGTGCAACTTGGAGTGGATTAAGACCAATAATGTGTATACAGGCGGTCCCCGGCTTACGACATTCCGAGGTTACGACGCTTTTTCTTAAATATTCAATGGAAAATCCGTCGTGGGTTACGACGCTTGTTCCGAGGTTACGACGCTGACGCTTCCGACGCTTCGAGTTAACAAAGCTTTTAAAAAATGCATGCTATGATAAAAATCCTTTATAGTTTAGCACAGTATATAATAAAAATATGTTTTTGGTTACATTACAACAAAAATTTTGAGGTTATGATGATTTTCGACACTTTTTTTCGTATTTTTTACAATTTTTTAGTGACGCCGCATATGCGGAACTAGTTTGCGGGCGAATGAATACACTAGCTTAGGATGCGCAGTTTAAAACAGTCCAAAAGCGCAAATAATGAAAAAATGTTATTGTTATTATACAATTAAGTTTGTTCATACTTACCTGGCAGATATATATATAGCTGTATTTTCTGACGTCCGACAGAAATTTCAAAACTCGCGGCACACGCAGTGGGCGGCCAGGTGGTAGTACCCATTCCCGCCGCTGGGAGGCGGATATCAGGAACCATTCCCATTTTCTATTCATATTTTTATTAATGTCTCTGTCTCCTGAGGGGAGGAGGGCGGGCACTTTAATTATATATATCTGCCAGGTAAGTATGAACAAACTTAATTGTATAATAACAATAACATTTTGTTCATGCCACTTACCTGACAGATATATATATAGCTGAATCCCACCTTCGGATGGTGGGAAGAGACAGAATAGGATTTTTTAGGAAACTTAAATTAAGTAGATGATATACATCTTGGTTCCTTACCTGTTAGCAAAGTAGACTATGTGATTACTGTCACGTAAGGCTGCTTTTGCTTAACCCTTAAACGCCGACTGGACGTATTTTACGTCGACATACAAAAGTTTTTTTAAAAATTCGCGGAAAAATACTTTTAGGCTACCAGCCGAAAACTCTTGAATCACGCGCCTTGGGGGATGCTGGGAGTTCACGGATCAAGGTGTTGTTTTGTTTACAATCGTTACGCAGGGCGCAAGCGCAAATTTCTTTCTTGCCGCACTAAAAAGTATCTGTGACACATCTCTGAAAATTATTTCGTCACTTTGACATAATTTTTGTACCATTTTTAAATTAGCCGTTACATAGAGTATTATATATGAAATGTGCGCATTTTTATGTAGAATACAACAAAAAAATACTCATGATTGTAGCTTTTATCAGTTTTAAGATATTTTCATATAAATAACGATGTGCCAAAATTTCAACCTTCGGTCAACTTTGACTCTACCGAAATGGTCGAAAAAACGCAATTGTAAGCTAAAACTCTTATATTTTAGTAATATTCAATCATTTATCTTAATTTTGCAACTAATTGGAAGTCTCTAGCACAATATTTCGATTTATGGTGAATTTATGAAAAAACTTTTTCCTTACGTCCGCGCTGGTAACTCTTCCGAAAATAATCATACATGCGATTGTGGTAATGTTTGCACTTTTAAATTAGCCGTTTACATAAAGTTTTATATATGGAAATGTGCGCAATTTCATGCACAATACAACTAAAAACAACCCATGGTTGTAGCTTTTATCAATTTTGAAATATTTTCATATAAAAATGATAAGTGACAAATTTTCAACCCTTCGGTCAATTTTGACTCTACCGAAATGGTCGAAAAACGCAATTGTAAGCTAAAACGCCTATATTATAGTAATATTCAAGCATTTACCTTCATTTTGCAACAAATTGGAAGTCTCTAGCGCAATATTTCGATTTATGGTGAATTATGAAAAAAATAACATTTTCTTTACGTCCCGCGCGGTAACTCTTCCGAAAAAAATCATGCGTGCGATTGTGGTAATGTTTGCACCATTAAATTAGCCGTTACATAACGTTTTATATATGAAAATGTGCGCAATTTCATGTATAATACAACAATAAATAGTTGAAGGTTGTAGCTATTCTCATTTTTGAAATATCTGCATATAAATCACGATAAATAGAAAAAAAAAACCACGTTCGGTCAAATTTGACTCTACCGAAATGGTCGAAAAACGCAATTGTAAGATAAAACTCTTACAGTCTAGTAATATTCAGTCATTTATCTTCATCGTGAAACAAATTCGAAGTCTCTAGCACAATATTTAAATTTATGGTGAATTTTTTAAAAAAAACTTTCCTTCCATCCGCGCGCGGATTCTCCGCCACAAATCTCCGAAATGCGCAAGTCCCATTCTCGGAATATTTGCTCCGTTTCATATTAGGCATTTCATAGAGTTTTATATATGAGAAAATGTGCGCAATTTCATGTAGAATAAAACGAAAAATATTTGAAAGTTGTAGCTTTTCTTATTTCCGAAATAATTGCATATAAAAAAATATATATATAAAAAATTCGACATTCGGTCAACTTTAGCTCGTCAGATATGGTCGAAAAAACTGCATTTGTAAGCTAATATTCTTACAGTATAGTAATATTCAATCATTTGTCTTTATTCTGAAACATATTGGAAGTCTCTAGGACAATATTTAGATTTATGGTGAATTTTTGAAAAAAAAATATGTTTGTTTACGTAAGCGCGTTACGAATTCATGCATTATTTTGTGATAATATTTCTCTGTGTTGCTTTTATCGTTTTACAATGTGTTATATATCAAAATGATCGCAATTTAGTGCACATTACAACGAAAAAAAAAGTAACTTGTTACCTTCAACTGTTTTGCGCACAGCGCGATTTGAATACAATTATATATGAAATTTCGTTTTTGCGCTATCATATATCGCATTATTTATATATGATAATGATAATTTTTTTCATTTCTGATGGTTGCATACTAAACTTCAAGCAATGACAAAAAAAGGAGCCAAAAATGAACTCTTAATCTTGAAAACTAAGCGCGCTGTGATTTTTTGAAAAAAATTTTTTATTTTTCCGCTTACGCGCTCACTCTCAAACCCCTCCGGCATACGGGAGTCATTTTTTTATTTACCGCTCCGGCGTTTAAGGGTTAATCACAGAGTTGCCAGCCAGGTGGAGACCTGTAGTGCTGGTGCGCTCTGGATGATCTGTCAACGGGTGCGAGACCTCAGCGTGACAAGACCATCGAGGCCATACAAATGAGGGCAACGAAGCAACTGACCACCACCTGACCAACTATACACAAAAACCCCTTAAAACTAACTAAAGGATGGGAGATCTTCACATAAGACTCACCACAACCTAAAAACACAACAACCTAACTTAAACCTAACTAAGGTAAAGGGAAAGAGTTACTTCCGGACCCCAATACTGTGTCCGCAGAAACGTATGGCCCCAGTGCATACAATCGTCATAGATCGTTCTCACATCCTTAGTAATGTGAGGCGAAGACGGAGTTACTCCTCCAAAAGGTGCAATCAAGGATGTCCTTGATTGACATGTTCTTTTGGAAGGCAAGAGAGGTAGCGACGGCTCGTACTTCGTGCGCTTTTACTCGGAAGAGGCTCAAATCAGTCTTCTGGAAAGATGAATGAGCCTCCCGAATGGTGTCCCTTAGAAAGAAAGCCACAGCATTCTTCGATAAAGGTAACTCTGGCCTCTTCACAGAGCACCAGAGGTTACCTGAGGGACCTCTTACCTCTTTAGTTCTATGCACGTAGAACTTGAGAGCCCTGACCGGGCACAGGACTCTCTCTGGTTCTTGGCCCACCAGACTTGACATACCCTTGATCTCGAAAGTCTTCGGCCAAGGGTTTCGAAGGATTTTCATTCTTCGCCAAGAAAAAAGATGGGTTCAACGAGCAGACAGCATTGTCCCCTTTGAATCCCATTAACTTGCTAAACGCTTGAATTTCACTAACTCTCTTAGCCGTCGCAAGAGAAGTTAGGAAAAGAGCCTTCCTTGTCAGGTTTCGAAGAGACGCTGTCCTGAAGCGGTTCGAAAGTGCTTGACATAAGGAATTTCAGGACTACATCCAGATTCCATGATGGAGGTCTCATTTGAGGAACCTTCGAGGTCTCGAAAGACTTAAAAGGTCATGAATATCCTTGTTGTCAGACAGGTCTAGGCCTCTGTGCCTAAAAACCGCTGACAACTGCTTTTATAATCCCTTGATGGTAGGGACCGCTAATTTCTGCACATTTCTGAGAAATAGCAGAAAATCAGCTATCTGGTTCACAGAGGTCGAGGAAGAGGAAACTCCCTCCTTTTTACACCATGCCCTGAAGGAAGCCCACTTCGATTGGTAAACAGCTCTTGTGGAAGCACGTCTCGCATGTGCGATTGCTCTCGCAGCTGCTTTCGAAAAACCTCTCGCTCTGGCCAACTTTTCGATAGTCTGAACGCAGTCAGACTTCAGAGCGGAGAGGTTTTGGTAAAAAAAACCTTTCGAAGTGAGGCTGTTTGAGTAGATCTTTCCTCCAGGGCAATGTCCTTGGAAAGTCACAAGGAAAGACATGACTCTGTGAACCATTCTCTCGCTGGCCACATCGGAGCGATCAGGGTTAACCTCGTCCCTTCCGATGGCCGCAAAACTTCCTCATGACTTCCCCCAGAATCTTGAATGGTGGGAAGGCGTACAAGTCTAGGCCCGTCCAATTCCAAAGAAAAGCGTCTACCGCGATTGCTTCTGGATCCAGGACCGGGGAGCAGTAAAGAGGAAGTCTCTTGTTCCTTGACGTTGCGAATAAGTCGACCAGTGGACGTCCCCACAGCGTCCACAGGTCTCGACAAACGTCCTCGTGCAAGGTCCATTCCGTCGGAAGGACTTGGTCCCGACGACTGAGAAGGTCCTGCCCTGACGTTTTTTGCACCCTCCGACAACTGAATCTCGTCAGGATAGTCACCTTTTTTCGTTTGCCCACAGCAGAATCTCTCTCGCTAGGGAATACAACGTTCTGGAGTGTGTTCCTCCCTGGTTTTTTAAATAAGCGAGTGCTGTGGTATTGTCCGAGTTTATCTGAACAATCTTGTTCTCCAAACTCTTTTCGAAGAACTGCAGGGACAGAAATACTGCTGACAGTTCTTTGACATTTATATGCCAGGCTACCTGTTCCCCTCTCCAGGAGCCTGACACTTCCTTCCCCCCTAGTGTTGCTCCCCCCCCATCCTGTGATGGAAGCGTCTGAAAACAACACTAGGTCGGGCTCAAAAGACTTAGGGACACGCCCTCTTGAAGCTTCTGAGGGTCAACCACCATCTTAGATGGTTCTTGATTGGAATCGATATTCTCATTGCATTGAGATCGTCTTTGGCCTTCCACTCGTCTGCCAGGAAAAATTGGAGGGGCCTGATGTGCAGTCTTCCCAAGGAAACAACCTTTCTAGCGAGGGGAAAGGAAGGAAATGGTCCCCAGCAGACTCATCCATTCCCTCGCCGAGCAAGTCTCTTTCCTTAGAAAGGCTGAGATCTTTTCTAAGCCTAGCCGCTGACGTTCCTCGGGACGGAAACGCTCGAAAAGCCACTGAATCCATCTGAATCCCCAGATACACGATGGACTGTGTTGGGGTCAGATGCGACTTTTCGAGGTTGACCAGAAGTCCCAGGGACTTCGCTAAGGCTAAAGTGAACTGCAAGTCCTTCAGACACTTCTCTCTCGACGACGCTCTGATCAGCCAGTCGTCGAGGTATAGGGAACTCTTATTCCCGAAGAGTGTAGCACCTCGCTACGTTCTTCACAACCACTGTGAACACCATCGGAGCCGTGGTCAGTCCGAAGCACATAGCTCTGAACTGCCATACTTTGTTGTTTTCAAGGACAAATCTTAGATACTTTCTTGAAAGAGGGGGTGGATCGGGATGTGAAAAGTACGCGTCCTGCAAGTCTAAGGGATACCATCCAGTAGCCCGGTCTCAACGCTCCCAGAACAGAATGAGGCGTCTCCATCGTGAATTTGATCTTCTCCACGAAAAGATTGAGCCTGCTTACATCTAGAACTGGACGCCAACTGACGACTGCTTTGGTACTAGGAAGATTCTGTTGTAAAAACCTGGAGACCCCAGGTCCGCGACTTGTTCCACCGCTCTTTTGTCGATCATCTGCTGAAGGAGATCAAACAAGACTTTCTTCTTTTCTCCTTGGTAGGATGGAGAAAGGTCTCTGGGAGTCGTAGAAAGAGGAGGAAGATCTAAAAAGGGGATCTGTACCCTGCTCCACGATCTTGAGGGACCAAGAGTCCGTGTCTCTCTCTCTCCCCCCCACGCTCCCGCAAATACTTCAGTCTGGCTCCGACTGGTGTCTGAAGGACATGCTTTTCACTTGGAAAGGCTTTGGCTTAAAGGAAGCTCTCCTCGTGAAAAACCCTCTCCCTCGAGGAGCTGCTCTCGAGGGGGGAGCCCCACGAAAGGGCTTTACTTTCTTCGGCGGACAAACTGCAGCCGAAGAGGTTGAAGGTACGGCTGACCGTCTTGAAGACTGGGCCAAAAGGTCCTGAGTTGCCTTTTCTTGTAAGCTGTTCGTCAGGTCCTTTACCAAAGTCTGGGGGAAGAGATGGTTCGAAAGAGGCGAAAACAACAAATCCGCTTTCTGAGCTGGAGTCACCGAACGAGCTGTGAAGTTGCACAGCAAAGCTCTCTTTTTTAATAAAGCTGTTCCAAAGTGAGATACGAGCTCCTCCGAACCATCCCTGACGGCTTTGTCCATACATGCTAACTTAAAAGCGAGTCAATTTCCAAAAAATCCTGAGCAGAGGTCTGTAAACAGATGTTTACCGACCGGCGACAGAAAAAAATATGAATAGAAAATGGGAATGGTTCCTGATATCCGCCTCCCAGCGGCGGGAATGGGTACTACCACCTGGCCGCCCACTGCGTGTGCCGCGAGTTTTGAAATTTCTGTCGGACGTCAGAAAATACAGCTATATATATATCTGTCAGGTAAGTGGCATGAACAAAATCATTGCTTGTTTCCAGTACATAATTAAAAAAACTAAGTTTCTGGTTAGATTACAACGCAAATTCCAAGGTTACGACGTTTTGTTATGCTTTTTAACGATACCTCATACGCAGAACTAGTTTTTGAGCGGAGGCACATAAATTAATTAACACTATTAAACTGTATGGTAAATTGACCGAACAACAACCTCGGACGGTCGAGGACGCTAAGCCTTACAATACCAAAGGACGCCACTTCAATCGCGTGTCTGCCTGAAGTTCAGTCGGTTGTGTGCTAAGACGTTGCTGAAATTCCTTGCCATTTTCGCAAATTTACAATGGCTCCTAAACGCCAAAGTACTTCCTCCGATGATAGTTCATCCAAGAAGAGGAAGGTCATCACGATGGAGGTAAAATATGACGTGGTGAAGCGTTCGGAGAAGGGAGAAACTAACACCGAAATAGGCCGTTCTTTAGGCTTGAGCAGGACCACGGTGGTAACCATTGTGAAGGACAAGGAACATATTCTGAAGCACGTTAAGGATGCTGCACCGATGAAGTCAACGGTGATAAACGAGAAGCAACGTAGCCAGAGCATTGTTGAAATGGAGAAATTGCTCATGATCTGGCTGGAGGACCAGAACCAGCGACGTGTTCCGGTGAGCTTAAGTGTGATCCAGGAGAAGGCTAGAGCGCTGCATGAGGCAGTAGTGAAAAAGTTTGGCGAAGGCAGTGCTGGTGGTGAATTTTTCCGCGAGTAGAGGTTGGGTTTAACCGTTTTTAAGGCTCGTGCAAATTTGCATAATGTGAAGCTCCAAGGTGAAGCTGCTAGTGCTGATAGCGAAGCAGCAGGTAGTTTTCCTGGTGGTTTGGCCGAGATAATTAAGGATGGTGGCTACACAGCTGACCAAGTCTTTAATGTGGATGAGACTGGATTATTTTGGAAAAGAATGCCAAATCGAACGTACCTTTCCAAGGAGGAGAAGTCAGCACCTGGCCATAAAGCTGGAGAGGAACGACTGACTTTGCTGTTTGGGGCCAATGCAAGTGGCGATTTGAAACTGAAGCCCTTGCTAGTGTATTTGGCCGAGAATCCCAGGGCATTCAAGGGCATTTTCAAGAGTCAACTCCCTGTGATTTGGAAATCAAATAAGAAGGCTTGGGTTACCTTGATGGTCTTCGAAGATTGGTTCAATGACCATTTCGTGCCAGCAGTGGAACGGTATTTGACTTCGAAGGGTCTGCCTTTTAAGGCCCTCTTAGTCCTGGACAATGCCCCTGGTCACCCTTCAAATTTGAGCGATATGCACCCTAATGTGAAGGTGGTGTACCTCCCACCCAATACCACATCGCTGATACAGCCAATGGACCAGGGAGTAATAGCTAATTTCAAGGCTTACTACCTTAGAAGGACCATACGTTTTGCTTTGAGGGCCATAGAAGCTAACAAGGAGTTGACACTGAAGCAATTCTGGAGGGGCTACAACATTGCTGATGCAGTGAAAAATATTGCAAGTGCTTGGGAAGAGGTGAAGACGACTACTTTAAATGGGGCCTGGAAGAAACTGTCTCCACAGTTTGTGCAGAAGACGTCGAGACTGTGACGAGGAAGATCGTAGGGCTAAGCAAGAGGCTGAAACTAGATCTTGAACCTGATGATGTAACAGAGCTGCTGGCATCCCATGGAGAGGAATTGTCTGCAGAGGACTTACTTGAACTTGAACAACAAATGATTGAGGAAGAGGAGGCGGCACCAGAGCCAAAAGCCAGGTCATTAACTGTGAAAGGCTTGTCAGAGGATTTTACTCATCTGGAGAGAGCCTTGGCTTCTTTTGAGGCAGAAGACCCTAACGTTACCAGGTTTGACAAAATAAAACGTGGAATGTTAGACTTAGTAACTTTCTACAAGGAGACCCTGAAGGAGAAGCAGACGAAGAGAAGTGTACAGTCCAGGCTTGACACTTTCTTTCACAAGTCTCCAGTACCACCACCTCCCACTCCTAGTCCTGGTAAGGAATTCTGAACTGTTTTACTAATTTATGTGTTTACGTAGTGTACATATAAAACGTGTTAATTTTTTAATGTAACAATGATATTGTTATGTTACAATAAAGTTTCATACATACTTACCTGGCAGATATATACATAGCTAAGACTCCGTCGTCCCCGACAGAAATTCAAATTTTGCGCCACTCGCTACAGGTAGGTCAGGTGATCTACCGGCCAGCCCTGGGCGGCAGGACTAGGAACCATCCCCGTTTTTCTATCATATTTTCTCTCTCCACCTGTCTCCTGCGGGGAGGCTGGGTGGGCCTTTATTGTATATATCTGCCAGGTAAGTATGTATGAAACTTTATTGTAACATAACAATATCATTTTCATACAATCAACTTACCTGTCAGATATATACATAGCTGATTGGCACCCTTCGGTGGAGGGTAAGAGACAGCTACTATATGGAATAGACAGGTAAACAACATATGTTGTAGGTATAAATAAAACCTTGGTTCCTACCTGATAGGTGGTAGACTTCGTGGGTGTTTGCCCAGTAGTCTGCATCACCTCAAGAAAACTTTAGCGAAGATATATGATCTATGGCCAAGAGTTCTTGTGGGTCTGCCGATGGGGTCTTATCCGCTTACTCGGCAGAGCCTAAAAGGACTTGTCAATGGGTGCTGATCAACATTATATTGACAATACACCTTATGAAGGAGCACACAACCAATCCCGACCACCATGATCCTAACCATATGTTAGAACTAAGGATTGTTACGAGTTATCCCCGAACTCGTCAACAACCAACCGTAACTCAAAACCACTACGCACACATACATAATTTTCCAAAAAAAAATTATATACTCAACTAATTGGATATGACAAGAATTCTCTTACTGAACAACATAGACGGCCGCCCGTGCGAGCCAAATCCTCCATTGTTCGAAGAGACTCTCGACCATATCCAAAAAGAAGAACAGTAGTATACATTTAAGGATTGGTGTCGGCTCCCGTACCCAGAATCGTATCTGCCGATACGATAGGACCTAGAGAAAAACACTTCTCATACGTCACACGTACGTCTTTCAAGTAATGAGATGCAAATACTGAGTTGCATCTCCAGTATGTGTATCAATGATGTTTTTAAGCGACATATTCTTATAAAACGAGAGAGACGTCGCAACCGCTCTTACTTCATGAGCTTTTACTCTCAGTAGTTGTAATTGTTCGTCAGGACAGACCTTATGAGCGTCCGTAATGACGTTTTCTTACAAAGAACGCCAGAGCATTCTTGGACATCAGTCTTGTGGGGTTTTACCGCGCACCAAAGACCTTGTCTAGAGCCTCCCAAACTGACGCTTTCTCTGAAGGTTAGAACTTCAGAGCTCTAACAGGGCATAGAGACCTCTCTGCTTCTCTGCCTACGAGACTCGACATTCCTTTGACTTCGAATGACTTAGGCCAGGGATTCGTGGGATTCTCGTTTTTCGCTAAAAACAGGTCTTAAACGAGCAAATAGCCGAGTCTCCCTTGAATCCTACTTTATCCTGCAGAGCTTGTAATTCACTAATTCTTTTTGCCGTAGCTAAGATAAAGGAAATAGGCATTTTCTAGTTATGTCTCTAAACGATGCCAGATGAGGAGGTTCGAATCTATCCGAAGACAGATATTTGAGGACTACGTCCAGGTTCCAGTTCGGAGGTATTGGTTCCTTAGACTTTGAAGTCTCAAAAAGATCTTATGAGATCGTGGAGATCTTTGTTATTTGCCAGATCTAATCCTCTGTTCCTTAATACAGCGAGAGCATACTTCTGTATCCCTTTATTGTGATACGGCTAGATGAGATTTTACTCTCAGGAATAGCAAGAAATCAGCAATTTCCGCTATAGAGGTAGAGGAGGAGGACAACTTCTGGTTCTACACCACCTCTAAATACCTCCCACTTCGACTGGTATACTTCGTAGTGGAGGTTCTGCGTGCTCTCGCGATCGCGCTTGCCACTTCGCGAGAAAAGCCTCTCGCTCTGACAAGTCTTTCGATAGTCGAAAGGCAGTCAGAGCGAGAGCGGGGAGGTTTGATGGTACCTCTTGAAGTGTGGTGTCTGAGAAGATCCGTCCTTCTTGGTAGGGATCTTGGAAAGTCTACGATCCACTCTACCACCTCCGTGAACCATTCCTGGGCCGGCCAAAAGGGGGCTATTAACGTCATCCTCGTCTCTTTTGACGCCACAAAACTTTTTCATTACCAACCCCAGGATTTTTGAATGGGGGAAAAGCATAAAGTCTACTCGAGACCAGTTTTAGCAGGAAGGCGTTCTACCATAATTGCTCTTGGATCTTCCACGACGAGCAAAACACTGGGAGCCTTTTTGAAATGAATGTTGCGAAGAGATCCACATGAGGAGTTCCCACAGAGACCAGAGATCGAGACACACTCCTCGTGTAGAGTCCATTTCTGTATGAAGGACCTGGTTCCTCCTGCTGAGCCTGTCCGCCCTCACATTCCTTACTCCCTGTACGAATCTTGTCAGCAGGAGATGTTCCTGTGAGAC
>NC_061087.1:9698028-9805528 GCF_015104395.2 Macrobrachium nipponense
GGATTATGTACATACATGTTATAAACCACTGTACGTATGGTTACTGTATGTAACTTACTAAACATACATACATGACTTAACTTTGATACTTTTTTGGTACATTCCAGAAAACCAGGACTGATGTCCATCTCCGGTGTCAGGACGCGTTATAATGTAATTTTTCGGAGGGTGGCAAGCGTTGAATGTAGGTGGCCTGTTTGGCCTGCTGTGATGTTTTACCTATCTACCTACTAAATAGGTAGTACTACCTTACCTAGCCTAGGTACCTAGCTAGTACTATTTACCTACACCTTGAACCATTTAGCCTAGGCTACTGTCAATTAGCCTACCGTTTCTACGCTATCAGCCACATGGGTAAGTGCCTGGGATTCTAGCTAGCTAAGGTAGTATTCAATTCAATACACTCACCCCAAGTAAACTACCTAGCTAGTAGGGTAGAACATCACGACAGGCCAACCCTCATCACGGTGGACGGGTCTTATTCACTCGATATTTAATTGGTGAAACATGAATACAATTGCAACTCTAAGCATACCATTTAAAAGACTGAAGTTTCGTCAACATATTGTGATATATGAAAGCCCCATACGAACTAAAATAAGCATGTGAGCTCTTCGTAAAATATGTTTTCAAGGCAGTTTTGAAATCCAATATGGCGGCTACGTTTTGCATGGACGGTTCTCATCATGACAGCCACCATCTTCCCCAGCCTTCCCAGCACTCATTTGAACAATGTTAGCGTATATATGTTTAACTTTATTGATCTTACTCAAGATTGCAGTTGTAATCAGCACAATAAAACAACATTTTGTTGCCTATATTAGTGAAAGTATGAAACTTGTTATTCCCTGGGGTTATGGTTGGAACTGAATTCATTCTTACCTTGTAATCGGCGGTTTTTTATCCTTACTGCCATCACAACTGAAACTCCACAGTGCTTATTTGATTGTTAGTATACATTTTGGTTCTCAGTTCACTCCACATTGCACTTTAAACCCGTTGCTGTTCCTGGTTTCTAAGCGCGCGCTGCCATAAAACACAATTTCGAACAGCAGACGACGACAGACGACGAAACTGCAAAGTTTTATTCCCTAAACTGTTTACTTTACTCGTTATTTAGTTTAAATTTACTTTGTTATTTAAAAATTTTGATTTAATTCATGTATATTATCCCTTTTTTGCAACAAATTACCCCGAAAATTACAGATATTTCTAAAGTAGATAAAATCAAATGTTTCTAACGTTTTCTGTACATCTGGCTGCCGAAAACCATAGAGGAACGAATACTTTAAAGTGCAGAGGAACGACTACGTTTTTTTTTTTTTTTTTGCTTTTTTGTTTTTGCTAGCACTTTTTCATTGATTTAAGTCTTTATTAGTATTTTGTTTTGAATTTCTTTAATAATCGTATGCCAGAAATAAATGTAACCTTTAATGTTTGCATGCTTTAATGTTTGCATGCTAAGAATGGCAAAATCATCGTTGCCACATTAGTGGAGGCTTCACACATACGCCGTTCCATTATTATAAACTGTTTCCATGAATTCTAGTTGTCATAGTAATGCAATAATGATAAAATTGCTTTAATATTTATGTATATATACTTCCAATACATAGCCTAATTTCACCAATTTCAACGTTTTGTGTGTAGTCTTATACCCAGTTTGGAGGGTCAAACACATACCGAATGGCAACAGAGAGAGAGAGAGAGAGAGAGAGAGAGAGAGAGAAAGGAAGGCGGAGGAACGAAGAAGAAAAGGGATGCGGTGGAGGGGTGGGGGGTGGGAGAGGGTAGGTGGAGCTTTATAACACGTTCGTATCCATTTCTGCATAATGGAGTTTTTGTCTCTTGGTACAAGGACAAGTGTCGTTATTCTTTACGATTAGTGATTCACGATACCCTTATAAATTACGGCACTGGGGGTGTAATGCACTATAGCAAAATCTCGTTCTGTTACGAGTGTCGTTACAGAAATAGGTATTGCCCAAAAACGTGCTTGCACTGTCTCTGAACCCATAGTAGACATGCTGCTTAGTTGTCAATCAAGTTTTTTATAACCAAGTATTTTTTACAAGCTAGCTATTGAATAAATATGTATTTTTCTCAGTCAAAACATATGCCCCTCAATGCTAACTTTCCTCTTTTAACGACTTTCTGGTCATTGCAAATTCGGCCCCATAATTTCTTATGGTGCGAAAACAGACAGAGGCCCATGGACCGAAAAACGATTGCGTCACTACGGCGATAATCCAGCAGTAAAACATCTTCATATATCCAAAAAGTAAATAATAAAGATATATATGCGCATTACGATTATAACAATTACATGTATAGCTGATAACAATCTGCATGAAATAACTGGTAAACTGTTCTGCAATGACAGTTGAGTATAGCAATTATTTACAATAGGTACGAAGTCAAGATGTCGTGACGTCATAATACAGAACTTAAAAGAACGTTCTAATTCAGAAAAATAATTACTTAAATTTGAGTCAGAGTCGAGTTACTTTTTCAATAACGAATAGTATTTTCAAATTAATCATCATAAATATGTAAAACTATTGATGTTTTACTACTTATTAAAAATTAGCTAAGAGCACGCTTCTCGTCATCTTCTACCAAAACAGCTGTTTACTCCTGGCTTGTTGTTGGTGAGAAATCGTGTTTCGATTGTTTGTGATAAAAGTGCTCCAGCGTCTGTGGGTACAGTGGTGTGCGGATTTATCACAGGAAATGGAAAGTTTGTTGACACAAGCGACTCCATAAACATCGAGATGGCGTCAATCTTCGAAACATTTTTAGGGTAGATCATCACAGCAGGCCAAGCAGGCCACCTACCTCATGCAAGCCACCCTACGAAAAAGTACATTATAACGCGTCCTGACACCCGAGATGGGCATCAGTCGCGACTTATTGTGGTGAGAAACGGAGCTAAAGACCTCTACTCTCCTTTCGAAGTAAGTATTTTCTCCAAAGTTAGAAATTAAGGCCAAATTTTAAGATTTAAACAGAGGGTACTGAAAACGTCCTCAAACGTAGTGCAAATCTCACCAAAACACGTTCAAACATTTTTACTTACAACTCGAGGTATTTAGAAGATTGACGCCATCTCGATGTTTACGGAGTAGCTTGTGTCAATAAACTAACCATTTCCTGTGATAAATCCGCACACCACTTGTACCCACAGACGCTGGAGCACTTTTATCACAACAATCGAAACACGATTTCTCATCAACAACAGCCAGGCGTAAACAGCTGTTGGGGTAGAAGATGACGAGAAGCGTGCTCTTTGCTAATTTTTAAAAAATAAGTAGTAAACATCACTATTTTACATTTTATTTATGATGATTAATTTGAAATATTCGTTATTGAAAAAGTAACTCGACTCTGACTCAAATTTAAGTAATTATTTTCTGAATTAGAACGTTCTTTCAAGTTCTGTATTATGACGTCACGACTCTTGACTTTCGTACCTATTGTAAATAATTGCTATACTCAACTGTCATTGCAGAACAGTTTACCAGTTATTCATGCAGATTGTTATCAGCTATACATGTAATTGTTATAATCGTAATGCGCATATATATCTTTATTATTTACTTTTTGGATTATATGAAGATGTTTGTTTACTGCTGGATTATCGCCGTAGTGTGACGCAATCGTTTTCGGTCCATGGCCTCTGTCTGTTTTCGCACCATAAGAAATTATGGGCCGAATTTGCAATGACCAGAAGCGTTAAAAGAGGAAAGTTAGCATTGAGGGGCATATGTTTTGACTGAGAAAAATACAAATTTATTCAATAGCTAGCTTGTAAAAAATACTTGGTTATAAAAACTTGATTGACAACTAAGCAGCATGTCTACTATGGGTTTCAGAGACAGTGCAAGCACGTTTTTTTGGGCGAATAACCTATTTCTGTAACGAACACTCTTAACAGAACGAGATTTTGCTATAGTGCATTACACCCAGTGCCTTAAGTTTATAAGGGTATCGTGAATCACTAATCGTAAAGAATAACGACACTTGTCCTTGTACCAAGAGACAAAAACTCCATTATGCAGAAATGGATACGAACACGCGTATAAAGCTCCCACCTACCCTCTCCCAACCCACCCACCCCCCCCCCCTCCACCGCCATCCCTTTTCTTCTTCGTTCCTCCGCCTTCCTTTCTCTCTCTCTCTCTCTCTCGTCTCTCTCTCTCTCTGTTGCCATTCGGTATGTGTTGACCTCCAAACTGGGTATAAGACTACACACAAAACGTTGAAATTGGTGAAATTAGGCTATGTATTGGAAGTATATATACATAAATATTAAAGCAATTTTATCATTATTGCATTACTATGACAACTAGAATTCATGGAAACAGTTTATAACAACCCTGTTTAAGCGTCACCCACGTAATAATACGTTTACCGCGATCTACTCGGTAGCGCCTTCAACGGGATATTAACGTTCAAGACTTTAACTGTGCTTGTCAAGCCGTCAGCCCTTAATAATACGTTTACTCGTATAGAAAGTGTAGGAACATCATTTGGTAACACTCTCAGCACATGGGAAACTTATTTCCAGCCTGGCAACTCTTTCCTGGTGGTGCTATGCTAGAAAACTGCCTGTCCCTGTTGGTTTTCTTTCAATGCGCTTCGGGGTTTATCGAGACAAATTGGATTTCGCGTCTTTCACAATGAATGTCCCAAAGAGGAGGCATATTTCTTCAGGTGAGATCAATCAAATACTAGATAGGGAGTATGATATTGATAACCTATTTGATGATGAGAGCTCTAGTTCTGAATCCTCCAGTGATGATATGACAATTTGTCGAAAATGGCATTTTTCCTAACTATACAAACCTGAGGTCCTTTAACAATAGAATGGGAAGTAGCTAGCGGCAGCTGGAACGGGTCGTAAGCTTCGAACAAGGGGAGAACGTAGTTAACTGCTTGTCCGATCGTCTGGGAGGTAAACAAATCACTTTTGCTTTTGGCCCATGCAAAATACGCAGAGTGAGGGGTGGCATGAGGAGGGACTTTATGTTAAGGACCTCAGGTTTGTATAGTTAGGAAAAATGCAATTTTCGACAATTGTCATTTGTTCCGATACTTAATACAAACCCTCGGTCCTTTAACAATAGGAAGACTCACTTCTTGGTGGGAGGAATCTGAGTCTTTTTGATGAACAGACTGGTGTTCGTCCATCCCTGGAATGCCTCCCTGGTCGTAAGAGCGAGGGAGGGATCCAAGCCTCTGTCCGATTGATCGGGGTGTGCACCGCAGGATCAATGGTCAGACCTCTGGGCCTGAGTACATAAGAGAGAGGCAAGCGTATCTCCTCGTACCAGCATTGTAAGAACTTTTTCCTTTACATGAGCAAATGTAAAGTAATGGGTTGTCTCATGTTGGCATCCACTTCTCCCCCTTGAGAAAGTGGTGGATATTTACTCCTATCTCTAGTTAAAGAGATAGGATGGAGCTCTGTTGATAGCTTACCTGCATCTGACTCCTTCCCAGCAAGGTAACGACCGTATCCCTCTGCCCACAGGTAGAGGTAGAAAGATGGTGAAGAGAAGCCAGTCACTCTCTCATTCACGCATTCATTCTCCCAGTCATACCAGGAACTCGATGCTGTTCTGCTGCTCGGGTGCTGGGTAAGCTTACACAACGTGTTGAGCAGCCACCACAGGTCCCAAGGAAAAGTATCCAAGGACTTGTGGGCAATATCCCGAAGGTAGAAGGACGTGAAGGTGGTCTGGTTGGCCCAGACACCTGCCTTCAGGACCTGCGCCACGGAGAAGTTCTTACGGAACGCTAAGGAGGGTCCGATACCTCTGACTTCGTGTGGCTCTCGGACGGAGCGTACGGATGTCGTCGCTACCATCAGCTTCGTACGCTCTCCTGATCACCTCACGCAGCCAGAAAGAAAGCGTGTTCTTGGAGACTTCTTTCTGGTGACCCCAGTGCTAACGAAGAGCGTCGACACTCAGGCCTGAGATGTCGAGTTCTCTTCAGATAGCGCCGTAAGCTCCGCTCACAGGACAAAGCAGCATCTCATCCGCATCGTTATCGGTGAAGTCCAGGAGGGAGGGGATCGTGAAAGACTCGAACCTGTCGTCAGGGATCGACGGATTCTGGGTCTTAGCTACGAAGTTTCGGGACAAATCGAGCGTCACAGATCCCCAGCCTCTGGTATGTTTAACATCATAAGAAAGGCCATGTAGTTCCCCTACTCTCTTCGCCGATGCCAGGGCCAGCAAGAAGAGGGTCTTGAGGGTCAGATCCCTGTCTGACGACTCTCGGAGTGGCTCGAAGGGTCTTCGAGTCAAACTCCTAAGTACGAGAGTCACTCCCACGCAGGGGGCCTGAGTTCCCTGGGTGGGCAAGACCTTTCGAAGCTCCTCATTAGCAAGGATATCTCGAACGAATTCGAGATGTCAGTCCCTCTCGTTTTAGGACGAGAGCCAGGGCTGCTCTATATCCCTTAACTGTGGGTACTGAGAGGAGCTTCTCTCGGCGAAGAAACACGAGGAAATCCGCTACCTGCTGAAGAGTGGCTCTGAGAGGAGACAGACCTGTCTACGACACCAACCACAAGAAGACGGCCCACTTCCCCTGGTACACAGCTGCAGAGGACTGTCTGACTGTCGTCCAGCCATCTCTGTTGCTGCGCTACGAGAGAAGCCTCTCGTTCGCAAGAGATGGTGGATAACAGCCAGCCGTGAATTTGATTGAGGGACTGGACTGCGTGGTGGTACCGTTCTACGTGTGGCTGGGCTAGGAGGTTGTGCCAGGTGGGTAGTTCTCTCGGTGCGTCCGCAAGAAGAGCCAGCAGGTCCGGATACCAAACGGCTTGAGGTCGTTTGGGAGCCACCAGGATCATTCTGAGATTGGGAGTGACCAGCGCTCGACTGATCACTTTCCGAATCAGACAGAAGGGAGGAAAGGCGTACGCGAAGAGGTTGTCCCAGGGGTGTTGGAGAGCGTCCTCTGCAGCTGCCCATGGGTCCGGCACAGCTGAAAAGAAAACATGTTATTGTTATTATACAATTAAGTTGTTCATACTTACCTGGCAGATATATATATAGCTGTATTTCTGACGTCCGACAGAAATTTCAAAAACTCGCGGCACACGCAGTGGGCGGCCAGGTGGTAGTACCCATTCCCTTCCCGCCGCTGGAGGCGGATATCAGGAACCATTCCCATTTTCTATTTAATATTTTTTATTAATGCCTCTGTCTCCTGAGGGGAGGAGGGCGGGGCACTTTAATTATATATATCTGCCAGGTAAGTATGAACAAACTTAATTGTATAATAACAATAACATTTTGTTCATGCCACTTACCTGACAGATATATATATAGCTGAATCACACCTTCGGATGGTGGGAACAGACAGAATAGGATTTTTGGGAAACTAACATTAAGTAGATGATATACATCTTGGTTCCTTACCTGTTTGCAAAGTAGACTAGTGATTACTGTCACGTAAGGCTGCTTTTGCTTAATTACAGAGTTGCCAGCCAGGTGGAGACCTGTAGTGCTGGTGCGCTCTGGATGATCTGTCAACGGGTGCGAGACCTCAGCGTGACAAGATCATCGAGGCCATACAAATGAGGGCAACGAAGCAACTGACCACCACCTGACCAACTATACACAAACCCCTTAAAACTAGCTAACGGATGGGAGATCTTCACATAAGACTCACCACAACCTAAAAACACAACCAAACCTAACTTAACCTAAACTAAGGAATAGGGAAAGAGCTACTTCCGGACCCAATACTGTGTCCGCAGAAACGTATGGCCCCAGTGCATTGCAATCGTCATAGATCGTTCTCACATCCCTTAGGTAATGTGAGGCGAAGACGGAGTTGCTCCTCCAAAAGGTACAATCGAGGATGTCCTTGATTGACATGTTCTTTTGGAAGGCAAGAGAGGTAGCGACGGCTCGTACTTCGTGCGCTTTTACTCGGAAGAGGCTCAAATCAGTCTTCTGGAAAGAATGAATGAGCCTCCCGAATGCCCCCTGTCCCTTAGAAAGAAGCCACTGCATTCTTTGATAAAGGTAACTCTGGCCTCTTCACAGAGCACCAGAGGTTACCTGAGGGACCTCTAACCTCTTTAGTTCTCTGCACGTAGAACTTGATGAGCCCTTAAACCGGGTCAAAGGACTCTCTCGTGTTCTTGGCCCACCAGACTTGACATAACCTTTGATTCAAAAGTCTCGGCCAAGGGTTCGAAGGATTTTCATTCTTCGCCAAGAAAGATGGGTTCAATGAGCAGACAGCATTGTCCCCTTTGAAGCCCATTAACTTGCAAAACGCTTGAATTTCACTAACTCTCTTAGCCGTCGCAAGAGAAGTAGGAAAAGAGCCTTCCTTGTCAGATTCCGAAGAGACGCTGTCTGAAGCGGTTCGAAAGTGTTTGACATAAGGATTTCAGGACTACATCCAGATTCCATGAAGGTGGTCTCATTTGCGGAACCTTCGAGGTCTCGAAAGACTTCAAAAGGTCATGAATATCCTTGTTGTCAGACAGGTCTAGGCCTCTGTGCCTAAAAACCGCTGACAACATGCTTTTATATCCCTTGATGGTAGGGAGGGACCGCTAATTTCTGCACATTTCTGAGAAATAGCAGAAAATCAGCTATCTGGTTCACAGAGGTCGAGGAAGAGGGAAACTCCTTCCTTTTTACACCATGCCCTGAAGGAAGCCCACTTCGACTGGTAAACAGCTCTTGTGGAAGCACGTCTCGCATGTGCGATTGCTCTCGCAGCTGCCTTCGAAAAACCTCTCGCTCTGGCCAACTTTTCGATAGTCTGAACGCAGTCAGACTCAGAGCGGAGAGGTTTTTGTGAAACCTTTCGAAGTGCGGCTGTTTGAGTAGATCTTCCTCCAGGGCAATGTCCTTGGAAAGTCTACAAGGAAAGACATGACCTCTGTGAACCATTCTCTTGCTGGCCACATCGAGCGATCAGGGTTAGCCTTGTCCCTTCCGAGGCCGCAAACTTCCTCTGACTTCCCCCAGAATCTTTGAATGGTGGGAAGGCATAAAGGTCCAGGCCCGTCCAATTCCACAGCAACGCGTCCACCGCGATTGCCTCTGGATCCAGGACCGGGGAGCAGTAAAGAGGAAGTCTCTTGTTCCTTGACGTTGCGAATAAGTCGACCAGTGGACGTCCCCACAGCGTCCCATAGGTCTCGACAAACGTCCTCGTGCAAGGTCCATTCCGTCGGAAGGACTTGGTCCCGACGACTGAGAAGGTCTGCCCTGACGTTTTGCACACCTGCAATGAATCTCGTCAGGATCGTTACCTCTTTCCTTTTTGTTTTGCCCACAGCAGAATCTCTCTCGCTAGGGAGTACAACGCCCTGGAGTGTGTACCTCCCTGGTTTTTTAAATAAGCGAGTGCTGTGGTATTGTCCGAGTTTATCTGAACAACCTTGTTCTTCAACTCTTCTCGAAGAACTGCAGGGACAGAAATACTGCTGCCAGTTCTTTTACATTTATATGCCAGGCTACCTGTTCCCCTCTCCAGGAGCCTGACACTTCCTTCCCCCCTAGTGTTGCTCCCCATCCTGTGATGGAAGCGTCTGAAAACAACACTAGGTCGGGGCTCAAAAAAGACTTAGGGACACACCCTCTCGCAGCTTCTGAGGGTCCAACCACCATCTTAGGTGGTTCTTGATCGAAATCGATATCCTCAATACTGCATCGAGATCGTCTTTTGCCTTCCACTCGTCTGCCAAGAAGAATTGGAGAGGCCTGATGTGCAGTCTTCCCAAGGAAACAACCTTTCCAGCGAGGAAATGGTCCCCAGCAGACTCATCCATTCCCTCGCCGAGCAAGTCTCCTTCCTTAGAAAGGCTGAGATCTTTCCTAAGCCTAGCTGCTGACGTTCCTGGGACGGAAACGCTCGAAAAGCCACTGAATCCATCTGAATCCCCAGATACACGATGGACTGTGTTGGGGTCAGATGCGACTTTCGAGGTTGACCAGAAGTCCCAGGGACTTCGCTAAGGCTAAAGTGAACTGCAAGTCCTTCAGACACTTCTCTCTCGACGACGCCCTGATCAGCCAGTCGTCGAGGTATAGGGAAACTCTTATTCCCGAAGAGTGTAGCCATCTCGCTACGTTCTTCATCACTACTGTGAACACCATCGGAGCCGTGGTCAGTCCGAAGCACATCGCTCTGAACTGCCAAACTTTGTTGTTTTTCAAGGGGGGAACAAAAAATTTCTTAGATATTTTCTTGAAACAGAGGGGTGGATCGGGATGTGGAAGTACGCGTCCTGCAAGTCCGGAAGGATACCATCCAGTCGCCCGGTCTCAAGGCTCCCAGAACAAAGAAGGCGTCTCCATCGTGAATTTTATCTTTTCCACGAAAAGATTGAGCCTGCTTACATCTAGAACTGGACGCCAACCTGACGACTGCTTTGGTACTAGGAAGATTCTGTTGTAGAAACCTGGCGACCGCAGGTCCGCGACTTGTTCCACCGCTCTTTTGTCGATCATCTGTTGAAGGAGATCGAACAAGACTTTCTTCTTTTCTCCTTGGTAGGATGGAGAAAGGTCTCTGGGAGTCGTAGAAAGAGGAGGAAGATCTAAAAAGGGGATCTTGTACCCCTGCTCCACGATCTTGAGGGACCAAGAGTCCGTGTCTCTCTCTCTCCACGCTCCCGCAAAATACTTCAGTCTGGCTCCGACTGGTGTCTGAAGGACATGCTTTTCACTTGGAAGGCTTTGGTTTAAAAGAAGCTCTTCTCGTGAAAAACCCTCTCCCTCGAGGAGCTGCTCTCGAGGGGGGAGAGCCCCACGAAAGGGCTTTACTTTCTTCGGTGGACCGAACTGCAGCCGAAGATGTTGAAGGTCCGGCCGACCGTCTTGTAGACTGGGCCAAAAGATCCTGAGTAGCCTTCTCTTGTAGGCTGTTCGTCAGGTCCTTTACCAAAGTCTGGGGAAGAGATGGTTCGAAAGAGGCGAAAACAACAAGTCCGCTTTCTGAGCTGGCGTCACTGACCGAGCTGTGAAGTTTGCACAGCAAAGCTCTCTTTTTTAACAAAGCTGTCCCAAAGTGAGATACTAGCTCTTCCGAACCATCCCTGACGGCTTTGTCCATACATGCTAACACGCTGGACAGCTCCCCCAGACTAAGAGATTCTGGGCTTCTCGCTTGTAAATCCAGAACTCCCAAACACCAATCAAGGAAGTTGAAGACTTCCAGCGTCCTAAGCAGACCTTTCAGATGATGGTCTGCTCCGACGCGGTCCAAGTTACCTTGGCAGAGGGTAAAGTGACCTCCTCTGTAAGTCTACAAGGCTGGAGAAATCTCCTTGAGCCGACGAAGGGATACGAACTCCCACTTCGTCCTTGGTCTTATACCAAATGCCTCCTTTACCACTAAGTCTAGTAGGAGGCAAGGCGAAGGTCGTCTTGCCTTGGTCTCTCCTTCTTATCATCCAGTCCTGGAGCTTCTTGAAAGCACGTTTCGTCGATAGAGAAGTCTTCATCTCTACGAACTCCGGGATTTTCCCCGTTTTCGATGAAGAAAACTGTGAAGGAGGAGACTTGGGAGCTGCGGGCTGAAATTTGTCCTCAAAAGAAGAACGCAAGAGTCTGACTAGGACTTTGTAATCCGAGGTAGAAGGGGCTGTAGCAGGTTCATCTTCACCCGATTCAGCCGAACTACCCAGTTCTCCTTCTTCTCTCAAAGGAAGAGGAGAACGTCTGTCAGGCGAAGGCGTCCTATTGGCGGTTCTTAGCAAGATCAAAGGACCCCTCTCCTTGCAAGCTGCAGCCTTATCACTGCTGTCTTCTTTCTGACGCTTACTGCTCGCTGATGGAAGAGCGTCCTGAGGCGGACGAGCGTCTTCCGCGGCAGTCCCACCTACCCGAGAAGCGTCTTTACCTCTCTTCGCTGGCATACGTGCCTGAGCGCGTAACAAAGTGTCTGGGGGTAAGAATTCTTGTTCAGAATCCCCGAAAGCGTCTTGAAAGGAGGCCTGGACGTCCTGGCGAACTTCCTGCCAAGCGTCCTGTCTAGCGTCCTGGAGAGCGGCCTGCCGATCGTCCTGTGTAGCGTCCTGGCGAGCGTCCTGACGAACGTCCTGCCTAGCGTCCTGCCAAGACGTCCTGACGAACGTCCTGCCGAGCGTCCTGACGAACGTCCTGCCTAGCGTCTGCCAAGCGTCCTGACGAACGTCCTGCCGAGCGTCCTGACGAACGTCCTGCCTAGCGCGAGCGTCCCGACAAGCATCTTGCCGAACGTCCTGCCGAGCGTCCTTGCACAAAGCGTCTTCAAAAACGTCCTGTCGTAACGTCCTTCTATAAGACGAACGAGATCGGCGAATCGCTGAAGGAGAAGCGATCGGCGAACGAGACGCAGGAGGCGAAGGCAACGGAGACTGCTTAGTCCCTCTTTACAGGCAGTCTAAGGTCCTTCCTCCGCTTAGGCTCGACTGCTGCTGGGCCAAAAGGAAAAAAGTCCTCTGAGCCATAAGCGAGGATAGCTGGTCCTGAAGGGACAAAAGAATGTTCTTGTGTTGGATGAAGAAGAAGAAAGAGGACAAGCAGGACTGGTCCTGTGAGAAGACGAGGGGCGAGGGGACGCCTCCTTCCTTCTCAAAGGAACAGCTACCTGTTTCTCAGGTGTACGCGCCTGTGCGCGCAACCTAGCGTCCTCATCGGAGGAGATCCTACCTCTCTTCTGAGGAGGAAAGACATCATAAGCGTCTTCCGACGAAAGCGGCGAAAGAGGACGTGAAGCGTCCTCCGCAAGAAACGTCCTCTTTAACGGACGAGAGTCTCTCCGAGCGCTCCACCCCTTGCGCGGGGAGGACGCTTCGGAGGACGAAAAGCAATCCTTCAAGACGCGTGCTCGTGCACGGTGTCCCTTGGCAGCCTGGGTCTTTGCTACATGGTCTGCCGAAGGGACGCCAGATCGGTGGGAAGCCCCCGTAACCCTCTTGCGGCTTTCGACATACCTCCTCCCTGGGTCTTGGGAGTCTGATAGAGGTCTAGGCCTAGAAGCATTATGGGGCCGATCTGACGCCCCCTCCACAACACTGGGGGCACGATCACACACTTGCACCGAGCCAGTTTCCAAGGCTTTCACTTTGGTCTCCAGATGCGAAGGGACTCCAAAATCATAGAGAGAGCATCCGCTCCTGCCCGGGACAACCAGGAAATCCAGAGCCCGAAGGCAACACAGGTTTAGGGGTTGTAAACACTACAGGTGTTAGTGCAGGAGAAACGTTAGTCTTACCTTTGGAAAGAACTCCTTGAGGAAGACCTCCTGATCCTATCGCGCTCCAATTTAAGGCGATAGGACTCATATGCTCTCCATTCATCATCAGTCAATCTCTCACATTCCTTGCACCGATGATCAATCAAACAATGAAGCCCCCTACACTCATACATACTGTGTGGGTCTACCGATGCTTTCGGTAGCCTCACCTTACAATCAGCACTCACACACACTCTGAAACTCACACCACTTGATCCAGACATATCTATTAGAGAAAAGTCAATCCAAAATCAAAAAACGGTCCCCACTATCGCGCATGCCAATCAACAATCCAATTCAATACCAACAAAAATCAATCAGATACTTAGAAACGAGTCAAATTCCAAAAAATCCTGAGCAGTGGTCTGTAAACAGATGTTTACCGACCGGCGACAGAAAAAATATGAATAGAAAATGGGAATGGTTCCTGATATCCGCCTCCCAGCGGCGGAATGGGTACTACCACCTGGCCGCCCACTGCGTGTGCCGCGAGTTTTGAAATTTCTGTCGGACGTCAGAAAATACAGCTATATATATATCTGTCAGGTAAGTGGCATGAACAAACTGAAGTTTTCTGTTGTGCCGGGTGGCGAACAGGTCTACGACCCGGTCGCCCCCACAGGTTGAAGAGCCTTTCCGCCACATCTTGGTGTAGAGACCATTCGGTCCTTATCACCTGATCCCGACGGCTGAGCTTGTCTGCTACTACATTCCTCTTTGCCTGGAATGTAGCGTGCTGACAGCTCTATCGAGTGAGCCGTGGCCCACTCGTGCACCTGCACTGTCAAACTGATGGAGCGGAAGAGACACTAGCCCCCCCTGCTTGTTGACATATGCCACTACTGTGGTGTTGTCGCACATCAACACCACTGAGTGTCCCACCAAGCGGTCCCGAAACTCTTGGAGAGCGTTGAACGTCCGCCTTGAGTTCCAGGACATTGATGTGAAGGTGCTTTTCGTGATGGTTCCCAAACACACCTGCAGTCAGCAACTCCTCCAGGTGTGCGCCCCATCCCTCGGTCGATGCGTCTGAGAACAGAAGCATCTCCGGGGGGGGAGTGCGTATAGGCACTCCTCTTAAGAGGTTCTTGTCGTCGAGCCACCAGGCTAGGTCCTGCCTCACCTTGTCCGTGATAGCCACGGGAAAGTAAGGAGGATCCCTGGCCTGGGACCAACTCTCCCTTAGCCTCCACTGGAGAGACCGTAGGTGAAGACGCCCGTGAGGGACTAACTTCTCGAGTGACGACAGATGGCCGATCACGACTTGCCATTGCTGTGCTGCCTGTTTCCTTGCCGCGACAGGAACCGGCCGGCTGCCATCCCTGAATTTGCTGATACGCAAGTCTGCGGGAAAGACTTCGCCCATGCTAACCGTACTCAATCAGCATTACCCAAGGGTACGTTCATCCTTCTGCTTGGGTTCGAGATCGGACTTCTCGTAGTTTATCACGATCCCCAAGATCGCGACAAAACTTGAGGAGTCGATCTCTGTCCTGTAGCAAACTGCGAGCGGGAGCTCGCCAGGACCCAGCCAATCGTCGAGATACCTCAGAAGACGTATCCCGTTCGAATGGGCCCAAGCCGACACCAGAGTGAACACTCGCGTGAACACCTGTGGGGCGGTTGAGAGACGAAACACAGTGCCCTGAATTGGTACACCGTCCCGTCGAAGATGAAGCGGAGGTACTTTCTGGAGGACTGATGGATGGGTATTTGAAAATACGCGTCCTTCAGGTCCACTGAAAGCATGAAATCGTTCCCCCTGATCGAGTCGAGCACTGAGCGTGCCGACTCCATCGTGAACCGCGTCGTCCGCGAACGAAGCGGTTCATGGGAGAGAGGTCTATCACCGGGCGCCAGCCCCCCGATGCCTTCTCCACTAGGAAGAGGCGGCTGTAAAAGCCCGGTGACTGGTCCTCCACGATTTCTACAGCTCGTTTCGCCAGCATGGTCTTGATCTCCTGTCGAAGAGCGTTGTCCTTTGCTGATCCCCGGACATAGGTCTGTAGATGGACCGGTTTGGAGATGAGGGGGGGTGGGGGGGCCGAGACTCGAAGGGTAGTAGATATCCCTCCCGAAGGACGTCTACTATCCAGTTCTCGGCGCCGTAGCGCTGCCAAGTCGCCCAATGGCTCGCCAGGCACCCCCCCACTTCCGGCAGCAGGTGAGGGGGAACGCCGTCCCTAGCGTTTCCCTCCTCGTTTCGACTTCTTTCCAGCACCATCCTCGGGGAAAGGAGGGCTGGGAGGAGGGCTGGTTGCGGCCTCCTCTCGCAGAAGTCGAAACAACTGGAGTCTTCACACGGGGTTTGGTTTGGGACGGTGCCAAAAACCGTCTTCGCCGCCGTGGAAGCGCTAGCCAAGCTCTTTGGTTTGGCCGCAGTTACTCGAGATTGCCCAGAAACCTTCGAGACTGCCTGGTGGACTAAGCGGTCACTCTCGTCAGTGCGCCGCCGTTCCACCGCAGCGTCCACCATCTCTCCAGGAAAGAGAGCTGGGGAACTCCTAAGAGGTCCATTTCGTAGCCCGAGTGCCGCCTCACGCCCAGCCCCCTTGGTTGGTCATCGCGGGTAAGGACTGCGTCCCTACGTCGAAGAACCAAGTTGGCCCACAGGTTAGCAGTCTGATGGGCGAGGTAAGAGATTGCTCTTCCTCCAGACTGGCACAGTCTCCTAAAGAAGCGTCGTCTTCGAGAGCAGAACTCCCGGACCTGCCGGCGCTACTTTGGATATTGTGAGGGACCACAAATCCAACCAGAAACTGCCTGGAATGCTGCCATAGCGGTAGATTCCAGGGCAAGTGCCTCCTGCTGCGAGAACCATAGGTTCTCCGACAGGAGCTGCTGCAGGGACACACCTGGAGTCAGCCTCGCTAACTCCGGGTTAACCTGTTTCGGCAGTATCGGGTCTTCCGATGGCACGTAGAATCGCCTCTGCCGCTGTAGAGGAGGAGGAGCGGCTTAGAGGACCCGTCCGGATTTTAGCGAGTCCTCCCGTCCTGAGACGAGATTCTCCACCTGATCCAGGGGACTGAGTCCGCAAGCTCTGATCGTGGCAACCCCATCGTCATTTTGGGCTCCCTCTTGGGACCCCAAAATGACTCGAGCCGGGACGTGGGTGCTCTGCTGGTGGTAGCGGCGATCCTTCCGCGAGGTCATTATGCAGGACCGGCATTCCAGGCTTAAATGGACCTCTGCGAAGTTCCTCTGTATCTCGGGCGTCACGCGTCTTGTGGAGTAGGACCGTCCAGTCCCTCCAGCAAGAGCATATCCCTCGATACTCCTCCTTCAGAAGGATGGAACAGCGACAGACCCCTGACGGTCGCCTCCAACTACTTGCGCGTAACGTCCTGTCTGGTCCTAAGACCGTGCCTGGAGCCGGTGAACGGCGGTTCATAGCCGGGTCACGAGCGGCGCACCTCTCGTGATCGCTCCTTGGTACCTCGCTCCTCCCGGTATAGCCCGAGGAGGTTGAAGGTACGGGAAGAGGAGGCAGACCTGACGCTCCCCCTCGCTCGCTGGCAGGACCAGCGTGCGTGGAGGGCTGCTGCTGATCGTCAACCCGCGTGACGGTCGAGCAGTAGGCCTAGCGTCGCCGCTCGCCTGGGGCGATTGGCTCGGCTGAGAACGTCGAGACCGATCTCTAGCGTCAGGCGAGCTGCCGCTGGTCACCGTCTCCGCCCGTCCCTCCCATCGGGAGCGGCGGACGGGATGAACCTGCTAGGCTCCCTTTCGCGTCGAGACCGGTCCAGCGTTCTCTCGGCGCGTCAAACCGCTGTACCAGCCGTGGCTGGTACCGGCGGCCGTGGGGACTCCTTCCTCGCCTCAACCCGTGGCCGGTCAGCGACCGTCACGTCAGCCCGAGCAGCCAGTTGGTCGCTGCGAGAGCGTCCACTGGCCTGGCGAGAGTCGTGTGCACGACTCTCGCCCAGTCTTCTGCTCCGCGCCGCTGTCTTGACGGCGAGCGAGCTCGGACGTCAAAACTTTGGCTGGACGGTCCTCTTTGGAAGAGCGTCCACTCGGTGCTTCTCGCGAACGAGAACGACGGCCAGAGACGGGAACCTGGTTTAGCGGCAGAAACCGCTAGCAACCAGGTGAGGACGCACCAGCCGAGGCTGATGCACCTCTGGTCCCCGTCGACTTCTTCTTTGCAGAAGAAGCGACGGGCCCTGTACCCGAAGGAACAGGCAGGAGGGGGGGACCAGCAGAAGAGCTCCCCAACTCGCCTGAGCGAGCCGGGTGGCCCTTAGAAGATCCCGAAGGAGTCTTCTTAGGGGGGGAGGAGGCAGCCTTCTTCTTCTTCGGCTGTTTAGCCTTAGAAGTCGAAGGGGAAGGAGAGGCAGCAGACGACGAAGAAGACGATGAAGACGACGACGACACCTTCTTCCTCTTCCTCTTCTTCTTCGCCAGGCTCCGCAGGACAGACGTCAGGTCTTCCATCCAGGAGGGAGCCGGGCAGTTGCCGAAGCAACAGGGCCCGACTGCACCTGTCCGGAAAGACCTGAGACTGTTACAGCAACACCAGCAGCAGGAACAACAGGAACAGGTCCGGGAACAGCAGGAACGGCAGGAACATCTGAAATGGAATGTGCAGGCCTATCTGAAAAGGTGAAAGAGTAGCTGGAACGGCAACAGGTACGGCAGGCACGGCCGGTACCACGGGAGAGCCAGGCGTCCTGTCGACAGTCACCGTCATCCGTGGCACTGGCGGCAGGTCCAGGGGGGTACTCTTAGGGCAGCGGAAGTCCGGGGTCGGCAAAGGAAAAAATCCAGGTGGGGTGGTGGCATCGTCCTCTTTGGAACGGCGGCAATGGGTTTTTGTACTGCCACCGTGTGTCACCGACATTATATGGGTGCCGTATATACCAGATGTGGTGGCATCTCATACGCTGGTGTCGTTAATGTGGTAGTAGTGGTGGTCACCGCACCATGAGTGACCACCGCCGACCCCGCCAACCGCTGAAGCAACCCCTGGATGCTGGGCACTCCCTGCAGTCCCAGCGACTCCCACACCTGTCCCAAGTCGTCCTTCCGCTGATTGGCACACCTGCGGAAGCAACGTCGTCGGGTTAATTGGAGGGGCTTCCCCGCGCCTGGGGGGCGAAACACCCCCCCCAGAGCGGACGGGAAGATCCCGAGTACAGCTGTACGTCCGGGTAGCGGGCGCCCTCCTCCACACTCGACGGATCGAGAGAGGAAAAGGACTCCGCTACCCCCCCCGCAGGGGAAGGCGCGAAACGTGGGGGCTGGCCGGGAGGCAGGAAAGAGGACGAAGTGTCCGTCACCAAAGGAGTCACTGGACTTTCCGATGACTTCTTGGCCGGCCTAAGTCTCTTCCTGCCCTCGTACAGCACCCACTGCGCCTCGGACCAATTCATACAAACCACACATGGTTCGTTGCGGGAGCACTCTCGCCCCCGACAACGAGTACAAACCTCGTGGGGGTCCACCTCAACGAATGACCTGAACCCTCCACATTTACGCCCCTCCAGCCCGGGGGGACACACTCTACGGGCGACTGGAGGGCGCGGTTGGGGATATTTCCATTTCTTCCAATTCACTCATTGCAAGAATAATAGAATTGAGAAAAGTACTTACAATCACTCCTGATATACAGAAAGAGAAACAAATACTCAAAGTTGAAGCAAATGACAAAGCGGGCAGAGCGATGGCGAACGCGTCCTTCCCACACACGGCCGAAAGCAAAAGTGATTTGTTTACCTCCCAGTCGCGCGGCGCGCGACGATCGGACAAGCAGTTAACTACCGTTCTCCCCTTGTTCGAAGCTTACGACCGTTCCAGCTGCCGCTAGCTACTTCCCATTCTATTGTTAAAGGACCGAGGGTTTGTATTACGTATCGGAACAAACAAACTTTTCTTCCAATTGCGGGAGTGAAGATGACTTTTCTTTGCCGAGTGACTGGACTCCGAGAGAGAGAGAGAGAGAGAGAGAGAGAGAGAGAGAGAGAGAGAGAGAATTTCCTACAGTTAATTACAGTATGAATAACAAGCATAAAAATCAATATTAACTTTGAAAAACTATCATCAGTGCTATGATCGCTGATTACAAAAAAAGCGTGACGGTACGTTAGCAGCGAGCTCATCAGGGGCGGACGCTTAACAGGATAATAATGGAACGGCGTATGTGTGAAGCCTCCACTAATGTGGGCAACGATGATTTTGCCATTCTTAGCATGCAAACATTAAAGGTTACATTTATTTCTGGCATACGATTATTAAGAAATTAAACAAAATACTAATAAAGACTGAAATCAATGAAAAGTGCTAGCAAAAACAAAAAAGCAAAAAAAAAAAAACGTATTCGTTCCTCTATGGTTTTCGGCAGCCAGATGTACGAAAACGTTAGAAACATTTGATTTTATCTACTTTAGAAATATCTGTAATTTTTCGGGGTAATTTGGTTGCAAAAAAGGGATAATATACATGAATTAAATCAAAATTTTTAAATAACAAAGTAAATTTAAACTAAATAATGAGTAAAGTAAAACAGGGGTTTAGGGAATTAAAAAACAACTTTGCAGTTTCGTTCCGTCTGTCGTCGTCTGCTGTTTGTAATTGTGTTTATGGCGCGCGCGCTTAGAAACCAGGAACAGCAACGGGTTTAAAGTGCAATGTGGAGTGAACTGAGACCAAAATGTGTATAATAACAATCAAATAAGCACTGTGGAGTTTCAGTTGTGATGGCAGTAAGGATAAAAACCGCTGATTACAAGGTAAGAATGAATTCAGTTCCAACCATAACCCCGGGAATAACAAGTTTCATACTTTCACTAATATAGGCAACAAAATGTTGTTTTATTGTGCTGATTACAACTGCAATCTTGAGTAAGATCAATAAACGTTACATACATACGCTAACATTGTTCAAATGAGTGCTGGGAAGGCTGGGGAAAGATGGTGGCCGTCACTGATGAGAACCGTCCATGAAAAACGTAGCCGCCATATTGGATTTCAAAACTGCCTTGAAAACATATTTTACGAAGAGCTCACATGCTTATTTTAGTTCGTATGGGGCTTTCATATATCACAATATGGTGACGAAACTTCAGTCTTTTAAATGGTATGCTTAGAGTTGCAATTGTATTCATGTTTCACCAATTAAATAAAGAGTGAATAAGACCCGTCTACCGTGATGAGGGTTGGCCTGTTGTGATGTTTCCCCCTAGTTGTAAGTAAAAATTTCTAAAGCGTTTTGGTGAGATTTCCACTGCCGTGGGCGCCATTTTCAGTACCCTCTGTTTAAATCTTAAAATTTGGCCTTAATTTCTAACTTTGGAGAAAATACTTACTTCGAAAGGAGAGTAGAGGTCTTTAGCTCCGTTTCTCACCAACAACAAGTCGCGACTGATGCCCATCTCGGATGTCAGGACGCGTTATAATGTACTTTTTCGGAGGGTGGCTAGCCTAGGTGTTGATTGTAGGTGGCCTGCTGTGATGTTTTACCCTAATACCTAGCTACAGCTACCTACCGAATAGGAAGCCAACATGCATACACAAAAAATGACGGCAGCTAGCTACTACCTACCTACTACTGGGTATGTACCTACTAGGGTACTCCTGGGTACCTACCTTAAAACTCAAAAGGCTGGGGGGATTGGCTCACAGAAATATCATAGCCGAAGCAAAGTTCTCGCTGGTTGTAGTAGTAATTCAGAATGAAGATTTCGATTTACTTGGTTCCTAATTGGTAATGAACACCAGAGATGTGTTAAACTCTATGGTTGTTGCCAGTTCATTTACAAGACTCCAGATAACCACATGGAATTGTTTGTAATACACAAGTAGTAGTAGTAGTAGTTATGGGTCGAGGCAATGCCTTTGCAACGGCGCCTCTTAGTCTTGGGTATTTTTTGTTTTTGTTTGTTTATTTGTTTAGCTCTTTCCTTTTTTTCTCTCTTTTTTTCCACATCAAGTATATGGTTTCTTTTCTTATTTCGTTGTTACCTGAAAATAGAAATTTTCCCACTACGTCACTTTCCTTCTCTTCATAGGGTTGTTGTAGCCCTATTGCTTTAACCCGTTCCTCTATATATGTATCACAATATAAAAGGAAATGAAATATGTCTTCTACTGCATCATTGCAAAAAGGACAACAGGTGTTCTCCTTCTGGTGCCTTTTTGCTATATTTAAATTAAGAGAGTTGGTTCTGGCTTTGAAGAGAAGGACTGAACCCATAGAGTTGTCATAAATTTCTTCGTCTTTTATTTCTCTTTTCCACGTTTTATATATGTTCACAGTCACTTTATTTTCCAACTCTTCTTTCCACCTCTCTGTATCCCATATTCTGGCTTTGTCCTTTATTTCTGTTCTGGACATTCCTTCTAATTTTCTTAATTTATTTTAACTTTTAATGCATGCCTGTTTTTCCACTTTTGTTTCCACCATTTTCTTTCCTTTTCTTGCATATCTGTAATTAATTTCTTCAGTATCTCTTTCCGTCCATTTAAAGTATTATTTACATAGCTTATCTTCCCATCATAATTCTACTTTTCATTGAAGAAGCTCCTATCTCCCCCCTTAATGTGGCTACTACTGTACTTCTACATGCCCCTAATATTTTCCTATATACCCCATTCCTCATTCTTTGTAATTTTTCTATTTCTGCGTCTGTTAGATTAACCACATTGGTTCCGTATAAGATTGATGGTAGAGCTATGTTTTTCCAGAATGTTTTCCCTATTAGAACTTTGTTGCAGCTTTTTTCTATTACGGAGTAGGTTAGGTTGGCTAACTTCTGTGCTTTATTCAACATTTCTTTTTTCTGTAGCTTAAACAGATTTCTAGAGTCATTTATCTTTATTCCTAAATATGTAATGTTCTCCCTCACCTTTATGTTCTCTATCTCTTCTGGTTTATCTTTCATGTTGAAAATAATGATGCTGCTTTTCTCTTTATTTATTTCTAGCCCACATTTGTTCCCTATATCTATTAAAATCTTTATGTTTATTCTTGCGTCTTCTATATTACTTGCTAGAACTAATCCATCGTCGGCGAAGAAAAGTGTCCCTATCTTTACTAGTTCATTTTCAAATCCTGTCCCTTCCTCCATTTTCTTAATTATTAAATATGTCATTAGTTTGAAAAGTGAAGTAGAGCCTGTGCAACCTTGCCTAATCCCACTTGTAATTCCCATTTCCTGTTCTACTCCCTCCCCTAGGTCTATTATTGTGCTATCCCCTTCATATATGTTAACTACTGCCTCTATGATTTTTGATGTATTTTGAACTGTTTCATAACTTCAATCCTGACTTCTCGTTTTACCGAGTCAAATGCTTTACTGTAATCGATAGCTATTACTATTAATGGTTTTTCTATTCCTGTAGCTCTCTTCTACACCATATTGTAGTGTAAGAATGTTATCTTCTATCCTACTCCCTCCTGTAAATCCTGCTTGGCATTCGTGATCTTGTTCATTCAGTCTGAGGTGTGCTTCTATTTCGTCTTTTATCAGCATCATGAATACTTTGTATGATATATTTAATAAAGCTATAGGCCTTAAATCCTTAGCCCTTGGTTTCCTTTTCTTTTCTATCATTTTTTGTTCTAGATTTCTTCCAAGATTCAGGCTTTTCTTTGATTTCTAGTTCTTTGTTGTAACACCTAACTAGTACTTCTATACATGTTTTGCTCTTCATTAAAGCTTTGTAAAGCTCTGGTTTGATTCCATCTGGGCCTGCAGCTTTTTTAGCTTTGAGCTTACTTAGACAAGCTATGACTTTTTCCTTGGTTATCACAGGCTCTTGCATTGGGATTATCTTCCTTTTGCATTCCATCACTAGGTCCATGTGTTCTCTTAGTACTTCTGGGAATCTATAGTCTCCAATTCTTATGATATCATCTTCTGCTGCCAATTCATTTTCATATTCCATCCTTTTCTCTTCGTTCCAGATTTCCTTTATATTATTTTCGTGTTTGCTGTAAATGGTTCTCCAATAATTCACTAATTCTTCCTTTGTTTCAGCCTCATTTAGCTTGCTTCCCTGTTCATTATATAAGTGTATAGTTTCTTTTTTGGCTTTTTGCTTATTTCTTAACTTACCAATATTTTCCCAGAGCTCTTTGTTTTTGTTTCTTTTTATTTCTTCTGTTATTTTCTTTTCATATATTGTTATCTTTTCTCTTATTAATATCTGCACTTCTTTTTTCTTTTGCATATATTTCTTCTCTAGACTTTCTTTTACGACATTATCTCTCTCATTCCTTTTCTTCCTATTCAGCTCCTTCCTTTCCTTGATACCTTTTCTTATTTCTTCACTGAACCAGGGTTGCTCTTCTACTTTCTCCTCTACTAGCATCTTTCTCCTGTATGTTCTCATTAGCTTGTCTTCTGCTACTTCTTTTATTGATAGGTCCATATCTGTGATTCTGTCAATGTCTTTATCTATTAGGATCTCTTCTAATTTTTTTATAAAGTCATTTAGGTTGTCTTCATCTGTTTTGAAGTATTTTACTTCCCCCCATTTACCCTTGTTGAGATTCTTGTTCTGTCCTTTGAATGTTAAGTGAATGGTAATTAGGTTATGGTCTGAGATATCAAATTCCTTTTGTCTTCATCAATTACCATCTCCTCAAAATTTTTGTATAACTTCTCATTGACTAAAGCAAAATCTATTACGCTTTTCATCTGCATTCTCTCCCATGTGTATACTCCAGTGCATCTGTCTTCTGCGTTAAGTAGTATTAGCCTATGTTCATTCATCCATTCTAATATTATTTCCCCGTTTCTGTCTGTATTCTGGTGGCCTAAGAAACCTATATGGCCATTGAAATCTCCTAAAATCAGTAATGATTCTTGGTCGTTTATGTTTTTCATTATGTTTTCGCATTCTAGTTTTTATTGCTTTATCTCTATTTTTATCCTCCTCTGTATTTCCTACTGATAGGTATAACAATAAAATATGGATATTATTATTGTATATTTTGCATTTAGCATATAGTAGGTCTTTGCTAATAGTCTCCACCTTGTTTAACTCTGTGCTATCACTGTCTCTATATAGCATCATTAACCCTCCCCCTTTTTTGTCTTTCATCTCCCTCATATTTTCTATTTTATTTATACCTTTACTTAATGCTAACTTGTCTAGTTTCTGGTGAGTTTCAGTTAAACAAAATATCTTATTTTCATTGTCTAAAAAACTTTCTATTTCTACTATCTTTTGTCTAGTTAAACACTGTATATTTATCATATATATTTTGAACTGTATTTCAACTTTTTTTGATTTTGGCTCCTTGGTTAATGTATTATTTTCATCTCCGTTTATTACATTTCTCCTATTGCCCCATCCAGACTCTGAAAATTTTCATTTCTGATTAGTTTACCCTTTCTGATGTACCATCCTGTTCCCCCTCTTTCTTGTCTTTGAGTTCCCCCCCTTTCTTTCTTGTCTTTGAGTTCCTGTCTCAATATCTTATCCTGTTCTCTTTCTCTGAAGGTTAGGTCTGGTGCTATGAATATTCTGTTGTATCCTACCTCTTGTTTCCCCTTGAGAATCTTGGCTTTCCCTATTACTGCCCATTTCTCCCTTTCACTTTTCATCTTAACTAAAATAGGTCTTGGCCTAGGTTCTCTGTCTCTATCCTGGTTCCCTGTAGTACTATTATTGGGTGCCTGCATCCTATCATTTCTTCCTAATCTACTTACTTCTACTATTTCAATGTCCCTTAGCCCTAGTTCCTCTTTGAACAGCTTGCTACAGGTTTCTGTGTCATTTCTAAGCCTAGTTTCATTATTTCCCACTAAGCATTCCTTGATGTTGTAAATAACAAGATTATTTTTACGTTTTTCTTTCTCCCATAATTCCTTCACCTCTTCTCTAATCACTGGGTTAAAATCCTCACTTCTTACTCTCTGTTCAGTGTCTAAGCCTCTTTTCACTTCCTTTAGCTCCTCACTGAGTTTCATTATAACCTCTTCTAGGGCACTCATCTTGAGCACGAAAGTATATCGTATGGTAGCACTAGTAGTAGTAGTAGTAGTAGTAGGAGGGATATAGCTTTGAAACGGCTCCCTTGCTCTGTAATACCACATTTCTTTAGAAATTCTTCCTCTTTAGTCGTCAAGAGATGAATTTTCTGCTTTGCCTATGTACCGACTCTTAATTTACTTTCACCAACGACAATTCAAGAACTGGCTGATAATTCTAAGGAGAAAATTAAGATTAAATGTCGTTTTTTTATGAAATGCGAAATCGGAAAGTACAACACCTGATGCAAATGACACTAATGATATTTAACAGCGTAAACAAGATGTCTTTAGTTATTAAAAATGGAAAACAGTCAAACCGATCATATACCAATTACTTAACCTAACGGAGTGGACATTTTTTCAGGTTTAATTGCACTGAAGGTATGAATGCAAAAGTTGAGTGTTGACACAAGCTCCTTGCATTTGAAAAGTGGCTATTGTGAAAAGTGTATTTGATTGTAATAATCTGAATTCCTTCAGTCTGAAGGAATTACTGAAAAAGTCTTTGAGCATTTGAAAGACTACCTGTGTGACAGAACATACCTACAATTAGAAACTCACATTCATCTTTTGAAACACTACATGGGCGAATAGCTCAAGGAAGTGTAGCTATTGGGTTCAGTCCTGTTTTCCATTCATACAATTTGATTGCCAAATGCACGAAAGATATGTGCGAATAAGTTCTGTAATTATATTTCTACTTAAATACAAATTGAGCAGGCACTGCACGACTTTAAGTATATTGGAATTTGAGTAATGAATTAACAATTTTTCCTAACAATTTCAATAATAAACTAGTTAGAACAACTGGCCTGTAATTTACTCAGTGTGTGTCTGTGGTTTGCAAATATTTGTTTGTATGGTGTTTTTACGTTGCATGGAACCAGTGATTATTCAGCAACGGACCAATGGCTTTGACTTCCGAACTACGTCGAGTGAACTTCTGTCACCAGAAATACACATCTCTGACACCTCAATGGAATGCCTGAGAATTTGGAAATGGGAAGAATAGTGACTCAAAATTCTCCAGTGAATAATTTTCCAAGCAACAAATGACCATAAAATTGTTTAATGTTTATGTGACTGATGGTGCTGGCTGTCTTATCACTCAATCTGCCAAGATCAGATTTGTTACAACTTGAGATGACGTAACTTAATTCTTTCATATGATTCAGTTAGTTACCTATTTTAGGAAAATATTCATCTAGGTTCTTGTTGCTTACATTTATAAATATTTTTCCTTTGTTGCCGATTTCTTCGAGTTCAAGAATCTTAATTCAATTTCTTAAAATAGCCTGTCTTGCCGATTTGGCATGTTTCACTTATTTCCTGAATTTTTGCCAAACTTTTATAGTTGTACTAACTAGAGATGTCACATATTTAAGATGTCTCTTATGATCTTTATACAGGTTTGTTTGTATGATGTTTTTACGTTGCATGGAACCAGTGGTTATTCAGCAATGGGACCAACGGCTTTACATGACTTCCGAACCACATCGAGAGTGAACTTCTATCACGAGAAATACACATCTCTCAATCCTCAATGGAATGGCCGAGGATCGAACCCGCGACCAACGAGGCGAGAAGCAAACCAACCATGGCGAGGGTTTGTTGCATATTGGATTTAGTGTTTCAATTTTATTATTGTGAACACTTTCAGTAAAATTCCTTTTTGTAAAGGTTGAGCTTTTTGTTTAGATGTCTAATCTGGCTGAATATGGACTTTTAAATTTGGTGAAACTCATGCTTTTCATCTTGTAGCTCAGAAACGTTAATTTGGTGGTCTTTGATAATTGTATCTTCTTCATCTAAAGTTCAATTTTAACATTTCTATCTTGTATACTGTTGTTTTTTCTAGCTTTTTTTTCTACTATATAATTATTTTTTGTAATGATTTGTAAGCTTTGCTTTTGGAATGGAATGGCATATAAAATTTAGGCCAAAGGCAAAGCACTAGGTCTTACAGAAAGTGTAATAGGAAAAATTTCCAGTTGTACTATAAAATTGTTAGGAGGGGTGGAAAGTAAGACTGAAGAAAGGGAATATGAACAGAAGTACAGTAAAAGGAATGAATAGGTTTGCAGCTAGGGTTGAGGGAATGTTGCAAAAAAATGCTTACAATGCAACAGGAGGTGCAATATCCGCGTTATCCCCCTACGGGGAGCTTTGCTGCTGAAATCTAGTTTAGCCACTAGCTTCAACAGCCAATCATGAAGTTACTATGCAATAATGGTTTTGTATTTCATCCGAACAAAAGTGTCACAGGAGACTTAACAATCAAATTTGAAGGTCATCTCAGCAAATAACATTCAGCTGCTTCTATAAAAGGTACCAGCCATCAGAAGTATTTCATTTACACTACCATGAAAGAATTCCAAGAATTCACAGAAATGCTACACTAATACCACCAATTCCTGGTGGACACCATGTAAATCCTGACTCCACTCTACAATACCCTCGGCAGAAACACCAAGACCCTACCCTCAGCACTTCTGGTTAGGTCAGCAGCTGAAGTGCAGAGCTTCCATGGCTTTGATGTCTAACAGCATCAAAACACTGAGAAATTGTTTCTCAGCTGCCATCTTCCAAGACTCCAATGATGTGAAGTGGTCAGCAGTCTTGGGGCGGTATACTACTAGGTGTAAAAAATGAACTATGATGTGCTCTTTATTCAGACATTAAAGAAAGGAGGGTGCACATAAAACAAACAAGTCTGCAACAAAGACAAGCAGACAAAAACTAAAAATTCCTATGAATAATTATGTGAGATCACTGAATCCAGCACTGTACTGTATAACAGTTTAATGGCAAAATATGTCGAATGATGAGACAGACAAATTAAAGTATAGATTAAACCGACAGTAAGATTATGGCAGTCGCCACAAAAATCAAGACTTGGACAGAACTACTTCACACAGTTTCTGAGTATCCGTCAAAGCTGACCCTGCTCCTGTCTGTACAAAATCCAACACAACATATTGTATTTTGTGGGAATGCCAAAATTTCACTTGCCAAGTATTGGCATAAATTTCCTAATTAATTTTTTTTATTTCAGCATGTTCATTCAAATCAGATATATTTTTAAAGCTGTAATCTGTTACGTAAAATATAATTAACTTCGTTATTGTGAACAATCACTTTATGCCAGCCATATGAAAACTAAAATTTAGTTAGATCTAGCTTGGTGATGAGGTCAAACTATCACTTGTAACAATGTAATTGGAGGCCACTTCCTTTGTCCAAGAAATACAGGGATATTTCAGGAGCAGAGGAAGTGGCCTCCAATCACATAGTTTCAAGTGCTAGTTTAACTTCATCACCAAGCTCTAAATTTTAGTTCTCATTGAGTGATTCACAATTCGATTGTTGGTTTCAAACATGCTCCCCAATTATAGGCCATGCTATCTCTCCCTGTATATCAGGCTAGAAAAATAATGAAAATATCTATGCTTCTTGAAGTCAACATTTATGAAAGGGATTGGACACAAGCTCTTGAATGAATTCCAAGGACGGATTGATAAAGTACTTATTTTTGTAGACTGGCATCACAACAAATGGCTGTCAATGACCAAAAGTTATCCCTGCAAAAATTTTAAATGGAGATGAAATAATAATAAAAATCTTCCTCAAGTAACCAGTCAATCAATAATTCTTTATAAGTACTGTACTAGCACACCTAACATAAAACTATATATGAGGACTGGTAAAAATGTATAAAAAAATATAAATGACATCTTTTGAGGAAAAAATTATCTTAATAAACTCAAGGTTCAGGAGCCTCCTATCCTTTGTGTGGGAGTGCCTTGAAAAGCTAAAAAAAAAAGTGCAGGAAATTATAAAGAACTTATGACAGTTAAGTGTGTGAGAAAAAAATATGTGGACGATAAGTATTCAAAATACCATATTCCAGGAGCCTGTATAAGCAACGTTTTAGAACATTTCCACACCTTGCTTGCTAAATAACTCATAAGGGCCACACTGAGCCTCTTCATGTACTCCACTTACTCATCTTTACTTACAGGGTGCTCCACAAGCATGAACCCACACTAGTGTATATCCTGGTTTAATCTACAATAATTTGTGTTGCAGTTGGGAACTAGACACTGCAAGGGCTTTCCAGATGCTTATAGTGCAAAACAAATTGTAGGCATTACCTCTGTGGAGATGAGATCTTTCTATTATCAATCTGCCATTAAAAGGACAATGGCAGTCCTTCCAATCTTCAGACTCAAACATTCAGACAGAGTCTACCACATATGCATAAAGATTACATAAAAGTCATGCAGTGTACACCAATTTACAGTTGTCTTCAGTGACCTTCCTCAGGCTAGACTAATGGAGACTAAGCATATTGCTCTTGTCAGCTTGTCACTAATATATCCTATAATGTACTGGGTTCACTTTTACTAGCATTAATTAGCCTCAACAAATGACTAGGATCAACAGTATTACCTAGCATTCTTGGTTACAGGAAAAGCACCCACTTAGAAATAAGGCTGCATTCAACCATCTTGAAAACGACCTTCAAAAGAATCTCATCCTATACTGCATAACACAATTATGAGGTAGGTACATACTTGTCTTTCCTTCTTTGCTAAATCATCCGATTCCTTAGAATTACAGTCTGCTGTATGTACCACAAAATTACATGGCATTAGTTTTCATTTTCATGAAATTTTCCTTTTCTAATTTTGCTATAAATATGAACAAGAATAGCAATGATGAAAAAAAATCTTTACTTTGAGATAACAATTATAATTAGTAACCAGTTTCAAGGACTTAAATATGAAAATCATTTTATGTATTTTCTTGTCAAAACTTATGTTAAATTTAGAGGAATAGTACTACTAATTTCACAAATCTGAAATATGACCAATAGACAGTACAGTGAAATTGGCAGATTGAATTGTAAATAAATAATTACTTAACACAGTAGGGATGAGAGACAATTGTAAATAAATAATTACTTAACACAGTAGGGATGAGAGACAAATGTTAGCAGTAATTTTTAGGACTGGAACAAGAAACAGGATTCATATTTATTAATACTGGAAGAGATACTGAAAGAAATAACTAAAGTAAGAATAGATGCTAACATAAATACATAAGGAGGAACAGTGTTTATTGAGTAGAAATGTCCACAAGCCAAATGAAAATATTATGTTTAATCCCTGGACAGATGTTGAGAAAAAAGCAAAATTTGGATATTCATGTCACAGTTCTGTTGTCAAAACAACAGTTTCTCAGGCTTCTTTCTACTTAATGGTTCATTCATTGTAAATAGTAAGATTATTCAATAACAGTATGCATAAAATTTTTATTCAGAAACTTATGTCCCCATGCAGTTTTACATGATCTTTTTCTTTATTGTTTTACTATTATTTTTTTTTCTTATTTTGTATATTCTTATATAACTAACAATTTAGTGGATTTTTTTTTTTTAATTTTTCCTTTAATGTACAAGTAATTACTTTTTTATAAGACCTTTCAAAGTACAAAAATTACTTCTTCATTGGAAAGTAACTTCCCATTTTTAGAAATAGTACTAATCATATGTAAAAAAATAATTTCTAAATATACAAAATGCAGTGTTCAACAGCAAATAACACTATATTAATACAAAAGTATGTATAAATACAGGTAGTGTAAAAGATAGATTGGCTCACTTAAGAGAGTATGATTTTTTTTAGGTGTCTCTCACTTTAAGCTCTTTTGTAATAATTAACATAGGTCAGAATAGTATTTTACAAGTGGTCTCACCTAACAAAGCTATGAGATTTGGCTCAGCAGACTGGTTTACTTTATTGTAATCAATCTCATTGACAAGTGGTCAAAATTCCTATTTCATTTTCATTTATACAAATGACAAAAATGATGAAAGTATGTATTATAAAAAGAAATTTCAAGCTAAAGACAAGTCACTGTCACCTAAAAGGCATAGTGTTTGTCCAAGGAATAAATTTCAGCTTAGAAGTAGCTCAAATCATGACATTAAAAACCTAGCTTTTATTTTAATGTCACTTAATAATGCATAAATAAATTAACTTCTACAGGTATTGTAATTTAGCAAGTAATACTTCGATATCTATAATTTAGTTTAAAAATTAATCATCATAATAATTTTAATGTACATGCATCATTATTAGGCAATCTAAATTCTCACTAACTAGAAAAAAAGTCATCATGATAGAATTTAGTTTTGTTAACAAACAGTGAATTCCCTTAACTAACATCAATGTGAAATGAATCATCTCTATTTTTCATTGCTGCCAATTGTTTACCTGGCCTTTCATGCATATTTCTGGCTGTGATGGCCTATTAAAATAAGGCATTTTTCTAGACTACCTAGCTATGATTGAATTGCTTTGTTGAATTTCTGAGGTATAGTCTGGTTAGTACAATGTTCTGTTCATGGGAAATATGCTGACTCGAATTAGTACATTTTTCCCTAAAAAAAAAGTTAAATGATTGGAGACACCATGACCTACCATTAAAAAGTACATTTTTCCCTTAAAAAAAAATTAAATGATTGGAGACACCATGACCTACCATTAAAAAAAATACTGTCTCTAAGAAGACCATATCAAAGAAAGTTCAGCATTGAAATTCTATTACGACGCAAACATACAAATAAAATAAAAAATATCATCAATACCTTGGAAAGCAAAAAAGATAGGAAGTGTATATGCCTTGTCAAACTATATTTTACATGTGCTTTTATTTGCTGCAAGTAGAGAGAGCAAATCATTTAAAACTACTGCAATAAACTCATTTGGCACCAGCTGTGTTCTCAAACAAAACCTTATATTTTACATATGCTTTTATTTGCTGTAAGTAGAGACAGCAAATCATTTAAAAATATTGCAATAAACTCATTTGGTACCAGCTGTGTTATTCTCAAACAAAATCTTTTTTCTTTTTTTACTTTAAACTAAAGGTTACCACCCTCTGATTGTCCTAAAGATAGCTTTATTGGGCATTGCTCACAGGAGCTTCTTGATTGTTTGTTATCTCATCTCTAGTTTCACCCTTGTCATACAACTGAAGATTCACAACTCAACAGAAACTGTGTAAGAGACATGAGGATCAGTAATCTTATTCATGCCCACTAGGTTGTCTCAAGAGAAATATCCTGGACTTTGACTGATGCTGAGTAACTATAACAATATTGATGATTTAGCTTAAAAATTAGCAATAAAATAGGGCAATGATGGAAAGGTTGTGTCCTTGCCATGCCCCTCCTACTAAAAATATTTAAATAAAAATTCAAATGAAATTAGTCAACAAAATTGATTACAGTATTGGGGAACCCTAATAAAATATAAAGGATGACATAGATGTTATAAATTATACAGCTAATATTCACATTTATTTTTTTACCTAATACATGTACATATTTATTCCATTCTACTCCTTTCCTTCACTTCTTAAACTATCCTTTTTCAGCATAAAGGCATGCTACTCTGTAGAATCATAATTCTAAATTCATAGCCTTTTGCTTTTTATAAGAATGTTTGCTGAATAATACATACATAAAATAGCATAAACCAATATCATATTTTCATGAATCAATCTGCCTAATTTTGAGACAAGTTTGTCTTCATTTAAAAGAAGTCCATTACATCAACCTTTTATCACTAGGTCAAGCTTGTTTTAGCGAGCCAGGCACATCTCAGCACCTCCTTAAAAAATATAAAATTTTGTTCTTTCACAATAAAATGGTCATGAGGTTGGCTACCGTATAAAATAGAATCCTGTGTTGAAAAACATTGAGATGGCAAAACATGTGGACGAATAGCACAAACTGCTATAGAAGAAACTGGCAAGGAGGCAGGGACTGGTTATTATAATTACGTACTATAAATTAGTACAATTGTACCACTTAGTCACAGCTTAATATGCACCTGAGGCAGGCAAAATCATGGTTTGGTTAGTTACGGCCCAAAACAAAATAAATTAATTAGCCCATGCCATCCATTTGTGGCATGGTGTCATACTTCTTATCAAGAAAGCAAGACTCCAGGTTATGACTTCCTTCACTGTTTAGGAGGTGCATAGGACCATTCATTATGCAAGGATATTCACTGAAGTTACATAATGTATGGGTCAGAACATGTAATCTAAACAGCTCTAATAACGTTCTACTAACTCTTTACAAAATAGGGAGGAATTTTGGTCCCTTATCATTACATAGTATATACATTATATTTAAAAGCAAAATAATACAAGAGTAGACTGGCAGCATACAAAAGATGGTAATACATACACTTATAATTTAAAACAATTTACCTCCCCAACCCTTTAAATATAAGAGCACCAAAATACCAGGGTTTGTATCCACATAAACATAAAAGTCTGCAGTATATGAATTGATAATTCATACACTAAACAGAAAGGTTACTTTAAATTAACTTTCAATTAATGAAAGATCATCTTTAATAACTATAAATCAAATGTATGCACCCTATACTATGTACATGTCACTAAAATATCTAATTTATACTTTCTACAATAAAATGTATTTCTTCTAGATATTTAGGCTAAGAAAAACAAAATTTTAAATACAAAGTATGAGTTTGAAAAAAACAGGTAGGAAAAACCTATTTTTGGTAGTCGCTGTTTAGTCCTCAAAGGAGTTACCCTCCATGGTGTGCCAGTGCTCTTCATGGTGACTAGACTAATACCAAAGAAATATCTTTCAACCTGATCTTGTAGCCGGGTACTATTGTGTCATAATGATAAACACTATGACATGTGACAGAGTATAATGGACTCAAAAGACAAAAGGGCATTTTCTCGCTTCTTCAGCGAGGATGACTAGATTTTTCCATGTCAAAATCTGGAAGAAGCGACTAATGTGCATGCACATCGGCCATCTTGTTTGCAACCAGGCCGGTTAAAAGATGGACCATTACTCTGTTGGTCAACATAGGATGATCCCTTAACCACATCCCATGCCTTTAGGACTCAACAGTGACTATCAAAAACTGGTTTTTCCTACATCAAAATCAGTATTTTTATAATGTAGTCGCTGTCTTCATCCTCAAAGGAGTTTAATAAAGAAATTGATAGGTAACAAAAGGCTTATGCTCTCAAAATTCTTAATTCCCACAACCCAGAGAGAAAAACTAAAACATTTCTGGTCTGACATAAAACCAAATTTTTCCAATTTATTATAAAACCTTTTGACTGGAGTCAGTTGATCATTGCTCTTAGGTTTTCCAAGCACTCTTTTCTTGTACCCCCAGATTAACCAGTCGTCTAGGTTAGCTATTAGTTGTATTCCGTCTTTCTGAGTTCCTGGACAACTACCGTTACTAATTTGGTAAAAATTCTTGGGGAAATGTTTAGCCCAAAAGGCATGACTTTTTCTATTCGGAACCCTAGGAAGGGGTGGAAGGGAGTGCCAATAGGGATGTGTCAGTATGCGTCTTTCAGTGTTAGGCTATCATCTCATGTAGGCTACTGCCTACTCTATTGTGGAATATTTAATTAGCTAAAACTTCTGGATAAAAAACAAATTTTTCAAATTTTGCACTTTTTACAAATAGCAAACACGAGACCATAAGATAACACCAACCACGCTGAAGATGATAGAAAATGCCCTCTTGTCTTTGAGTCCATTATACTCTATCACATGTCACAGTGTTTATCATTATGACACAATACCCAGCTACATGACCAGGCTAAGAGATATTTCTTTGATATTAGTCTAGTCACCACGGAGGGTGAGGACGAAAACAGCGATTACGCTATCAAAAAGCTTACATAAACAAATAAAACATAACTAGAACACTGTAAATCTTTACAAATTTAATCTTAGTGAGCACCGTATAGACATATGTATACATAGTTTAATTGGACTACTAAGCTACTCTTACAAATACTAAAGCATTTTTCAATGCAGATAATCTAAGGCACATAGACCTAAGGATGTTTAGGTGGTGTTAAAATAGTAAAAGCCTCAATACAGTTAACAAACCATGAGACTGGAAGGGTTTTGATATGTTCCATATTATACTTAATTTGAGGTTCAACTGAACCTTCTTGATATAATATAATGTGAGAGCAACTACCTAAAGTATCATTAGGTTGTGTATGATAAGGCACTGTTCTCATGCCTGCTGTAGATTCTGGGTTAGGCTCTCGGCCTAGAACTATTCCATTTCCTGCTTTGACCAAACACTCAAGTACTTTTTTGTTACGAAATGACTCCTTGAAGTTTCCCCATAAAAATATGTGGATGCCGCTGAACAATCCTGGACGCTGAAAAATATACAATTGTTGAGTAAACATTTTCTGAATGCAATAACACCTCACTAATCCAGCAAGTATAGGGGAAAACCCTTGACAGATTAGCCAAATCACCAGATTAACTGAGGGTTTTTAGGCTAGGCTTGACCAAGCTACCAACATTTATAGCCTAAGGTATGTCTAATACTACCAAACAAACAATTATTATATCAAAGATATAAATGCACCAAAAGTGTAATTTAACACAATTTTCTTCTTTTCTTAACACTTCATAACAAAAAGGATTTTGCCAAACACATCTACAAGTTACATAACATCAAAGGTATGTTAAGTGCCTGCTGTAATACCAACCAAATACAGTACTCATTATTGACAAGCTATAACAAGAATCATAACAAACAATTCAACAGTTATAAACCATAAAAAATTTTGAAACATCACTAAGTAATAAACCAACAATGTGGATAAAACTGAACGGCAGACAGTTTGGGGATATGGCCTCTTGTAATGTAGACCACGTGCAATAGCCTAAATGTATCCCACAGCTAATGGGAAAGCTTACATACTACAATGATCCTGTACAGTAATTAATTGTCTATCTTAACCTACATTGCTTATCTTTAATTTTAGATTTGTTTACTTACTCAATTCAGGAGATTTAACTGCAAGATAAAAGCTCAAAATGGTGGGGAGCCACTTAAACAAAAGGCTTGAAGGGCCACATATTGTGTCGTAATGATAAACACTGTGACATGTGATAGAGTATAATGGACTCAATGACAAGAGGGCATTTCTAGCTCTTCAGCGAGGATGACCCCGGATTTTTCCATGTCAAAATTTGGAAGAAGTGACTAATGTGCATGCGCATCAGCCATCTTGTTTGCGGCCGGGCCAGTTAAAAGACCATGGACCATTACTCTATTGGTCAATGTAGAATAATCCCTCAACCACATCCCATGCCTTTTTGTCGGGGAAGTAGGGGGGGGGCTTTGAGGACTCGGCAGCAACTACCAAAAATTGGTTTTTCCTACATCAAAATCTGTATTTTTATAACGTAGTCATGTCTCCATCCTCAATAGAGCAAACAAAACATTTAAAATTTCCAACTCAGCACTCGACTGGAGAGCAACAAGAAACCTTATTCAAAGAGAGCCCAAGGAAAAGTGCTGGGTGATAGCAGGTGAATGAGAGTACTCACCACTTACTCCTCATAACCACTAGTCAACTACCTTATTACCAAGTTTTAATGACTGATTCCAAATCATGCAGAGGCATACTCCTCATAAAAGACAAAGAGTTTGAGGCTGCCATTAGAACAGTGAAAAGAGGAGAAGCCGATAATAGCAGCTGATATGAATGGCAGGGTGGGAAAGAGAAGCCATGGGTTTGGAATTGGAAAAGAAGATGGGGACTATATATTGGAGATGGCTCAAGTTTTGAATTTGCGTGTATGAACACATTTCAAAAGTTGGATAAATACTTGATAACTTTTGACAGTGGAGGAATGCAATGCCAAATAGATTACATCCTGGTTAGAGGAGCCGACAAAAGCAATGTGATGAACTGCTAAGTGATCTTGGGAGAAGCATGTGTTAAACCACATAGGCTGGTGGTGATGGATCTGAAAATGATAGGCAAAAAACCCAAAAAGTTAAGATTTGGGACCTTAAAGGAGAAAAGGGGGAGGAATTTAGGACTGTGGCTGGAAAGGGGGAATGTAGAATTTGGGCAGGGTAACAGAGTGGAAAATATCTGGGCAGTCATAAGAAATATGTGTGGGGTAGCAAGGGAACTGGTGGGAAGAACCAGCGGCAAACCCCAACAATCTCTTTTCAACCTTCGGTATGTCTCCTCCCAGGTTCAGGGGACTGTGACAGGGAGTGTTGGTGAGATGTACAGCCACCTCCTTCACTGGCACTGACAATGGCACTTACACTATAGTACTGTGCATTTGATCCATTAGGAACTGACTCTCCCAACTTAGACAATGCGACCTTGTGGTCAAATTTGCAACCAACTTTACCGTCAAGGCTGGCAATGGTATCAGGTTTGGAAGCAACGGAGCTAGGTACAGGAGTTGATGGTAAAATGTTAGGGGGACTCAGGATGGGGGATAAGGCTAAAGACAAGGAAGGAGGAATGTTATGGTTCATCACAGAAATGTTAACAGGTTCTAAGCTCTGAGCCCTAAGCTTGGCTATAAAAGCTGCCTTCCTCTTTCTATCCTCAACTTGAATAAATGAAACCTTAAATTCTTCCATTGCTTCTCATCCCATCCTATACATTTCTTCACAAGTGAGCTCCTTAGAGCACTACTGACTTCCACATTTAGAGCAAGTTGTATGATAATTGTATGTTATCTTAGTCATTTGGGTCTTGCAACCATTCCTACAATATTTAACACTGGAGGTGCTTGAATCCAACATATTGATGATGCAAGGGATTTCCTAACTCACTAAACTAAGCTGAAAAGCTACAAAGATATGAGTATGTTACAAAAATACATGGAAAAGGCAAAGCAAAACTCCAAAGAAAGCTGCCACAAACGACTGTTGTTGCATCAAATACTGGCAGAATAGAAGTGAGCTCCTCTGTTTGGTTGTACCTATTGTTATAGCTGTTGTGCAAGTAGAGTGTATAGCTGCGTAATTACTTGTAAGTTACTTATATAAAATTTAATTCTGTCAGGCTGTTTGAGGAGTCAAAATAGTACTGGTAATATTGTTGATATAAAACATTCAAGTTACTACTCATCCACTGACTCATCTACTTATACAAGAAAGAATTTTTGAGACTACACTTTTATTTATTTACTACTGTTTCATTGTCAAATAAGTATAATCTACACTCCAATCAGAGGTCCTGAACAATCAATGAAAGATAACCTTCCTAGGGAGTTAGGATAGGACTATCAAAAATGTAAACTTACACTTCTAAGATGATTAGTAAATTTTCAAGACATATTTCAGGAGAGAAAAATAGCATCTTCAACTTTGTGAAATATGATAACAATGAAAAAACAAGGGGTAGACACCTCTCATTCACCACTTCTTTTCATGGCTGGTTACAATATTCATCCTCCCTTACTATCTTCACAAAATATTGTACAGTAGTACTTCTTTACTGAACACTGGACAGTTAAATAGCTTTACTCAAGTGGTCTAATTAAACTACCTAATGATAACAATCATACAAAACAGTAAATTATATAATAGATTCATACTAATAAAGAATGAGTCATAAAATATGTGTGCAGCAGATGTTAGCAAACTATATGCCAATGCTCATAACTTTCATATGTGGATAAGTCAATCACAAATACACACAAAAATCATAATAGGTGTCTTACCATTTTGGCTGCATTCATCCTTGCACGTTTAGGAGCATCTCTATTCAAACCTTCGTTACTTCCTTGAACTTGATAAGACTCTGGATTCAAAGCCATTCCTTGAGCAAGACATTCATCCATCCCTAAAATTTTCAATACTGAGTTGAAAATATGTATGTAACTTAATCTCATGACTATATAACTGAAAAAGTCTTCACATATTAATAACTGATAGAATGTGAAAAAGAGCACAAGCGTGCAAAATCTGAAAGAGTAATAATCTAAATAAATTACAAAATCTAATATAATACTATAACCTTTTAATAATTTACACTAATAATTCTAACAGGTCACTAGCTTAAAACCTGCAGGATACTAGCTAGCTGCAGTTATTTATACATACAGTTAACAATAACAATACACACTCAATATATGCATTTAAGTATTCTGAGGAAAACAATGGAACATTCTGCAAAATATCAATGTTTTAAAATATGCAACCGATGACTACTTACAAGGTCAGTGAAAACCTCAAAATTGGTGAAACTAACACTTTCACCTGTGAAAATCCCAGGTTACAAAAACAAAATTATCACCATTAACTCAGAAAAATAAAACAATCACAAAGCTAGCAAAAACACTGAATAGATCTCAAAAATAATCAAATAGGTAAAACTAGGAAAGAATGACAATTCTGCAAAAAAAATGGAGCTCACATCTAGAAGTCTCAGGGAGTCTGACTAGCTGTAACCAACTTGATAAGCATGTGACTATTGAAGCAGGTAACTGCTGGGTACCTGAGGCTCCTAGTGGAAAATGCATTGTGGATCTACAGACTTTCTTCCGTCTGACTAAGATTATAGTGCCTGGTGCATTCAAATAAATGATGGGTTTGGGATGAAAAATGAAGGAATTATATTTAAAGGGAACACAGCTTGTTACTAATAAAGAAGTGAGAAATTTACCTGTCTGGAAACCATGGTCCCTGGTACATACACATCAGTGGTCCCATCAAGCTAGCAGATAATATTCTTCTTTGATTCAGAAATGTAGTTTGTTTGTTTGTTTGTTTGTATGGTGTTTTTACATTGCATGGAACCATTGGTTATTCAGCAATGGGACCAACAGCTATTTGTGACTTCCGAACCACATCAAGATGGAACTTCTATCACCAGAAATACACATCCCTAACCTCTCAATGGAATGCCCAAGAATCAAACTTGCAGCCACTGAGGTGGCAGGCCAAGACCATACTGACCATGCCACTGAGGCGCTATAGAAATGCAGTGTCCATGTTTTCATTAAGATTACAAATTGCACCACAATTAATGATGGGTATGTGGTTGAGCAAATAAAAATAAGAGGCTTCAATAAATATTAAAACTAACTAGAAAAGATTAAGAGGTCTGAGATGTCTGAGTGAGCCCTGTGCAAAATATGGGCAAGCCTTATAACAGTTATGACTAATGTTTTAGTGATCTGGTTAAATTACATGGTCATAAGGCATTATATCTACATACCATCTCCAACTTTAATGGATAAATCTATAGCTTTAGGAGTGAGGTTTGTATATATTTCATTATCTAAGGGATGCTTCTCATATGGCAACATTATCACAATAAAAAAATTATCTGGCATCTTTTTACATTATTCTCTAAGACTACAGAAAAAGGCTAATCTTGTCACAAGAAATGAAGCAGTAAAGATGTTTATTATATTCTCTCAGGTCACTGCAATATAAATCTGTTCAACATAATTTAAATAAGATTAGTCTATGTAATACAAATATATCCAACAAAATTCAACCTATGCTAAGAAAATTATTCACAAAATCATCTTTGCAGTGACCCTTTGGCACCAGCTGCACAGCTTTTTTCCTTTAACTTTTAAATGTAATGTTGTTAAACTTTAAGGGGGCCAGCCGGTACCTCTATATATGGGGTATATATAGGGCGAAAACGCAAAGTCATAATAAAATTCAAGGACCATCATATGGCAATGGAGAATGTATACATGAAATATTTCATCAATTCCTCTTACTTTCGTAGTTACAGGCTGATTAGTAAACGTAACTCAATAAGCCAAAAACATTGATCCGTACAAGAAAATGCAATATTTCTCCTGTTATCGTAAATTTTGATAATTATTGCCAAACAAATTATGAGCAATGGCATCTGTAGAGATTCCATGAGTCGCAAGAGGGAAGGTTCTCAGCTTACCACCCTTCAGTGTGAGCAGAAACATGATAGAGGGTGCACATTTGTGTTTCACCTCTGACATTCGCTTGCTTTTATGTCTGTTTATCTTTGTTTCAGCAAGAATTTCATCATGCCAAAGAGGAAAAGACAAGCAAAACATCTTGCTAACATACAGAAAAAGAAAATTCTCTCTAACATGAGTTCAGAAGATCATAATATCTGTGATACTAGCGTAGTTAGTGAAGAGAGAGAGGGAGGGCTGCATAGTAGGAACACCCCGTCTTGCCTGATGCACATGTTGCGCAGTGCCCCAGGCTAAGGTCTTTGAGCAAAGGGATCTTCATTTATGATAAATAACATATTTTTGGTTTATTAATACCCAAAAAGGAATATGAAATTCATAATAATCTTGATTTATTAACATTGTCTTTGTAAAAAGAGAGTACACTTTCGTGTTTCAGCTCTGACAATCTCTTGCTTTAACATCTGTTTATCTTTGTTTCGGCAAGAATTTCATCACGCCAAAGAGGAAAAGACAAGGAAAACATCTCGCTAACATAAATAAGAAGAAAATTCACTCCATTAAGATGAGTTAGTGAAGGAGAGAGAGAGAGAGTTGTGTAGGAAAGAGTGCCCAATCTCGCCTGATGCAGTGCCCCAGGCTACGATCTATAAGCAAAGGGATCTTCAATTATGATTATCAAAAATAACATAGTTTTGGTTTATTAATACCCAAAAATAAATATAAAATTCATAATAATCATGATTTATTACCACTGTCTTTGTAAAAATACAAAGAAAAACTTTGAATGCCCGTATCTCAAAACTATACTTATTGACCTTCAAATTCTATCTTCTTCCTTAGTTTTAAAGCTATAGCATTGAAATATGGTACATATATAACTTAGAAAGACATTATAGAACAATCAAAGGAAGCCCTTTTTTCCAATTTTTCTTTTCTTATTTTTTCTTAATTTTTTTCCTGATTTATAGGGTTTACTTTTTTACCATAATGAAAAAATTCATATCTAGCAAAAAAATAACTTTTAGAATAATAACTCTTCATTTGATTGGAGGTCTACATCACATCTATATATGGTAGCAATCCCAGTCTTAATATTAAGTATAAGGGGAGGAGATAGAATTTGAAAAATGGTTATTTTTGGGATAAATCGCCCTGGCATCACAAAACCAAAGGTCAGAAGCGAAAATCATATGGAGTTTGGAAGTGTCCCAAGTCACCTTATTAGCCCTTAAACGCCGAGCCGCTATTTACCAAAGTGTCTCTCGTATACCAGCGGCATTCGGGAGTTAGCGCCGAAGCGGAAAAAAAGTTTTTTCAAAAATCACAGCACACTTAGTTTTTAAGATTAAGAGTTCATTTTTGGTTCCTTTTTTTGTCATTGCCTGAAGTTTAGTATGCAACCATCAGAAATGAAAAAAAAAATATCATTATCATATATAAATATTGGAATATATGACAGCATGAAAAAAAGATTTCATATACAAATCACGCTGTGAGCAAAACTGTTAAAGCTAATGAGTTCATTTTTTTTCGTTGTATTGTACACTAAATTGCGATGATTTTGGTATATAACATATTGTAATACAATTAAAGCAACACAGAGAAAATATTATCACAAAATGATGCATGAATTCGTAACGCACGGATGTAAAAAAAAATTTTTTTTTTAAATTCACCATAAATTGAAATACTGTGCTAGAGACTTCACTCACTTAAAAACATATCCTTCAGATGAGCCAAAGGAGAGAGGAATCTGGAAATGTGGCTAGATAGTCTGAAAGTATAATTCATAATAAATAACTATATTCGGAAACATCAGTTTCTGAATCAGGCTAGGGGACTTCAGCTGACCACTGGGAGAGACAATACAAGGTGACAATACTCTAAGGTTTTTACTTATTCAGTTTCAAAAAATAAATAAAAAACAGAATGCCAAGTCATAAAAATTACTAGTACTACAATGTAAATCTATGCAACACACTTTAAATACAATTAGTCTCTGTAATACAAATATGTCCAACAAAATTTAACTGGTACTAAGACAATTATACAGATTATTATTAATAGGTGTTAGTTTTTCCAGACCTCTGAGTCTCAAGTAGACTCTTCTCGGGCTGGTTCTCAGGGATCAATCCTGAGACAATTATACAGAGAATCATCTATGCAGTGACCCTTTGGCACCAACTGCACTGCTTTCTCCCTTTCACTTTTCATCCAACCCTTTTCATCTCTTCATCATCAACCCCTTTTCATCTATTCAAAATGATATTAACCTTTTGTAATTACCTTGATCCAAATTTCACCTTTCACATAATCAGCATAAAAAATTATAGAAATGAAAACTTACAATTCTGTGAGACTATCCACTTGCCAGAAGCAATCCCCATCAAGTACTCCGGTGTCTTATGAAAAACAACTCTATCAGATGTGCAGTTAACGATGATGTGTGACACCTCTGAACTAAAATAAAAAATTACATTTTTAAAATAAAACAATGTTTTATTTATACTTATCAAGTAATTGCATAGCTTAGAATTTCTAAGTACCAGTAGCTAAAATTTTAAAATTGCTGTAGCAATTCTTTTGCTTCGGTGTAGGTTGGTACCCCACCCACTACCGGGGAATAGGTAAACAGCTCGGCAAAGTTCAATTTTATTTATGCCTTATCATCCATGAGAAGGGAGGAGGGTGGGCCCCCATTCTGTAATTACTTGGTAAGTATAAATTCAACATTATTTTATTATAAATAGTATATCATTTTTACTTAAGTAACTTACCAAGTAATTACATAGCTGATTCCCACATGTTAGGAGGTGGGAGTCATGTATGAAAATCTATTGCAATTATATAACTGATAATAACATGCAAATAGTAAAATCTTGCCAGCATTGACATAATGCTTGTTGTTTCCTTACCTGTCAAAAGAGCTATAGCAGATAATACTAACTCTGGCACAGCTACTCTCAATTAGTAGAGGTGTGGTGTTAGACCAAAGTCACCTACTACATAGTAGGAGGCCTTACAGCAAGGGATTCACCAAGCATTAGTAAACCACAGACATTGCTCCTGCCCTAGGCACAGTAACATGAACAACAACACAAAGCCAGAACACGTACCGACAAAACTACCTACACCAAATAGTATTAAAAACCACCACCCTACACCAATGATTCTGGAGGGTATCCAGTAACAAATACCCCCCAGACTCCCCTAGGACTCAACATCAGTTTGCAAGGTGAAGAGTAAGGTAGGATGGAATACTTACTATGCTTCTTCTCCCATTACCATGCCAGCCACTGTGAACAGACTCAAAGTACTGCAATAATTAAAAATCGTTTCTACTTCTTTAAGATAATGATTTGCAACGACTAACATACATTTCCAGTTGTGTGTGGACTGGAGAATGGAAGCCAACGAGAGATTATATCTGAAGGCCAGAGATGTAGCCATTGCTCTAAACTCATGAGCCTTACCTTCAATACAGGTAGAGCCTCCACTGCTATCTGGGAATGGGCATCCTGAATGAGGTCTCTAAGAAAGAATGAAAGGGAATTCTTAGAGAGAGGACATGAGGAGTCCTTAACAGAGCACCACAAGCTATTGGAAGGTCCCCTAATGTTTTCAGTCCTGTAAATGTAAAACTTCAGAGCTCTCACTGGACAAAGAGTCCTTTCTTCATCTTCCACTCCTACTTTGCTAGACAAATTCTTAATAGTAAAAGAACGAGGCCAAGATTTCATAGGATTCTTGTTCTTAGTGAGGAAACCTAAAGTAAATGAGACGTAAGCATCTCCATTAGAGAAACCAATTCTCTTACCTAAGGCTTGAATTTCGCTCACTCTTCTGGCCGAGGGTGAGGAAAAGTGTCTTTCTGGTCAAATTCCAAATTGAGGCAGAAGCTAGAGGTTCAAAAAGAGGACCAGACAGCCATTTCAGGACTAAATTCCATGATACCTGCTGAGTGTCCTTGTTTGTAAGTATCAAAAGACCTAAGTCCGCTAAGTCTTGATTCAAAGTCAAATCTATTCCTCTATGCCTAAATAAAGAGCTTAGCATTGCCCTATATCCTCTGAATGTAGAAGAAGACAATCCTCTAGACATCCTTAGGTACAGAAGAAAATCAGCAATCTCTTGTCACAGATGTTTGAGAAGAATAGACTTGATTTCTTCAGCACCAAGCACAGAAAATGTTCCACTTGTTCAGGTAGACGATGGAGAATGACTTTCTTCTACATTTCAAGATCGCCTCTGCAGCCGCTCTCAAAAAACCCTTTGCTCTGAAGAGTAAGACAACAGTTTAAATCCTGTCTGAGCCTGAGCCAGAGTAGATAATCCTTGGGGGAAGTAACGGGAAAATCTGCTAATAGACTTATCAGGTCTGGAAACTATTCCCTGAGAGGTCAGAAAGGGGCTATGACACATTGACATTGGTCATTGACACATTCTTGTGTGACTGGAACTTTTGTAACACCTCCCCGATTATTCCTAGGGGTGGAACGGCATAAGTTCTTTGTCTGACCAGCCCAGAAGCATGGCATCCACTGCCCATGCCGTTGGGTCCAGCACTGGAGAGCAATAAAGTGGAAGTTGATAATTTTTGGCGGTTGCAAACAAGTCAATCATCGGTTTTCCCTACAATCTCCAAGGATCTAGGCAGATTGCTGGATCCAGAGTTCATTCCGTGGGAATGACCTGGTTGTAGTGACTGAGTTGGTCTGCTAAAACATTCATCTTGTCCTGCATGAACCTTGTAACTAGCTTTGTGTGATTTGAGTGGACCCAAAGGAGAAGGTCTCTCACTGCTTTGCAGAGAGGGAAAGAGTGGGTCCCTCCTTGCTTGGCAATGAACGAGGGGGCTGTTGTGTTATCTGAGTTTACTGCTGCTATCCGACCTCAGACTTCTGGAGCAAAAGCTTGTAACCCCAGACTGATTGCTGTCAGCTCTTTCAGGTTGATGTGCCAAGTTCCACATCCCTGAGACTTCCCTGTTGCCCAGAAGCATCCCCAACCTATGTCAGATGCATCTGCAAACAAATTGAGCTCTGGGTTCAGAGGGGAAAGGACTTTCCTTCCAGTAATCTTTTTTCTGATCTCCACCAAAGCAGATGCTGTTTGACTGCTAGCGAAATCGGAAACACAAAGTCGTCTGAGAACTTTTTTGTTCCACTGGGAGCGAAGGTAAAACTGAAGGGTCCTCATATAGCTGGCCCAGCAAAACGAACTGTTCAGTGAAGGATAGTTCCGAGAAGGCTCATCCAGCCTCTGGCAGAGCACTTTGAGAAAGATAGGAACTTGTCTATTGAGTGAAGATATGACTACTCTCTTCGGGGAGGGAAAAGCCGGAAAAAGAGGAGAGTCCAGAGTCATTCCCAAATACACTACCCATTGAGTCAGGACTCGTTGGGATTTTGAAGTTTGATTAGATGACCAAGTTCTTCAGCTAACTTCAGTCTTTTGTAGATCTCCCATGCAGCTTAGTTCCGTCGGAGAGCAAAGCCAATCATCCAGATAAAGGGCAATGTTGACCCCTATCAGATGTAGCCAACCCACCAGAGGAGTCAGAACGCGACTGAACACTTGTGGTGCCGTAGTTAGATTGAAGCATAGGGCCCGAAAATGAAAAATTTCGTCTTTGAAGACAAATTTCAAGTATTTCCTCGAGTCTGGATGAATAGGGACATGTAAGTACGCATCTTGCATGTCTATGGAGACCCTCCAGTTCCCTCTGTGGATGAAAGCAAGAATCGAGCGATTTGTCTCCATTTTGAACTTTGTCTTCAAGACAAAGACATTCAACGCACTCACATCTAGCATTGGCATCCAGCCACCAGAAAACTTCGGTATCACAAAAAGTCAATTGTAAAAACCCTTGGTCTGTGGGTCCTCCACTCTTGATCGCTTCTTTTAGAAAAGCAGACACCTTGTCGGCCAGTGGAATACTTCTCTGAGCCAAGAGAGTATGCCGTCAATATGATGGGTTGCTTGGCAAAGGGTGGATTATGATAGTCGTCAAATGGAATTTTTTGAAAGACAACACCTCCCGAATATCACACTTGTCCCCTTAAAATGGCACAGATATGTACTAGATGACATCTTAGTAATCTTACCTGTTGGTATCAACGTAAATGATTTAATGTCTAAATTGAATAATTTAGTGCCATCCATAAAATTCACAGTTGAAATTGAAAATAGCAGTTATCCCTTTCCTAGATGTATTAATACATAGAGAACCTTTCCTATGTAAATTCAGTATTTATAGAAAACCCACAAATAATTTAACATGTGTACATTTTTATTCTGGCCACCATCTTAATATTAAAATTTCAAATTTTTCTTTAATGTTCTTACGCGCTTTGCGTATCACAAGTCCACAATATCTCGACCAAGAAATAGAATACATAAAAAAGATAGGAAATGATCTCTGCTACCCACCTCATACAACTGATTTATGTTATCAAAAAGTTCACAAAAAGTTTTATAGTGTTGCTAGTAATGAAAAAGAAACCCCTAAAAATGTACTTAGCTTTCCTTACTTTCGTGGATTTGAAACCATAAAATCAATATTTAAATCGTTTAATGTTAATGTAGTGTTCTCTTATAACAATACCATTAAAGATATGCTAATTAAGAATAGTCCCGTAACAAATAACATCATTTACAAAATTCCTTGTAAGGATTGCCCATCTTTTTAAGTAAGTCAGTCAAGTAAAAATTTATGTGTACGTATTAAGCAGCATATGTATTCAGTTGGAACAGCCCAGACTTCAAATGCACTGTTTATCCATCTGATCGAAAAATCCCATTGTATAAATTGGGGCGATACCTCTGAAATTTACTGGAATCAGCAATTATACAAATCACTAATAAAAACAACCTAAATCTTAGTCTGGGATTGTACCATTTGGATCCATATATTTGTAAAATGTTTATGAAGGACCTTAAAATAAATGAACTACTACTAATTAATTAGTCCCACATGTATATACTAGTTATTATCTCTCTCTCTCTCTATTTATATCCTATTTTTGTCTTTTCACTCATTTTTTGGAATATTTTTGTAAACTTCAGTCGTATATGCCTCCTTGTTTTTCAATCTGTATTGTTTTCTGGATGAATCATCTGTTGACCACGTGTGTGCCCCTCCAAGGTGTGGCTGCCTAAAATTCGCTAATCTTGCCCTCAAGCGTTTTCTCATTTCTGTAAAGTGACATGGACCTTATGCTAATCTTGTACTAATGTCAGTTTGGATATTAAGCCTACTTTTACTATGTTTTTGATCTGTATGATCAGTTAGACCGAAAGTTCTTGGTTTTCTCACGTTTCATTTTCCTCCGTGGCAAAACCTTTATTTATACGTAGCATCACGTTTTATATACTTCGTGATCAAGTTAATCATATATATATAATTATCACATCACCGTGATTAATATAAATCATTTGAGCTACAAATGTCCTTTAATATCTAATTCGCTCTACCTCGGAATTGCTATATTTACATATATGTAAACCGAAGGGGAATTTTTAGTTGATAATAATTTCGTCCCCTCATGGGATCGAACCACCGTCCAGCGGACAGGCACAAAATCAGGACGACATTGACGTTACCGATTCAGTTAACAGCGAGGCTAGTAAGTTTATACCACTTCTGACCTTACAAATCACCGTCGAACTCGGTTTTTTCGTAATTAGAATCGATATGCAACCCCCTCTCTACCATGTTAGCCAATTTGAATGTTTGACGAACGTAGCCATGTTATGAATAATTATCACATCACCATGATTCATATAAATCATTTGAGCTACAAATGTCCTTTAATATCTAATTCGCTCTACAGTAGACCCTTGACTCACGAACGCATTGACCCACGTACAACTCGATCCCCGACCAAAATTATAGGTAAAATTTCACCCTTGACCTACGAACTAACTTTGAGATACGAACAAAAAAAAATGCGGAAAATAAAAATTCTGTTTGGGTCATGAACTAATTTTGAGACATGAACATTTGAAAAATGCTGGAAATTTCTGGAAAATAACAATTCACTTTGTTTCACAAACTAATTTTTAGACACAAACATTTGAAAAATGCGCGAAATCGCCCAGCACACGTGAGAGCGTTTGAGTTGCCATGGGAACAGCCATCCTCCAGCCGCCCACGCACGGCGTCACCCACGCATCGCTCTTTGTCTCATCTCATTGTGTACAAGACGTTCGTCAATTCGCTTAGCATTTTTGCGCTAAAACTTGTGATTTTCTTCATAATGGGCCCTAAGAAAGTGAAGAGTGGTGGTGAAAGTAAGAAAGTGAAGAGTGATGGTGAGAAGAGGGTGCAGAGGAAGATAACCATTGAAATAAAGAAAGAAATTATAGAAAAGTTTGAACGTGGTGTTCGCGTGACCGATATCGCAAGTGAGTACAAGATGGCCAAGTCGACAATTTCGACAATTTTGAAAAACAAGGATGCCATTAAAGCAGCAGGAGCAACTTGCTCGGGAGCAATCAACTGACGAAGAGGAGGCTGGGGAGGAAGTTACAGATGTCAGCAGTGATGTGATAAAAGCCGCATTGGAAAAGTGGAATGATGTCCAGTGCTTCCTTGAATTGTATCATCCGGACAAAATTGTTACGAACAGGATCGTGAATATGCTCAATGAAAATTTAATGAGCCATTTCAGAAAAGTTATGCAAGGAAGGAAAAGGCAACAGACATTGGATAAGTTTTGTGATTAAACGTTCACCAAAAAAACCTAGAAGAGTTGAATCTCCGGAACGAGATCTCCCCGACCTGGATGGGGGAGGGTCTCCTTCCGCACAATAACCTCCTCCCCACCCACCACCCTCCTCTTCTCTTGTCCGTCAAGCCAGAAGTCTCGCCAGTCATAGTAAGTGTTCACTTTACAAACGTTTTTATAGTGTTAGTTTACCATTTTTAAATTATATTATTAGATATTAAGGTTTTTTACACTGACTTTTACATTATCTGTGTAAAAATAAGGCAAAATATACATAATATATATTGGTTCGTAGGGGTCGAGAACCAATTAATATTATTCCCATTAAACCTTATGGGGAAATTAGCTCCGAGTCACGAACAATTTGGAACACGACCAAGGTCTAGGAACGGATTGTGTTCGTGAGTCAAGGGTCTACTGTACCTCGGAATTGATATATTTTCATATATGTAAACTCATACTGAAAAGGTGATGGGTTGTAATTTCAAAGGAACAAACAATGCATGAAGAGATACTAGGCATTACCTACCACATCTGAAATCTACAGATCTGCAACTTGGATAATCAGGACAGCTAATGACGACTGTAACATTATGAATAGATAGAATATAGAATTTAGGCCAAAGGCCAAGAGCTGGGACCTATGAAGTCATTCAGCACTGAAAGGCACATTGGCAACAAAGTTTGAAAGGTTTACCATGAGGAAAACCTTCCAGTTGTACTAAGAAGCAATTGCTAGGAGGTGGAATGTTAAGATGTTAGAAATATATGAATGGAGGTACAGCATAAGGAATGACAGAGGTTGCAGCTAGGGGCCAAAGGGATGCTGCAAAGACGCTTAAGTAATGCCTACAGTGGACCACGTAAGGTGCAATAAGGGTTCTAACCCCCTTCAGGAACATTGTGCATAGAGGGTACCATATTGTGAGTGATACTCATCCAAGAAGAATAATCACACTTCCTTAAACAGATTATTTCATTCTTAGTTAACAGCACACTAGTCCAAATAGTAGTAGTACATGTAAGTTGTGCTAATTCTAACAAAACTAATGCATTCATCTGAAATAAAATATCACAATAATATGAGATATACTAGTTACACAAAAAGGTATCACAAAATCAAAAATTCTGCATTTCTACAGTTAAGACCTTAACAGTATGCATATGTTACCTGAACTCTGAAACTAAGCGGGCCTTCAGCATCCTGGAAAACTGCTCTAAATTCTTGGACTGGGATGTACTTAATCCAGAACCTAAGAGAACCATCTTCTCCAAGAAAGGGGGCATCACAGGTGGTTTTTTAATCATACTGTTCATGGGAGTATCTAGAGCAGCAATTATTTCTTCACTTCCCATGCATAACGATGCTAGTGACCTAATATTGACAATTAAAAATGGCATATTAAAATCATGAGGAAAATAAAAGCTAAAATACAGTAACTGTAGCAAACAATTCCTATGCTTCTTGTTGATAAATTTAAAAAATTTATTTGTCTATTGCAAGACAAATTACAATAACATTTATATACCATGCAAAAATAGTAAAACGTATAACTTTTATTTCACTTCTATAAAAATTTATCACACCATAATTAACGAATACTAACATGATTCGGTTTCTGTTTAAATAAGACTCCCTTGTCCTCAAACCACCTGTAACTCTGAAAGATTTATGATAACACCAGGAGTTATCCATGTTTCCTACAAGTTTGCCTGATTCTAGTTGTAAAATTTATTATGTAACAATATGCAATGTGTTTACAAATATCTTTCTGTCTAACAATGATAGAGCGTTGATAATAAACTCTAAATTTAGGCTTATCATTATCCAGCCCAGCGTCAACCTCTCTCATTGCTATACAAGTGCTGGATGCAGAGTGAAGGTATTCTGGTCTGAGCTTCAAGGGAGTATGTAAATTCCCTAGGTTCAGGACTTGCCATCGCAACCCTTGCTAACATTACTGACAAATTTGACAATGCAGATACACTATAAGGCTATACTGTTTCTTGATTAAGATTACATAATTCATTTTTATGTTTTCATGCCTATATTTGCCATATAAGATCATCTTAGGTGTTGCGATGCCTTTAGATTACTGACTTCCACTTCTTTTTCTGGAAGACTTGTTGTCAGCCACAGAATTTTTTCATGAACTCACTGTTATCAAGAGATGATTATCCTCATCAAAAGAATGGTTGTACAGAGTGTCTGCAGTGGAACTAATGACTACTGATCAATACCTCACTGAAGTAGCCTTCAGAGTGAGCAAGGAACTTAACACTGGAATTCCCACAGACTTTGGATTAAAGGGTGTTCTGTGACCTCTATGGTTTAAACAAAACCTGTTGACAAAATGGTGTTGTAGATTTGGTACCGGCTAAAAGATGCAGCATAAAATCATGGCTTATTTTCAGGACAAAACTTGAGGATTCTACAAGGAATTCTCCTCTCAATAAGTGCTAAGATGTCCATTTATACACCCAATAATATTCAGACTTCCATATACATAAATCACTCCAACTGAGCTTGATAAGATCATGGTGAATATCATCCCAGTGGGCCAGGGATTTCACGTCTACCTTTCTTGGAAAGCTTACATCAAGAAAAACCTGGTCCATCTCCACAATAACCTTCATCAAACTATAATGAGGTGAGGCCATAAGCAAACCTACTCCATAAGATACAATCCCTGCAACAACTGTGAATATAAGGTCCAAAACGGTTGCCAGATTTTTGTGAGGGTTCATTTATTATCTGCTCCCAACCAGAAATAGTGGAAAAATCTAAAGTAGCAACACAATGATTATCTGTGGCAGTAACAGAGCTCTCCAATTCAATGTGATGAGCACTGTAATCACCAATGAAAATGAAACTAGCCTTGTAGTCAGCTTCTTGAACTGCTACCATTTTTGTATGCAGGGAGCTACAAATGGATTTATCCAAATTTGGGTTCCTATAACTAGCAAAAACATGACATTTTTATAATAAAATAAATATTTGTATATACTTACCAAGTACATAATTACATAGCTATAAGTTTCTAATACTACGGCAGATAAAAATTTGAACAATATTGAAAATTATGATAGCACTCTTTTATTTTGGATGTAGGTAACTTGCCCCATCCACTTTTGGAGAAGAAGATTTATGACCACTCTGTTGGTAGTGCCTGCTTGCAGCAGCTCAGTTCATCTACTAGAACATTTAATTTTCCTTGGATGAATTGAGTTAGTATCATCATCTGGATGCTCTCTGCCCACAACAGTAGCTCTCTAGTTTCTTGGTAGAGAGAAAAGGAATGAGTTCCTCCTTAGTTCTTCATATATGCTAATGCTGTCACGTTATCAGAGTCAGCAGTTATTATTTTGTTGTGTGTCAGTGTTGAGCATACTTGAAGTGGCTAGACATATTGCTCTCAACTCCTTCACGTGATGTGCAGGTTCTTCTCTGTTGGAGACCACATCCCCACAATTTCTTTGCCATCCAACAGAGCTCTCCAACCTACATCCGACATGTTTGAATAAAATGTTAGGTTGGGGTTCAACTTGTGTAATGACTTTCCTTCTGCAAACCTGCATTCTTCTAGCCACCACTGAAGATCCTCTTTGATCTCAAAAGATATGGGGACGACTAATGAATTTGGTTATCTTCCTCTTCCAATTGGCTCATCCGCTCGTTGACTAAACAGGAAGGACAAGAGAGACGCTTCGAACTTTCTTCCTGCAACTCTGATCACAGGGAGAAACCTGAAAATAAAGAGTATCTATCGTCATCCCTAAATAAAGTATCGACTGTCTATACCCATGAGGTGTAGCCACTTGGAAAGATGCAAGAACTCTGATGAATACTTGGGGGGGCTGTGGAAAGGCTGAAACACAGTACTACCTGAAATTGGAAGACTTGTCCCTGAACTACAAACATGAGATACTTCCTGAACTCCAGATGTACTGGTACAAGGAAGTATGCGTCCTTCACATCTATTGTTACCATCCAATCCTCTTGCTGAATGGCTGAAAGGACTGACTGGTATGTCTCCATACAGAATATGGTCATCTCTGCAAAAGAAATTCAGGGTGCTGAGATCCAGGACAGGCTCCAACCCTCTGATTACTCTGGGGGGATGAATAGAGTTGTAAAAACCTTCGGCGGTTACGTCTTTGACCAATTCCACAGCCTGTTTCTCTATAAGAGCAGATACTTCCTGAGACAGGGCTGAAAAATTCTTTGAGCCTATTAAGTAGGCTTTAAAGTTGATGGGCGAGGCGGTTAAGGGAGGTTTCTCCCTCCTTGATGACCTTTAGTACCCACAGTTCCACACCTCTGACTTCCCACTCCTCCCAAAACTGTAGTACCTCGCTCCTACAGGTGCCAGAGGATCGATTCTTCATTTTCTAGGGGCAAATCTAATTGCAGGTTACTTACTGGTCCTTCCTGTCTTAAGATTTTGTAAGGGTGTGATTGGAAACATCCTCTGTTACCACAAAAGGGCATTTGAGCCAGAGATACCACTCTCATATTGACAGGAGCCGCAGGTGCAATTACTACGTTCCTCTGATGCTTAGTAGGTTGTGCAAGGAGGTCCTGCGTCAACTTCTTTTGCAATTCTTCAGTGATTCGCTCCAATGTTGAATGTCTAGGGGAACGAAAAGCAGTGACAATCCCTGAGAGGGAGTTACCCTTACATAGTAAATGAACGCCACACTTCCCTCTTTTTTTTCATTACTCCAGTAGTAAAAACTAAAGCTAGTTTTTGTGCGCTGTCTCTACTGCTTTACCTGCCCATCCAAGTACATCAAGCCAGTCCATAGCAAAATTCTCTTGAAGGTTAGGAGAGTCCTGTTTTCTTTGTTAAGAGTTCCTACTGTCCAATCTACGAAGCTTAGGACTTCTAACAACTTAAAAACATATTTAATAAGGTGGTCTACCTCTAAGGTAATAAAGAAGACTTTTGCTAAAGCATAAGCAGACCTCCTACCTGAATCAATAAGACTGGAGAAATCCCCTTGAGAGGAGGCAGATACTCCCCAGGAAGGAATATCTCCAGTAGCATATGACGCTTGTCTTCGCTTCTCTAAACAAGGAGGAGAACAGAAAGTCACTTTACCAAGCTCCCTCTTCTCAGCTAACCAAGAGGTAATCTTGGTGAAAGCCTTCTTACAAGAAGTACCATCTCGGGAAGCCCTGATGTTCCTGAAGGTTGTCACATCATAAATGCCAATCCTAGAAAAGACGGTACTGCTGGGTAAAAGAAAGAAGGGTAGCATACGAGGAGATACTGCAGGAGAGCCAAAAATTAGAAGTTATTTGCTCCTGCTCTGCATCATCTCCCTCCGAAGAAGCAGAAGACACATCTTCTAAAACTTGAAGAGGATTCCGAGTCGTAGATGAGAGGTTCTGAAGTAGGTTCAGAATACTATCCAGTTGTTGCTTGATGTGTGAGTCTCTGTCAGGTTGTTCCTGAGTAGGCAACTGGAAATCTTTGGGAGCCAACTGGGTGGAAGCATGGCTAGATATAGGAGGCACTACTGATTCCAGGTGAGCAGGAGCTGGACACCTGGGCTCATACATTTCCACTGAAATGCGTTCAGGGTGAACTGAACGCTCTGATACTGGAAGCTTAGCAATCGGTCATTCTAACACTGTCCTATTTTGCATATTACTTGAACTCTCATGTTCCATGTTCAAAAGGAACTCAATAATCATACACTGGGTGGCATGTGGCCACTGGGCACTCAACCTCTTTACGCTCAGGCACTGGACACTTGTATACTGTACAATCAGGCGCTGGACGCTTGGATATTGGGCGCTCAGAACCTGGATGCTTTGTGCATTCATAGCTCGGGTGCTGGACACTTGTATAATGCACTGTGGGGCACTGGACACACTGATACTGGGTGCTCAGCTATTAAATGTTCATACACCTGTCGCTTGGACACTGGGTGCTCTGATGCTGCATAACCATATACATATTGGGTGCTCAGAAACTGGGTGTTCAGCCATCGGATGCCAATAATCATATACTTGGCGTTCACCATATGTACACTATGCACTCGGTTACTAGGTGCTTGGACACTTTCTTAGGAGTAGAGCTAATTGATACCTTATAAGGGGGCTCCCAAAAACTACAAGAGGGGAGAGGACTGCACTCTCGCTCTTTCGCACGTTAACCAAACAAGGGAGAATCATCGGCTGGTGTAGAAGGCCTTTTCAGAGGCCTCGAGACATTAGAAAAACATTCACTCCGTCCTCTATATACACCTGTGTCCGAGTCACTTGAGGAAAGAGCACAAACATCTATATGGGCACCTTTCCAATGGCAGCCTAATGAGTCCTGGGATACGTGTTCACCAGGCTCGTTTGAGGGGGCAACTACCTGTGGGCAAACACCACCAACCTCCCTTGGACTACCGGTTTGCTTCCCCCAAAAGGCAAGGGAGTTTAGCAGGGCCCTTGATCTAGGAGTGTCAGTGGGATGAATAGTCACCTCCTCCATTGCATTTGCACTAAAACTGCTCATTTTGTCCATCAGAACTTTAACTGAAGTCCCAATTTAGTCAACTGTCAACACTAATAGACCAAGCTTGCGGTATACCCGAGCCTTGAGATTGCCAATGGCACTGGGTTCGGATGAAAAGGAGCCAGGAATTGGAGTTGAGGGAAAAGTCTGAGGAGGATTAATGGGAGAAAAAGCAGTCAAAGGGATAACAGATACAGGAATATTAACATTATCAATATTATCAATTCTCGGTGAACTGACCTGAGAATCTAATAGCTGCCATTTCCCCTTATTCCAATTCTTACACTCATCATAAGTCATAGTTAAAGAATGAACTTGTCCTCTGCACACACACACAGTATGGGAGTCAAATTTAGCCGGAAGTCAGTCTCGCTTTGAAGCCTTTGCTGCAAAACCTAACACTAGATGAACTAGTCTCATATAATTAAATAAAAAGTCAAAATAAGGAGTCAAAATCACTGATAAAGTCATTCTAAGCTAATATAACTAGCACTACCAAAGTAATGGAATAAGTTACCCAACCGGTGAAAAAACACAACTATCCGATGACCACAAAATTTCAAGAGCTGCTCAGCTACCAAATTGATCTGTTTAGCTACATTGTACCTATTCTTCCCCGGAAGCGGGCAGGGAGAGTTACCTATTTCCAAAACAAAAGAGCACTACGGATATTTCCAAAATTGTTCAAATTTTTAGCTGCCATAGTGTTAGAAACTTACAGCTATGTAATTACTTGGTAAGTTACTTATTATAAAAATAAAAATTTATAAGTCTACTACAGAATTCAACCACCTTTGTTTCATGACATCTAATCATACATTGGGTTATGAGATGCAGAGAAGCCCTCTCTAATATACAGAGCCATTCCACTGGCCCTTAGAATGGCTAAAGTAAAATGTGCTTATTAAACCCTGAATCAGCAATTTTGAAAAAGTGGATATCATAATTGACAGCATGAACATCTAACTCATTTTCATTCTTGTATAAAATACAAAATTTCTGTGACTGATTCTATGGACCGGGATTAAGTTCAACATCACCATAAAGTAGCAATAATATATAAAAACATGCATATACACTAAGAATATTTGCAAAAACATTAGCAAGAATAATTTATACATGTAAAGTCAATACATACTACTGAAAAGTGTAAGCCAATAAAAAGACAGTTATTGGCAGAATTAAACTGGTTATCTAGGAGGAGCCAGCTCACTCAGCAAGGATAAATACATCTCCAGATTTGCCAGACACTGAAGGAAGAGTAGTAGAGATGGTTTTGAAAATAAAGTCATGGGTAATGATAAAGGAAAAAGAAAATGATAGGGATAAGGAAACTGTCATTAAACCATCACATGGTTTAGAAAGACTGTGCATCATCCTTATAATTTTCCATTTCTTTATCAAATTTCAATGATTGATTGCAGCATAAAAGATGATGGCTTGTATTCCCATGGGAAAAAAAAGTAACCTCCAAACTACTCTTATTAGCAGAAAAAACACATTTTACTACAGACTTCTTTCTATTCGCATGAGGGGCTCACACCATATTAATTTCATTCATGTTGAGCAGTAAGTATAGGACGAGAGGGTAATAGAATTGATTTTTTATTTACAGAGATCAAAACTGAACAGCTGCAGAAGGGGTTTCTTTGGTTATATAATTATGCATACAATATCCTATACTCCTGGAACAAATATTATAACCATATCCCTATAAATAAAAGTTTCTTTCTGAACTGGAAGCAGAATAAATAGACTACTATCCTAGGTTTGACAGATTTTTTACTCTACCATTACTTACACAGTTTTGCTGAAAATAAAATATCTAAGATGTCAAGAATTACACTGTCATAATCATCTTCCCAAAGTATTCTTTTAGTCATTCCTACGGCACCATTGTAAGGATACCAAGACCCTCCTCATAAAATGATGTAGTTTGGCCTGCAGTTGTAAAATTATGAATGAGAAAGATATATTTATTCAAATCTGACTAAACAAAATTGCTGCTCATAAAATGAAAAGTTTTAAAGAAACCATACTGGTATCAACTTACCTAGGGGTATGCCCTTGCCGATCTCTTGCTGTATCACTTGCTCCCCATGACCTAAGGAGTTTGATCAGTTCTATATGACCTTGTGTAACAGCGTCATGAAGTGGATTTTCATCACTTTCCCCCACCAGGTACATCAACAATGGCACCATGTTGTAAAAGCATTTCAGCAATGTTGTGAAACCCATGGCTACATGCTTCATGCTGAAAAATTAATTTGTGAATGTATAGCTTCAAAGTATGTTAGCAATAGCCACACCAAAGTAGTATCTTAAGTTGTGATGAAAAACTTTCATAAAACTAGTTCAAACCACAAAACTTGCTTTTGTCTTTAACAATCTAACATTTTTTCCTACAAATATACATGGTACTCTTACTTGACTTTGTATCATCCGATTACTATTGTCTCTTCATTCATTACTGTGTGTAATCTTATGTCTTGTTTGCAAATCATGAGAAGACTATACATATGGTAATGCAATGAAAATTCACTTAGTGAACATGACTTGGAATTAAATATTTTTTAAGTCACAGCTCTCATTGCAAAAATAGTTTTCTTAATTATTACTTACCAAAGGAGTCCATCCTGCATTGTCTTTTGAATTGGGATTAGCTCCATCTTCTAAAAGTGCTTTTACTTTGTCAGCATCTCCCTATAAAAAAATGATATTTTTATAATAAAATAAGGTTTTATATACCATACAGTATACAGTATTCATGGACTCCAGATCTGCGGAATCACATATTCGCGGATTTCTCTCTGAAATATATACTGTATTCTCATTATTCGCAGAAAATTCACCTATTTGCAGTATTTTTCTATGAGAAATATGCACAAATTACATTTTTTTATCTATTTCATCATAAAATGCTCTTTTTAAATAAAACTATTAAAAAAAATGTATAAACATTTTTAGTGGGGTTTTCTTGAATTTTAACTAACAAAATAGGCTGTTTTAAGGAGCCCGGCCGGAACCCTTATATATGGGGGTATAGGGGGAAAAATGCAGTCATGAAATTCATGGAGCTTCATTTGGCAATTGAGAATACATATATAAAATATTTTGTCAAAATTCCTCTTATTTTCGTAGTTACAGGGTAATTAGTAAATGTAACTCAATAAGCCAAAAACATTGATCCATACAAGAAAATGCAATATTTCTTCTGTTATCGTAAATTTTTATAATTATTGTCAAAGAAATTATAAGCAATGGCATCTGTAGAGATTCCATGAGTTGCAGAAGGGAAGTCAGTCAGCTACCAAGTTCAACCACCATTCAGTGCGAGCACAAATCCCAAGTAGTCTACACGTTTGAGTTTCACCTCTGACATTCGCTTGCTTTTACGTATGTTTATCTTTGTTTCGGCAAGAATTTCATCATGCCGATGAGGAAAAGACAGGCAAAACATCTCACTAACATACAGACGAAGAAAATTCGCCCTAAGATGATTACAGAATATCATAATATACACGATATTAGCATAGTTAGTGAAGAGAGGGAGGGTTGCGTAGTAAGTAACGCACCCGTCTTGCCAGATGCACACGTCACACTGTGCCCTAGGCTACAATCTTTGAGTGAAGGGATCTTCATTTATGATAAATAACAGTTTTGGTTTATTAATACCCAAAAAGGAATATGAAATTCATAATCATCATGATCAATATACGTATATTGACTATCTTTGTAAAAAGACAGTACACCGAGTTTCACCTCTGACATTCTCTTGCATTTACGTTTGTTTATCTTTGTTTTGGCAAGAATTTCATCATGCCACAGAGGAAAATACAAGGAAAACATCTCGCTAACATACAGAAGAAGAAAATTCGCTGTAATAAGCCGAGTTAGTGAAGGAGAGAGAGAGAGTTGCGTAGGAAGGAGTCCCCGTCTTGCCTGACGCAGTGCCCCAGGATACGATATATGAGCAAAGGGGTCATCATTTATGATCAAATTATGATAAATAACATACTTTTAGTTTGTTAATACACAAAAATGATATTGTTATGATACAATAAAGTTTGTTCATGCTTACCTGGCAGATATATTAGCTGTATTTTCTGAAGTCCGACAGAATTTAAAAAACTTCCGACACATGCAGTGGTCGGCCAGGTGGTTAGTACCCATTCCCGCCGCTGGGAGGCGGGTATCAGGAACCATTCCCATTTTCTATTCATAATTCTTATTTCCACTGTCCCCTGAGGGGAGGTGGGTGGGTACTTGATTATATATATCTGCCAGGTAAGCATGAACAAACTTTATTGTATCATAACAATATCATTTTGTTCATGAAACTTACCTGTCAGATATATATATAGCTGAATCCCACCGTTGGAGGTGGGAAGGGACAGAATAGAAGGACTTTGGGAAACAAATGCATGCAGATGATTTACATCTTGGTTCCACCTGTTAGCATAGCTGACTTCGTGATTACTGTCACCCAAGTCTGCTTCTGCTTTACTAGAGTTGCCAGCGAGGTAGAGACCTATAAAGCTGGTGCACTCCAGATGATCTGTCAACGGGGGCGTGACCACAATGTGACTAGACCATATTGACCATACCATGAGGGCTAAGAAGTAAAATAAATATATAATATATATATATATCACCACCTGACCAACCTAGCCAAAGTTAAGGTGTTTTAACTAAGGCTTAGGAGTTAAGAAGTCGCCATTGGCGGCGACTCAATAACTAAATTAAGAGCTCTTCCTAACCATTTTCTACAGGATAGGATGATGGTACTTCTTGCCCCCAAGATTGTGTCTGCAGACACGTATGGCCCTAGCGGAGCAGCAGATCTCATATGCCGTCTTCACATCCCGCAAAAAGTGTGAAGCGAACACAGAGTTCTCGCTAAAATGTGGTACTCAGTATGTTACTGAGTGCCATGCTCTGTTGAAATGCTTCCAAGGCCGCGCCCTCACCTCGTGAGCATTCACATCAAAATATATCAAATCTTTGTGCAAACAATGAAGGAGCCTTTTTGAAAGAACTCCTCAACACTAAAGCCAGGGTGTTCTTTGATATGGGCAAGTCTGGTCTTTTTCGGAACACTGCAGATTGTCCGAAGGACTTCGACTTCTTTAGTTTTATGTAGCTAAAACTTGAGACCCGACAGGGCACAGGACTCTCTCTGGCTCTTGCCCAATAACTTTTGCCATCCCTTGATTCCAAGCTCCTGGCCCAAGGACTTGACGGGTTTCCATTCTTAGGCCACGGAAGGTTTAGCGAACACACCGCATTGTGTTCCCTAAAGCCAAAACTTCTGACGATGGCTTAAAACCTCACTAACCCTCTTTGTCGTATCTAGAGTGGTTAGAAAATAGACCTTTTTGGTCACGTGCAATAAGTTAACCAAAAGGAGAGGTTCGAAAGCTTTGACATCAAGAACTTCAGACTACGTCTAAGTTCCATATAGAAAGCTTCGATCTGGACATGCACAGTCAGTCCGTCTGTACTAAAGTCAGGTGACCGACCAGTAGACCAGTCAGACGAATCAAGGACAGCAAGGCTGTACCCTGAAGACCATAAGGCACTATTCTTCGCTGAAGGATGAGTGTCTGGACTGCCTGGGCGATTCAAGCTAAGCAAACCTTGGGGGGTGTATCAACGCAACCCCACGTCGTTAGCAAATCAACTCCTGACTCGAGCTTCTGGTGCCAGGAGAAAGGAGCGAGGAGCAAAAAGGCGATTCAGTCCCGAAGGACGAATGCCTGACAGTCCAACCTGGTCTCATGTAAAACGATCATCGGGGGTGTATAAACGCAACCGACTTCGTCAACAAGAAACTCAGGGCTACCATATGTCGCCTGATCTCGCACGAGTGTCTGACTCCAAGAAAACAGGTGAGACAAAAAGTAGATGGTGAGCGAGTTTCGAGATTGCACAGAACTCAAAGATCGTGAAGGGCTTTGTTGTTTGACAGACGCAAATCTCTGAGCCCAAAGGCCATCAACAACATATTTGCGTATTCTTTAATAGTTGTGACTGCCAGCTTATCCCATTCCTCAAACGAAAAGGTAAGACGGTAATCTTATGCTGTCAACATCTCGATAGTCTGAACGTGGTCAGACTCAGAGCGGAGAGGTTATAGGTACCTTTCGTGTTAGAGTAGACCGACTCTCTCGGAAAAGGTCCTTGGAAAGTGAACTAGGAAGGATGTGACCTCTGTGAATCTAGGATCTTGAAGGCCAACATGGGGCGATCAGCGTCATTGTCGCTCCCTGTGACGTCATAAATCATCTTATTACAATTCCTAAGCGTTTGAAAAAGGGGAAAAGACTAAACATCCATCCCCGTTTAATATCATAGGATGGCGTTTAATGGTACCGCTCTTGGATCGAGAATAAGGGAGCAGAGAAGAAGAAGCCTCTTCGTCCTCAACATAGCATAGAGATGAATAAAAGGACGTCCCTAAAGTCTCCACAACTCTTAACGTACTTCTAAAGAAAGAATCCACTCGGAAGTCAGTAGTTGCTGCCGTCGATCGAGACGATTCGTACGGACTTTTGCAATCCTGTAACGAACCTCTAGAGGATCGTTACATTTTACGTCTGTTGTTATAATAGGCTCTTTCTCGTAAACCCGAACAGGGACCGAGAGAAGATACTTCCTAAGATATGAGAGAGCTGTGGAAGATCAGAGTTGATATGGACCACTGGTTCCAAAAACTCGTTTCGAGGACTGGAGGGACGACCGAATTGCTTCCACTTCTCTCAGATTATGATCCAGGACATCTGAAACCCTCTCCAGATGTCCGGCACCTTCTTTCTATTACCTCAGGTGATACTTGACGCACTGAGAGATGTTCAGAATCATTCCTAGATCTCGAATAAAATTTCAGTTTCCCGGAAGGAAAAACAAATAGAGGTCAGAATTGCAGTCTATTCAGAGAAACAAACTTCTTTAGGAAGGAAATGGTCCCCAGCAAGCTCATCCATTCCCTCACACAGTATGTTTACTTCCCTAATAAGGCTGCGCTTTACCTAAGCAGGAGAGCATATAATAGTGCAATGTTGCGGTAGACTCGTAGTCCTATACCGTGCGGTAACGAGCACCGAAAGGAGAAAGAGATATCTCTGTTGAACATAGTAAGGCAAAACGAATGAAATGTTTATTCATTCATGTAAGAAATCCCCTCAATCTTAGGCAAAAGTCCGTGATTGTAGGGCAGAGATACAGTTAGTCAGTCAATCCCGCAGGAGAGACGTAACTGCCAGCACAGAGATACGGTTATTCAGTCAATCCCGCAGGAGAGAGAGACGTAACCTACCGTGCATGACAGCGCATGAGCTGGTACTGGCTCAGTTGGACTGGAGGACAGTCACGGCAGCAGCTTACGAACGTCGTCTCTTAACTTTATGCCTGGGTTGCCAGCTACCCTATTCTACGAAGAAATAGGTCCATTATTTTTGAGCAGAGACTCTCGAGGCTGGTAAATTTAAGCGAAACAGAAAACACTAAATATATAGATGCGTTTGTGTCGTCATAACACTACCATACAACGGTAAAAGATAAATCGGAAACTCCTGGAAGGCTGCAGGGAGTAACGATTAAATGTCCTTAAAATAATAGACAATAGACCTCTCGGTTGCCATCCGAAGAGGTAACTACAGCAAGCGTATATGACTTGAACCAACCAGTAGTAAAATAACGCAAGGCAAAATATGATATTATATTACAATAAAGTTTGTTCATACTTACCTGGCAGACATATATATAGCTGAATTCGGAAATACAGCTACATACATATCTGACAGGCAAGTTTCATGAACAAAACTTAGAGAATCGAAGCAGACAGCTCAAGCTTCTTATGTTATTGGACATAAGCATTCATTGACGTAGTCTACAAGTCTATTTCTTGTACGAGTCTGCGAATGACGAATGAGAGCTCTTCCGAATCTTGTCAATAAGAGCTTATTCACTTACGCAATATCAAGTTAATGAGATGTTTGTCAATGAGGATTAACCCATTTACGGGACAAAGAGATATTTTGTCAATGAGGGGATACCCACTTACTTGACAAAACGATAGTATATTGTCAATGGGGGAAGTCACTGAATTGACAAAACGTAATCCAGGAAGTCGAGCATTTTATTTTTCCGATTCCTGTTAAGAGACTGGGCTTACGGCAGGTAGAACGACGATGTTCAATTCGGCAGCGTAGTCCCGACTAGAAACTAACAAAATCTATCATCTGAAAAACCCTTTCAGATGGGCTAAAAAGCTTGCAAAATTATCCTAGGAAGAGGAAGAAACTCTCCAACCAGCTTCCTCTCCCGTATCACAACTAATGCCTGCTAAAGCTTAAAATTTATTGGCAGTATGGCAAAGGAAGTCCTGTCTTGCGCTTTCCTGAAGAGCGTCCTTTTGATGAGTGCCTTTGCAAGAATCCTACTGAACGTTGCCGAGAGTCCTGACGTGCAGGACGTCGAGCCTTTACATAACCCGTAACTGCCTTATCGCAAAGTCTTGACTGCGGTAGAGAAAACGAGTTCTTCTCTTGAGCTTTCCTTAACTCCATCCACCTTTGCGAAAAGCAATATAATATTGACAGAGACCTCTTGAATTCACGAAACCCGAGGTCTTGCTGGGTTTCGAAGACGAAATTGTCTGTTCACTTTAAGCTTCCTCCGAAGCACTGCTTACTTCACATTCTTGAGGCCCAAATCTTAAACAAGAGCTTGAAGAGTTCAACAGAAACGTTCAGCCAGGAGACACACCTAGCGTGCACTGGCGCGCGCGCTCGGCGTCCACAGGCGAGGACGCTCGGCGTCCTGGCGTGCGCTCGGCGTCCACTGGCGAGGACGCTTGGCATGCACCCGCGCGCGCCTGGCGTCCATCCGAGCGTCCCGTTCAAGTCGAGCGTCAAAAGAAGCGTGCAGAAAAGCGTCACGCTCCTGACAGGCGTCAAAACAAGCAAGAGAAACTGCCTTCTATTTCATATTTCTCGGTGGAAAGATGTACACGTGATCAGGCGACATTCGCCTTCTTACTTCTCACTGAAACGCATAACGAGAGAGAGGGGACGTGAAGCGTCTTCTTCTATAAAGCTTCTATTTAGAGGGCGCGAGTCCTTCTGAGAGCTCCAACCCCTGCACGGGGAGGACGCCTCGGAGGACGAGAAGCAATCCTTCGAGATTCGTGCACGTGCACGATCTTCCGCAGCCTGGGAAGCGTCAACAGGTCCTACCGAAGGGACGCCAGATAGATGTGGGTTCCCCGTAACCCTCCTTCGGCTTTCCGACATGCCCTCCCCCCCTGGTCCTGGGAGTCCGACAGAGGTCCAGGCCTAGAGGCGTTATGGGGCCGATCTGACGTTCCCTCCTGACGAGAGAGAGGACGTGAAGCGTCCTTTTCTCTAAAGCTTCTTTGAGGGCGCGAGTCCTTCCGAGAGCTCCAACCCTTGCGCGGGGAGGACGCCTCGGAGGACGAGAAGCAATCCTTCAGGATTCGTGCGCGTGCACGCACTTTGGCAGTCTGGGGATTTTCATCAGAAACTGCTGAAGGCACGCCAGATCGGTGGGGGTTCCTCGTAACCCTCCTTCGGCTTTCGACATGCTCTCTCCCCGGGTCCTGGGAGTCAAGCAGAGGTCCCGGCCTAGAGGCGAAATAAGGCCGATCTGACGCACCCTCCACTACACAAGGGGCACTGTCACTGCACTTAGCCACTTCACTATTGCTCTCTAAAGCAAGCACTTTCGATTCTAAGTTACGAATCGAAAGAGTATTAGAGAAAGGGCAATAACCTCTACAGACACTGTTTTAGGGCCTGAAGACAACATTACAGAGTTAGGAGTAACAATAACAGAAGTAGCACTCTTCACAACAATGAAGGAGAGCGATCACCTCTCGCAGACATATTCATAACCCGTAGGCCATACTATAGGGTTAGGCAAAATAAAGTCTACAGGAAGGTTAGCAGGTTCACTACCTGACTTTTGTTTACTGATAAATTGGCGTACATACGAATTCATACTTTTTTCCTTACGGAATTAGACACGTTTACTGATTAATTGCGTACATACGAATCATACGTCTTCCTTACGGAATTAGACAAAGTCTCACACTCCTTACATGACAAATCTCAAGAAAGAAGCAAGACCCATACCTCCTCGTGCATACCAAGTGCGGATCTACCGAAGCTTTCGGTAGCCACACCCTATCTTTCCAGACAACACCCTCTGAAACTAGCCTAACTAGATTCAGATATCTTATGCAAAAATGAATCAAATTCAAATCAATTTAAGATAGCGTATGCCTAGCCACAAATCCAAGTAAATAAATTAAAAGACAATTAGGATACTTAGCGGCAATGAAGTTTCCAAAATCCTAAGCCGGAGGTACTGAAAACAGGTGTTTTCAGCACCGGCGACAGAAAAATTATGAATAGAAAATGGGAATGGTTCCTGATACCCGCCTCCCAGCGGCGGGAATGGGTACTAACCACCTGGCCGACCACTGCGTGTGTCGGAAGTTTTTTAAATTCTGTCGGACTTCAGAAAATACAGCTATATATATATCTGACAGGTAAGTTTCATGAACAAAAAGAAATATACATTCATAATAATCATTATTTATTAACATTGTCTTTATAAAAATACGAAGGAAAACTTTGAACACCCGTATCTCAAAACTATACTTATTGACCTTCAAAATCTATCTTCTCACTTAGTTTTAAAGCTATAACATTGGAATTTGGTATATAACTCAGAAAGACATTATAGAACAATCAAATCAAGCCCTTTTTTCCAATTTTTGTTTTGTCTTTTTTTTAAAAATTTTTTTTTCCTGATTTATAGGGTTTACTTTTTTACCATAATGAAAAATTCATATCTAGCAAAAAAGTTGAAGTCATCCAGTCTCCCTGGTGAATGGATGATAAGACAGTTTGGGTTGTTTCCACTTTGAATTTGGTTTTCTGTAAGTACATATTCAGAGTGCTTACATCCAGAACCAGCCTCCATCCTCCTGAGGCCTTGGGGACTACAAACAGCCAATTGTCGTACCCCAAAGAGCAGGTGTGATTGACTATTTCTATGGCTTCTTTACAAAGAAGGGATGATACTTCTTCAGAGGGGGCTAAAAACCTCTTTGAGCCTACAGAGTAGGCTATCAATATGACAAGCAAGCTGGTTAAAGGAGGCTTTTGTTTGAATGGGATTGAATATCACTCTCTCAGTACTTCTACTATCCAGGATTCTGGCCCCTTTGCTGACCAACATCCCCAATAGTGGAGCCTGGCTCCTATCAGAGTACGGAGAATGAGGTTCTCATTTACGTAAGGCTGGCTTTGCAGATGACTTCTTCATTGCTCATGAAGCAAATTGTTTGCCCGAGATCTGGGAAAGCCTTTTTGCCTACCTCTACCTTGAAAGGGGAGGCTATTGTCTTGCAGACAGGGAAAGGAGATCCTGGGTAGAATTTTTCTGAAGATCTGTTGCAATCTGAAGCACTGTTACTTGCAGGACAAGGTGCTGTCAATCCAATAGGGAAAGGAGGAGGGCAGATTTTTGCGAATGGGTCACTCCCTTTGTAGTGTAAGAACACCACAGTTCCCTTTTCTTTAAGATACCCATTGCAAAGGGAACCAGCTCCCAAGAGCCATCCATTGTACCTTTGTCTAAACAGGAGATAACTCCCGGTAAATCCAAGGTGATATCCTCAGCCACTAAATGTACCAATGCCATTTCAAAGTCAATAAAGTATGTTTTTTCTGAGATATACAAACATGATATCTTTTACATAGAATACCTTCAGTGATAGCTGGTCCAGTAACTGAAGCTTGGTAATAATGTATTGTATTGCCAAGCATCAAAGATTCTCCAACCTTGGACACACCCCAATTTTGACTCAAAATTTTGATGAAAAAAATTAAATAAATAGGAAAGACTGATCTATCACAAGTTGCCGGTACTATAATGGTTGATGCACTGCACATATTTTATTGTCTCATTTCATTGAAGTACCCTAACTTCTGTTGCTACAGCATATTAATTATTGCAGTTTTTTCAGTCCATGAATCTGCCCCCATTCAATTAAAACAAGTATCAGGACTCTCACTTCTACTGCGACTTCCAATGCGCAATGTCTCAAATCAGAATTTTATCTACTTTTATAAAGATAAATGAAGAAGAGAATTTTAGCAACGAAGGCATAATAAAGGATGTGTAAAGTCTTAACTTGATAGGCAGAAAGCAAATACATAATAATTTAGAGGCATTCCAAGTTCCTACCTTAATACAAGCAATATGAAGCATGGTCTCTCCTTTAGAATTCCGCTTATTGATAGATGGAGCACTTGGGCTCATGCCAAGGGCACTCAAGTTAGTAACTTTTAAAAACTTCTTCCCTTCTGGTGTAACTGCCTGCATATCAATCTTTGTAGCAGTAATGGGTACTGTTGATTTATTTAAACTTTTATCCTTTGTAGTTCTACTAGGTGTCTTTGTTTTTGGTTTAACTTTACTGTTATTTGTATCTTTTTTAGACTTTGCTGTACTTGTCTTTGTAAGTGTTGCTTTATCATCTTTTTCAATACTTTTACTGACTAGCTGGTTTTTTTTAGCTTTTGTAACTATGCTTGGACGAGGTTTGGATATTTGGTTCTTAGGTGTGCATGGTAACATTGGTAATAATGGAGCTTCAATTCCTTGCTCAACTCTGAAAAAAACAAGAAAAATTTAAAAAAATAATCTAATAAGTTGCATGAAATGCTCTACACATAATACCTATTTCTAAAATAAAATACTGAATCTGAAAAGCTGGTTCATCACTAAAATATTACTTTGATTGGCCATTTTCATTTCCTGAAAAGGAATCATGGATGAACTGTCCCAGATAGAAAAACAACAGACAAGGCAGACTACCAGTAGCATAGGACACAAGTGGGTGAACACATTAGTCTGACCCAACTCCTTCCCCTAATTATTGTTTATACAACACTGTTAACAACTAATTCCAGTAGTTCCATGACTGCTACATAGAAATTTGTCTTGGTTTGTTCCAGAATGACCTTCATTTATTAACCTTTCATATTTTTTCCCATCCTTATCCACTCTTGGTTTTTACATCTGGTGAATGACAGTTTGGTAAAGAATATCTTCATAAATGCTGTATATATAGGGAGCCTTTTCATTTGAAAGTTTAGCAGCACATTACTTAATTAGTGTTAAATTTGTATCAACTACAATTTTTTTCCATAATTTTGGTAAATTTGGTGTAAGTTTGTTATCCTCAGTCTGCCCTTGGTTAGCTTTTCAAGTTAGCTAACTTGGTAAGGTAAGTTCACATTTATTTATTAATAATCATGTGCTTTTTCCTTTAGTCAGATTACATTCAATTTTTTCTTTAACTATTAGACTCTTTAGGCTTGAGTGCTTTTCTAGTTTAACTTGGTGATTTGCCCTTCAAGTTACTTTCCCTCAGTTGCTAAACCTTTCTTTTTTATTATATAATTTTCCTTGCATAAGGCATTTTGGATCTTTTTGTTGGTTAAGTTCCTAAGTACATGCACTGTATCTTACATTTAATTAGCCTTTAAAGCCAATTTAGCTTTTGTGTAAACTAGAAGCTTTGTTTCATTAACAGGTGCAAATTTACATTAATCAAGTGTTTTTGCCTTTCCCTCCCTCAATTATTCTGTTCTTTGTTTGTTACTGATCAATCTAGTTCAGTACTGTCACTGCATTTCATTTGAATTTTTTGTTTCCTCAAATAGTTTTGCTCATAAGCAGCGTAGTTAGGCAGTACTATTCCATTTTTACATTTTGTAATTTACATTGCATTTGTATTTTTATTTTCCATAATAAGAGTGTAGGCTGTTACATTAAAAGGGCACTAGTTTACCTGATAAACCTTGCAGTGTATATTTGGAGGGTCCTATCTTCTACAAGTATTTTATCAACAAACATTAGCAGAACTATCAGGTTAACTGGTGGCAAGCAGGGTACATAGGTCTGCATCCTGCTAGGGGAGGGACTGGCTCAGATACCTGACTCATTATCAGAGGAGAACAAATGATATACTCCCTCCCTACAATGCATAATCCTCTCCTGGCTGAGGGGAAGCAGTACGTGCAGAAAGTGAAGGGATAGGCATAGCCGGGGCAGGAAAAGGCCTAGAATGATTTAGCATTCAGTCACCAGGGAGTATCCCCCTAAAAACCCTACCGACCCACCCAGGATGCTGGCAAACATTCCTATCCCTCTCCCTCATCTTACTACTGTACCTCTCCTACAAGAAGAACAATATTTTAGCGGATCAATAATTAAGAGGAGGTAAAATGCCCACACAAATGCTCTAGTCTCTCACAACATCTTTGTGCTTGTCGTTCTCCATGTCATTAAAGTGAAAAACTAAACAAAAACAAAACATCCAACAACCATATATAGCATGACTTCTTCACTAGATGATGGCTGAAGAAAAATTACTTAGCAACACCAGGTGAGAGAAATTCCCTGATTCAACCCCTTAAACCAACAGTCTAGTACCTTTTTACATAGTACAATAACCAATTCCAGCTTGTGCTGTAATCCTACATAAAAGGTGAATGTTCACATTCCTGTACAAACAATATCTAATCAAAAGTACAGTACAGTAATGAGCTTGCATGAAAAACTTCGTATTTATTTTTAATAAATCATATGTTTACAATTTACAGCCAAAATATAATACTAATGGAACATACAACCTTTATTAATTAAAGTATTGAAGAAAAACTGAATATGTTTCCCTTAAAAGCCTTTCAGTCTGATATGAAGCTTAAAAATTTAAAAAAATTTTATTTATATATATTTTCTATAATTTAATCTTTTATTTGAATAAAGAAATAAAAGGGAAGAAATTAGTAGAGAATATCAACTAACCTCATTATCTCCCCACCATCAAGAAGGTGTCGTAAATCTTTCACTGATGTAACAAGTTCAGAAATGATGCGATCTGGTTGCATTTCACAAGGTGGAGCAGGAATTTTACATTTTGGACAAGTCCCATTTTGTATAGTATCCACACACTTGGCACATAAAAAATGTTCACAGCGCCCAAGACATTTTGCATCCTCAGCTATTTCCTTGCTGAAAAATGAAGGATAAAATTGTAACCAAACTTATACTGTAATGAAATACATATAACTAATGTCATTTCAAATCCCTTTTAAAACAAATATTCTAACATAATACAGTACATAGTATTGAACTTTCACAAACAGTACAGTGCATCAAACTACACTAACAATAACCATATTCTTTCACCAAAGTTACACATAGATTAACATACACTGCAATAGGATTTCCTCACTATATCTTATCTTAGAACTCTGTCAAATGTTTTAAGTAACTTGTAATTTTACTAGGTATGCCTACTATTGCCTTTTATGCAAAAGTATTCCTCAGTGTGAGGGGAATGAGTGATTTAACCCTAGGCTAGGTTGCACAAAACCTGTATGAATCCACAAGAAGTACATGAAGAGTCAATACTCAATAACTTTATTTAAACAAGCGTGTAGTTCATACTACCTATTATTAAAAGAATGTTCTAACTTAGACACCTAAGTGAAAATCCTTAGTGACCGCTGTTAATGGGGTATCCCCCATCCACACACCCTCATGCTGTGAAACTCCTAAATAAAAGACTATGGTTAGTATTTCCACTGGAACAAATGAGTTTTTTATATAAAACTTTTTCTAAAGAGAAAATTTTAGCATGTAATAGCTAGGCCTATTTAATAGTTTCAGCACAAGTGCCACACACAAAACAGACCTTTGTATGTGTATTGTCCCTGCAAGGTATGATTTTTTTTTTTTTTACAAAGGCAAGTAACCTATGAACTAAATAGATTAGCAGGTTACTCTACTTGAAAATAAATGATGTAGTAGGTAGTTATGAGATACACATGATGAATTTACAATTGTAATTAGCCTATAACCTAATAACCTGTTTAATAGAAAGTCTGACATTAAATCAACACCTGCAAATTGTGATTAGGCCTACTCTGATGGTAAAATTAATTTGGATGAGGGTAGTAGAGCCTAGGCCTATCATAAAATTTACCATACCCAACCTCACTACCTATAGCTTAGGGATTATCACTCTTAATCTTTTTTTTTATTTCTCTTCATTTAAAGAGAGCTAGCATATCAACAAATTAGAGATGTATCAGCACAGAGTTCATGTGCACCCTATACTATACTACTATATACTTGGGTTTTTTTCCATCCTATTTCAAATATTAGGCTAACGGTGTAATTCGCATAGAGTAAATTATTAAAAGACTTTTCAGTTGCAAATGTACACCCAGATATCCTTTTATTTACCTGAAACTTACACATAGCATAACTAGGGTAAAAAACTGCATGGTACAGGGGTGGACCATGTACAATCAATGTGTACAACCCCAAAAAAAGTACATTAGCCTATAACGCGTCCTGACATCGGAGATGGGCATCAGACGCGACTTGTTGTTGGTGAGAAACGGAGCTAAAGACCTCTACTACGGTGTCAGGACGCGTTAGGTAGGTATAATGTACTTTTCTTGGGGTTGTACACATTGATCGTACATGGTCCACCCCTGTACCATGCGGTTTTTTACCCTATCTAAAGCCAGGGACGCAGTGTTACCATACGCAAACACCATAGGCGGGTGGACAGTTGAAAAAAAATAGAGAACCTAGCCTATAGGTAGTTACTAAGTAGTAGGTAGGTACGTCAAAATAGGCCTAGTGCTACTAGGCTAAATACTACTTAGGTAAAACAAACGGTAACTCTACAAAGGGCTCCATACAGAGATGGCGTATCTTTTTTTTCTTTTTTTTACTATTTCTAGTTGGCTAGCTTTGATAGGTGATTCAACCTAGAACCTAAATAAATAGCCTACCTAAAGTACCTATAGCTATAAATTTCTTGCTAGGCTGCAGAACATGGGACAAGTATCCCTACCTCATGAGGGTTGTATTGTTGGATTACAGACCGGATGTAAACTACCTAGCCTAGTAGGTATCTATAATAATACATTAATTTAGCCTAAGTTCTACAATACTACCTAAGGTTACCTATAGTTAATTATTATAGGTAGCAACAGTAGGTACCTACCTACCTAGTATTCGAGTAGATTTAGGCTACCTTATCCCGAGTTACCTAATTTCAACTTACCATACACTACACAGCAAAAGACTCTCTAGATGTTTGATAGCCTTTATGGTTTTCTCCCACTCAAATAATTTCAAAACATCCATTTCACAAGTGGGTCAATTGCAAGAATCAATTACACTAAACTTAAAATTAACTGAAAATATTCACAAACTTAAGACACGACGAGGGTAGGATTTAATGTTTGTTTCGTAAAGGCGCCAAATTCCACCGATTTCCGTAAGATGCGTTCCATGTGCAATTATTTAAACAAATTTGGCCTAGTAAACTGTTTTAACTACTTAAACAAATATGCATGCAATTTATTATCTAACTAAACCTACATGATGTGTTTAAAAACCGAATAATATTACATTATACAGTTTAAGATAAACCAATGCTTTTATTGGCATAGAGTCAAGCACATTTTAGTCTCATCCTTTTGTTTACTTTTAGGGGTCCTCCTTCTAGCTTCATTTATGAGTAAGTCCAGTTTAAGTTCAGTGTGACATGTTCCTTTGTACCAAGACTTTTTCTTTTTTCAGTAGCTAAGACATAAGTTCATTCTCGCGAATTTAAGTTTTCTTATATTTTCGGCAACTCATTGGTTTCCTTCATCTGTCTATGTCCGTTATGTGGTTGGGTATTTATATTGCAGGTCTTCTACTCTGTACGTTATTTTTTTATTCTTTAACGCAATGTACGTCCAAATACATAATATTTGATATTCGATTCTTGCCTTAAAAGTTACCCAGTGAAGCTCATTAGGGAAGGTAGTACATTTTAAAAGTTACAATATCCTATTACCATGCATAATATTCATCAAGTAGTAAGTCTCCTTTGTACATCCTTAACTATTTGCACTTCGGAATTATTTATTTTTACTATTCTAGAATAATAGAATTAACTTTCGTCAGTTTTTACCTACCTCTATATATTATTATATATATATATATATATATATATATATGTGTGTGTGTGTGTGTGTGTGTGTGTGTGTGTGTGTGTGTGTGTGTGTGTATATATATATATATATATATATATATATATATATATATATATATTATATATATATATATATATATATAATTATGGCGACTCGTCAGTAGGCACTGTGGAGCTTCAGCATCCCTTTAGATTTCATATATATGCACAAAATTATGAATATATACATGAATATGAGAAATTAAGTACAGATCATCAATCCTTAAAAAATTATTACCATTCTTTTGTTTGCGTAAATAAAGAGCAATTAAATTAAAACAATATGTGGAACTGCGGTGCTCAGCAGTTCTAATTTTGCTTGCAGGGCGATAATGTGGTAGCCAGCCGCCCGTAAAGGGGAGGGAAGCCCTTTAGCACTGGCACTGCCCTCTCGAGCAGTGTTAGTCTAGCTGTTGGAGGTAGAAGGTGTGTTTTGAAATTGTTTGAAATTCGTCAAAACTTAATCAATATGTACTATTAGTGATAGTGGTAAAATTAGTGACGATACTGATGATATGTAATGCAGAATAATCAACCCAGTGGCGAGTTGTAGTAAAAGGGAAAAAATGATAACCACAGTAATGTAGCGGTTTTGCTGAGAGAGTGTGTGTGTGTATGTGTGTGTGTGTGTGTTTATGCAGTTGATATCAAGGAATTTAAAAAAAATCTAATAAACAGCACCCCTATGAATGATAGCCACGAGCCGCCACTGTATATATATATATATATATATATTATATATATATATATATCTATATATATATATATATATATATATATATATATATATACGCGCGCGTGCGTCTGTGCGAGTGTTCTGTCTCCACGAATTTGCGAATTCAGTATGTTCTTGGTCATCCAACTTTTCATACGTTCATCGTTTTCCCCATTTGAGTCATAACATCCTTAGTGTTGTTGTTCATAACCAAGTGATACCGTGCTCCTGCAAAAAAAAAAAAAAAAAAAAATCATAAAACATAATTTTTTAGAATCTAAGATGATTCGACAGCGTATGTGCTATGATGATTCCTAGATGGTGCTAAACTTGGCAGCAGTTATTATTATTATTATTATTATTATTATTATTATTATTATTATTATTATTATTATTATTATTATTATTATTATTTATTTACTACTTATTTTTTTTATTTTTTCTTGGCCGGGGCGGGTGGGGGGACAGTTTTAGTCTCCGACTAGTATACTTTGAAAGTTCTATTTACTTCTTCAAGACGTATCAATTTAATTTTTATATAAATTCATAAGCTTGTGTCCATTACAGTATCGAACCCAATATATTTCAGGTCATTCACTACAGAGCAGCTGACTGACTTTTCATTAGAATGTTAAACCTTATAGTAGGAGAGTCATTTAAGGGGGGGGGGGGCAACTGACCCCCCAAAAGACAAGTTGCCTCCCCCAAGCCTCAATGTGCTGCTCTCAAGCCTCAACATGGCCCCCACCCCCCCAACTCACACCCCAAGCCCCAAGAAGTAACAGCAGCTGGTTTTCCATTATTCCTACCGAAATTCAAATGTGTCATCACATTAAGTTATATCCATCTCTATCTATTTATCTATCTATTGTTGATGCCCACAGAAAAACATATGGATAAGTAATTTTATTTGGAAGAGCTAGTGAATGATTTTGCTCGCATTGGTGTAGTTCTATATTGGAATGTAATTAAAAAATCTTATATTATTCTATTTTGATTTCGGTACTCAAATTATTATTACTTTCATATTTTATTTTCATTATGGTACTCAAATTATCAACATTATTTCTTTTTATTTCATGATCATAATATAAATTCCATTACACTAATGATGCAGTTGTTTCATAATTTTCATTAATGCCAGCCGATGGCACTATAGTTTGATTTATAAAGTATATTTTCATTAAAATGTTAAAAAGTAATATTTTCTTTTTAAATGTGCAATCATAAATATATGAAAATTCTCGGAATATTACGTTTCTTGATCCTTATCTGTCTACTAGCTACCAGTGATGATGAGGTAAATGAACAGAAGGAGTGTACAATTTTTAATTAAATAAGTTGCTCATGTGGCTGCAAAAAGCACAAGAAATAGCTAAGAAAACAGCAATCTGAAATTACGCCAGTCCCTTAGTGAGCTTTGACAGCAATTATAAATTTTATATTTTGTAGGATTCTACTAAAGCAGATTCTCATCAGCCGTGCATTTGATGTCTAGGCCAGTCCCTTAAGACGCTCTTGATTGGCTGTTAATAAGCCAATGACAGGGTTGGAAACTCTCAGTCTCTCTCGAGAGTTCACATAGGCAGGATTTATGTTCCACCTCTCCTCAAGGGTACTTTTGAACGACGTATTTCTAAAGAGGTGGAACATACATCCTACCTATGTGAATTCTCTCGAGAGACTGAGAGTTTCCAGCCCTGTCATTAGCTTACAAACAGCCAATCAGGAGCGTCGTTATAGTAGAGTCACACCGGTGATGTGACTCTACTATAACTGTTTATCTCCTTCATACTTTGAAGTTGGCTTTGCACATGTCATTTCATCCTGCTTGAGTGGTAATGTTGTTTACTTTTACTGTCGTTTAGTGTCTGTCATAGTTTTAGTTCCTTCTTTTGTGGCTCCTGAGAGAGCTAAATATTCTTGCCAATTTCACTCGCCTGAAAACTAGATATATCTGGGTTTTCATTCAAGAAATCGGCAGATTAATTAAAGTTCATTATTTTTGCTTTCTGCTTTATGTATATTTTCCCGTGATCGTAGATCTCGGTACTTCTATATTAAAAAAGGTAGCAATGAACCGTGCATCTAAGGCACTGGCAACACCCAACATTCATTTCCTCTCAATCCAACACGAACACAAAGCCCCCCCCCCCCCCCCACCCTCTCTCTCTCTCTCTCTCTCTCTCTCTCTCTCTCTCTCTCTCTCTCTCTCCACACAACATCTCTCTCTCTCGACAACACTTCCTCCCCCCCTCTCCATTACCTAAGGCAATTAAATCAGTCTCATGAACTTACAAAAATGCATTGTATTAGCTAAATAAACTCAGGTTCTTAACAGAATGATTAAATGAAATGTTGAACTCAGACAACCCACTCCATATTTCTCCTACAATAACCCACATTATTTGAGTCAAAACTGGGCAAGTCATAATACAGTCTCCATAGTAACACCATGAAACATTAGTTAAGTTCCCATATCAATTCCCCTTTGTCTCAGATCAGTTCCCCTTTCTCAGAACTGCCTGTTAGAAGACAGGAGAACACCTTGATAAGCACAAGATATAAATTAAAATCAAAAGATCATATGAAATAGAACATCTTTGAAATAAATATTCAAAATACAGACAAGCCACACTTTTGGCCAAGAATAAGTATGCTTACCCTTTCAACACAATATTCACACACACTTCTCAAAAATACTATTGAAGAAGCCATCTTGGCTTTTTGCCTCTCTTGTACAGATCTCCGCTCTTGGTAACCTTACTTTCTGGTTATGTAAGGAACAAGCTCGCATGAATGCACGAACTCACGAACTCGCACACATTGTTCACGCCCAGAAACTGCCTCTTACCAGTTTTAGAAGGCACCTCTGCAACTGCCCATAGCATTTCCTAAGGTGAGATGTCTTGTCACTTGGACCACTGTCTCTAAGGAGAAGCTAAACTGATGACCCCTACAGTCTAAGAAAGTCACAGTACATCACCTTACAACGGTATCTTATATATATTATTAATACTACATCCCTCTTTTTATATAACAGCTAATCGGCCACCCCAGAAGCTAGCACCTGCCTAGCCATAGCTCACATAAAACAGCTTATATGTATAAAAAACACATTGGCTGGCTCATTAAACACCAAATATAAAAATAACTGCACGTCTTTCGCAGTACAATGTCTCTCACACATTATCTTGAACAGTCGACTGAAGAAACATCTCCTCATCTTGAATTTTCTATTTTCCCGTGCGTGTATGGTCTGCAACTGCAACTGCACAGACACGTGAAACGGGCTGTAGAAAGGCAAAACGTCTCCCAGTGGAAGACAACTGACGACTTCCGTAGTCCAAAAGCACTGTAAAACCCCGTAGATACATAGAATCTCTTGCATGTCGGCAACATACACCTCTCTGTAGTAGTTGAAGGACGTCTTGCTGGCGTAGGGGAACGATGTTTATGGTGTTTCAGTATGTCAGTCATGTCATCGGTCAATTAAAGAAGAATTAACCTGTCAAATAATGACTTCAAAATTCTAAGAAATACTAACTGAACGTTTCCCAATTAATCACAACTAATATGACCACTGAACTAATTTCTAACTAAAACTTGTGAAGCAACTTCATAAGATCGCTAAATCATAAATCACTGTTATAACCCCGTAAAGAAAACATTAAATTCTCCAATTTAATTCTCTAATAATATAATAAAAAGCTTGCCAACCCCACACATATATCAGCACAAAAACTTTATGGACTACTGTCATCACATTTTAAACTCACAAGTATAAAAAAACTGAAATGAGCCCCAGAAAATAAAAAAAGCAACAAAACCCAGCCCAAAATTATCACCAAAAATGTTCTCTCAAGCTCTGATATTTCAGTAACCTACAAAATCAGTAAGAACTCTTTAATGTCTAACAGCAAAACCCTTTTACTCTTTATATAATTAACCTCCATGAAATATAATGCAAAACACCCATACATCTAATTCACATACTGCAACAAACTATATCTCCTGTCCAAAATAGAAATGCTATTTAAAGCTCAACCCCAATTACAACAAATCTCATAGGAAAAGAAAAAAAATAGTAGCAACAGTAATAAGTGAACTTTCCCATCACAAATCACACATAATATATATAATATATATCATCCAACATTTTCCCTCATAAATGCAGTATGTACTGTTACAGAATTTGCTACCGCAACATATCTCATCGGCCAGAAACGACTGGAAACAACCCCCCTAAATAGTACATCTCCAAGAATAGTGCAAATCTCCGAGTAATCAACACCGAAGGAAAAGATCAGCAACCGGACTCATCACAGCATTATCAGCAAAAATGCACCTGTGAACACCTCAGGTGCTTTTAACGGCACTATAGATTTGTCTAGTCAGACTTGCAACACCAGAAACCATTATTCTCCTAATATTTTATACTAACCATTATTCTCCAAATATTTTATACCAACCATTATTCTCCAAAAATTCTATACTGACACTATATAACCACATTTCACAAAATTATCTCCAGGATATCATCAAGGTGCCCAAAAATTATATTTAAAGACATAACTCCCACATGATATTACTCCAAGTATATAAAACAAATTATCACCTATTCGGGATATAAACCACAGAACACCACAATTCAACAATTATATATTGCCAAAATAACTGGGGAATACCACTCGCCCCCATTAGTCACAACACCAAAAGGAACCACAATACCCCTCTTTTGCTCGTAAAATTATTAATGCCACAAAAGAAAAAATCAGCCCTTCAAAAAAAAATCTTGAGTAATAATATAAGAAAACACCCACATATCACCATATTGATAATAATACCACCCAGGCAATATTCCCTTCCTTTTCACTAATAACCACATATCACCATATTCCCCTCTATTTCACCAATAACCACATGTGGAATAAAAACCAAGTATCCAAAAAATTGTTATATCTCCAAGCAGGGCAATCAAAAAAGAAACTCTGTTCCCGAAAAATGCACTCAAAGCATCTAACTGATACACTAAAAAATATTGCCACATATCTTCTCTCACAAAGGCTTCCATTTGCACCAAATATGGCTGCAAAAATAATTGAACTAAACATAGCTCGTACCACCATAGGCCTAAACTCTGGACTATCTCCAACAAAATAAAATATAAAGTATTATATCTCCAATTTTCCAGCAAAATAACTTCGAGAAGCATCTCTAAGGAGCTCAATGTTACAGTAAAAAATTATAAACTCTCTGTTTAGCATAACTGCTGAGAAGGGCAAAAGCTTGGCAAAAAAAAAAAAAAAAATTGCCCAGGAAACTAAAAAAAAAAATCATCAGTGTGCCATAACTCATTACAACAAAACCACAAATCCAAAGTGTCTAAGCAAAGGCTTCCCCATATTTACTGCGGCACAGGCTACCAGAAACTTAATCAAGTTTCCTATCTCTGGCAAACTCGCCACAGACACAACAAGGCCAATCATTTCCGGAACACAAATATCCAGAAAAAAATGTAGTGCCATTATGTACACATTCAAAAATGCAAAAACTCTCCCCTAAATCTCTTTGCAGCGTCAAACGGCTGAAATTATAAACGCATTCCCGAACAAAGATTCCAAGTCATGAACTGAGATATTAAAAATCTACACAAACTGTTCGGAGAGAAAAATAAATTCAAATTCGCCCATGATAAAAAAAAAACTTATGTCAGCAATGGCTAACGTCCAAAAGGGGAAAAGAAAAGTCAATGGCACTGTTGACTGTTCCCGTGACACCTGTAACATCTGTGACTCACGTAGACTTCAAGCAATTCTCTACTGAACCCATGAAAAAAAGGAAAACTCTAGGCTATCACAGAAAACCATAGAAACACCTGTGCAAAAGAAGACCGGTAGGTTTCCTCATTTCCCTCAATTTGACTTTTACCATAGTCTTTGAAATGGGCATTAACACAATATCCTCCAAAAAAAACACCATTAAATTTGGGGTTAGTACCTCCCATATTCACAATTCATAAACCTCACCACCCTGAGTATTTATTATAAGCACTCATGTTAGTATCAGAAATAACACCAATATTAGTACTCTCCAGTATCTCCAGTATCACCAAATTCACCAAATCCACCAAAATATTACCACCTTGGACTCCAATAGCATCCCTGTAAATATCTCCAGTAGTAATTCCCCGTAATAATTCTCCATAAAATATCTCCATAAAATATCTCCTATATCACCAGTATGGGCTTTAATATTACCACTCACCAGTATCATCACCATATTCACCATCAGCAAATAATCTCCGTTTCCCCAGTTCTAATCACGCCCTCTACCATTGCGTAAAGGCATTCTCCAAAGCGTAAGGAAAACTTGCACCACATTCATATTCATTTTCTCTTTACTCAAAAGAAATAACAAAAATCGTTCTTAAAGAAACCCTACGGGCATATCACATCATCTCTCAGTGGCTATCAGCTGATATGGCATTGAACTTTCCTATTCAAGGCCAAACTCACCTCCGTTAACCCGGCACAAAGAAAAAAAAGTTCACCCTCCCTCAGACAGTACCCCCTGAATCACACTTGTCTCCCGTAGGCACTACCCCTTGGTCGCTCAGCAAAAAAATACGCTGAGTACATATGCATGAGAGACACCGTCTCCAAGGGCCAAAAAAATTGCAATCCAAGCACCCCAAGAACTGAGTTGCATGTATGAAAACCTTCATATGCATAAGTATGTATTAAAAAAAAGGACAAATGCATCGCCTTTAAACATGTGCTAAGAAAAAAACTCATCACGTTCTGCTTTTATGGGAAAAAATATAGTAATCTTAACTGCCCCTTTAACTCCAAAAATTATTCACTCACAAAGTTAGAAAAAAGAAAAAAAACCCAAGGGCAAAAAATAACGTAACACTCACGCAGCCAATGAAAGAACACCATATTGCCGACTTGCGTATGGAAAAACACGCTAACACACATACTTGCGTGTGTAATCACAACCCAATACTCGAACAGCGAGCATTTAGTAAACACACACACTCACATATCGCAACTGAGTGACAGACTCTCGAAGGCATCTCCCGGTAGACAGAAAATGCTGACGCTAATTGAATTTCTTCTCTCAGTACCAGATCAACGGCTGAATAATTCTTATCACCTGTCACCTATTAATCGAAATCCTAACACATTTTCACAACCAGACTCTCTCAAAACAGCCTCTCTAAGCTGCTATTAATCTCACAAAAGGCGTAACAACAGTTCCTACACTGCTGCCACCAACTTTTCCTGTGATCATAGATCTCGGTACTTCTACATTAAAAAGGTAGCAATGAACCGTGCTTCTAAGGCACTGGCAACACCCAACATCCATTTCCTCTCACTCCAACACTAACACCCCCCCCCCTCTCTCTCTCTCTCTCTCTCTCTCCTCTCTCTCGTCTCTCTTCTCTCCACACAACATCAACCACCCCTCTCTCTCCTCTCTCTCTCTCTCTCTCTCTCTCTCTCGACGAACACTCCCCCCCCCCCCCCCCCATCTCCATTACTTAAGGCAATTAAATCAGACTCATGAACTTACAAAAATGCATTGTATTAGCTAAATAAACTCAGGTTCTTAACGGAATGATTAAATGAAATGTTTAACTCAGACAACCCACTCCATATTTCTCTTACAATAACCCTCATTATTTTAGTCAAAACTGGGCAAGTCATAATACAGTCTCCATAGCAACACCATGAAACATTAGTTAAGTTCCCATATCAATTCCCCTTTGTCTCAGATCAGTTCCCCTTTCTCAGAACTGCCTGTTAGAAGACAGGAGAACACCTTGATAAGCACAAGATATAAATTAAAATCAAAAGATCATATGAATAGAACATCTTTGAAATAAATATTCAAAATACAGACAAGCCACACTTTTGGCCAAGAATAAGTATGCTTACCCTTTCAACACAATATTCACACACACTTCTCAAAAATACTATTGAAGAAGCCAACTTGGCTCTTCGCCTCTCTTGAACAGATCTCCGCTCTTGGTAACCTTACTTTCTGGTTATGTAGGGAAAAAGCTCGCACGAATTCACACACATTGTTCACGCCCCAGAAACTGCCTCTTACCAGTTTTAGAAGGCACCTCTGCAACTGCCCATAGTGACAGGACGTGAGACTGATCTCGAAATCATGTGACACTGATCTCGACATCTCAAGCTGAGATGTCTTGTCACTTGGACCACTGTTTCCAGGGAGAAGCTAAACTGATGACCCCTACATTCTGAGAAAGTCACAGTACATCACCTTATAATTGTATCTTAAATATATTATTAATACATCTCTCTTTTTATATAACTATATATATATATATATATATATATATATATATATATATTTAAAGAGATGACACAGCTTCACCCTGCTGTACCTGCTTCTGCTGTTTCTGTTACAGCACCACAATTTTCTCTCTTCTTATCAAGCCAGTCACACCTCATTTTCCAACTTTTAAATTCAACTTTTAAATCCGGAGTTTTCTCTCCCCACAATATTCACCTTTGGCTAACCACCGTTTTCTCTTGATTTGTGTTCTCTCCTCATTAAATCATGCTTTTTCCTTAATTTTAACTTCTTTCGCAGTGTTTGAACAGTATTGATTGTATTTTCAGCTGAACACATTGACTTTCCTCGCTATTTATTATAGTATATAATATACTTCAGTAGATGAAACTTAGCCACATGGAACAAGCACACAGGGACCACTGGCTTGAAATTCAAGCTGCCAAAGCATGTTTGTTTCAACTTCCCACTGCAGACCCTACACTACAGCAGTAACTGATCACGCTACAGAGCCAATGATTTTTCAATGGCGGGGGGTGTGGGGGGGGGGGGGGGGGGGGGGCGGAGACGCAAACCTGCGACATCTAAGTGGCATTTCACGACACTAACAGTCATACTAGCAATACTATTAACATTATCTGTTTTATTGCTATTGCTAGAATAAATAAGCCTTTCGTAAAACCTTTGATTTCTCATAAACTGAGCCCTCAACTTTATTATTTCAATATGAATGTTCAAAAATAAAGCCTTATGACCTGTGTTACTTTGCCTAATGACTTCATTCTTTTGCATATACTATACTGTATATATACATGCATCGGTCTCAAGTATGCGCTGCAGTTCAAAAACAGTACATCATCAGTTTATCAAAAGCCTAAAATAAAATTCAAGCCAAAATCTGGACAAGGATTGGCGCCCATAGGAATCACAAATATTCTACTTGACACTTATCTGGCTGCCTTTATGATATACGTTATCGATTGGAAATCAGATACACGAAATGCAAGTGATGTTTTCATGAGAGAAGAAGCATTGTATATTTATTTTACTCCCAAATGTTTCTGACTTCTTGACAGTCATAGTTACAGCACAGTTACAAAGGAAAGAAAATTCAACAAGATGTAGCGTAAGCATGCTCAAAGAGTCATTATGCTATGTTTTCAGCTGTTGAGTCCCTCTGTGTCTCAGATGTGAAATAATGACATCAAAAAATGTGTTATAGTACGGCCATTGTAACCCAGAAAAGCCAAACTTGCTAACATAAGAGATTCACGTTCACGATGGAAAGCATAGATATAAAACACGCGTGCACAAGAATATTCTCTCACATAATGAGGGAATATTCTTCATGCAGCAACAGAATTTCGTTATAAGGAAGAAAAGCATAGGAATAATTGGTGCAGCGACACCGTAATTTGCAGTAATTGTAGTGTAATAATAATAATAACTTTCGCAAATCTGTGTAAGACTACCTTAACAGTTAAATAAATAAAAAATAAATAAAACGTTTTTAGAAGAGAATAAGGTTTATTTTGGTGTGCGTCTTTCCTCCCGGCTCTGTTTTAACAATATGGTAGTCTGTTCCAAGAACACGTCTTGAATAAAAGACCTGTGATTTTTTTTTTTTTTTTTAGTCCGTTCCACTTGGATGCTAGAATACCATAAATGACGACAGCACCAAATATCACAAACCGAAAGCGTATTTCTTATATAGACCATAATTTTTTTAAAACAGGGAATACTCGTACTAACGTTCGTAAGGATTTCAGGGAATCTATCCGGCGAGAGCTGTAACATTACCAGGAACTCCTACGAGTTGTTTTCCATTCCATATCGGCTCCAAATCACGGGGATTTCCAAATGCCTCAGCACCCATTTAAAAGAATGAATTTAATTGAATTTTATTTAATTTGTTTTGACATAATTATTTGTCTATTAGAAGTATGTATAATCACCGATACATGGATATCATTCAGTAAACACAAACATTTCGATCATAATAAAACACATACGAAGATAAAAGATGCACAATTATTGTCAGTTAGGCAATTAACCTTAAAGTTTGGAGTTATTTAAGAAATTGCATATGGAAGGAGTTGGAAGGCGGAGTAATGAATATGAATCACTACAAATGTGAATGGCTGACTCACGTAAGTATGTGGGAGGAAATATTGGAGCTGCTGATAGAATGAAAGACAAGATGAGGTAACGAATAGGATAAAAACGCAAGAGAAGACGAAAGTTGGATAGTTTAGCTTGTAATGAGAATGGTTGAATATGGAAGAGATATATTACTATTCCTACAATGATGCAGTAAAGGGAATACTATAAGTGGGAATAGGGATTAGTTTAGATATACAGGCTGCGAAAATTGGGCGGTTCAATGAACTTTTTGTTCGAGAGAGAGAGAGGATAGTATTTGGTTTAAGTGGTTGAAAATAAGGTATAAAATAGTAGTCATGAGAAACAAAATCACATAAATAATGAAGGCAAGACGTAAGGAATATTTATGTAATTGGGTTGGCATGCAGTTGACAAGCTTCCTGTGAGGTACTCTGAGATGAAGTTATGGAGGAGTTATGGAGTTCCATTTGACAACCTGTGTGTGTGTGTGTGTGTGTGTGTGAGAGAGAGAGAGAGAGAGAGAGAGAGAGAGAGAGGGGGGGGGGTGTAATTGGTGGTTGGATAGTTAACGACTGAATTGGCTGTTGGTGAGTCCTGGGTTGTCTGCTGGTGCTGTTGGAGTTTAGAGTTCTGGGTTTTGAGTCAGTTTTTAGTCAGTTTTATGCACAGCCTGTGAAGATAAGTAGTGTTGCAGCAGTCTGTTAAGTATTGAAGGAATTGAAAGTCAGTTGGGTTGTGTTACTGATTTGTTGTTTGTTTTGTTAAGTTTGATGTTGTTTGCTTTGGAGTTGTTGTGCCTGTGCTGTTGGATTTGCTGTGCTTTTAAGTTCCTGAGGGTTGTATGTGATTATTATAGTTGAGGGTTGTTGTTGTTGTTGTTGGGGGCTGTTGTAGTTTCTTGGTGTGGCTGTGAGTTGTTAAGGGTTGTTGTTAGTGAGCTGTTGGGATTCCATGATGTTGTTAGTGGGTGTGGGTTGCCTTTTTGTGTTGTTGTTTTTGTGTTAGTGATTGTTTGTGTAGTGGTTTTTTGTTGTGGTTGTATTCCTTGTTTGTTGATGAGTTGAGTTGTGGTTGTGTTCCTTGTTTGTTGTTGGGTTGTGGGGTTGTGATCCTGGGTTGTTGGGTTGTGGTTCTTTGTTGTTGTTGGTGGTGTCTCGGTGCCCTTGACCAGCGGGCAGCACAGCATAGCCCGGAGTATCTGGAGTGGTTGGTAAATACGTTTTTTTTTTTTTTTTTTTTTTTTTTTTTTTTTTGTTTTTTTTTTTTTTTTTTTTTTTTGTAGGTTTAGGTCAATTGTCCTACTTGTAATCTGTAGTGTAAAGAGGAAAGTGTGACTGCGGGTGGGTTTGGCAGCTGGAGTGGTTAGGTTTATGTGGGGGGGATTTGCCAGTTGTTTTTTATGCTTGTGATCCTTCCACATTATTTTTTGGCACCCAACGTGGGGCTGTTGGTGCGGCAGCTGCAGGACGATTGGGGCAGTGAGTTGTGTGATTGGTGGAGAAGGTGAGGAAGGAAGGGTTGAAGGAGATAGAGAGGCTGAAGGAGGAGTTACAGTTGGTGAGGGAAGCTAAGGAAAGATTGGAAGTGGAGAATGAGAGGTTGAGGGTAGAGTGTGAGGAGCTGAAGTGTGAGTTAGAGGAAATGAGAGGAATGCTAAGGAGTGTGAAAGTGGAAATGAAATAAGAGGTGAAAGGAGCGGAAGGGAGAATGGTTGAGAAAATGGACGAAAAATTCGGAGTAATGATGAATGCAGTGCAAGAGATGATGCAGGGAATGATGAAGGGATTCATGGGAGAGGGATTTGTAGTGGGTAGGCCTACTGGGTCTTGTGATGGGCCAGGAGTGGTAAAGAAAGTGAAAGAGCGAGTGGATGACAGTACGAGTGACAAAGGTGATTTGGTTGTGATAGGTAAGGGAAAGAAGGGGAAGACACAGGATAAGGATAAACCTGAGGACAAGAATAAGAAGGGAGCTGCGGAAAAGAAGAAGACTAAGGGAAAGAAGGTTAGTAAGGGTGACAGACGGGATGAGACTAGGCTGGAATACATTAGGAAAGGGCTGAGAGTGATTTAGATAGCAGTGAGTGGAAACAGGTAGGTAGAAAGAAGAAGGGTAAGAAGAGCGTAGTCAAGAGTATAGACGTGAGTATGGAAGTTGACTCGCTGTATTCGGAAGAGGGAAAGAGGGGTCAGAATGGAAGTAGCGAAAGTGAGAGTGAGAGTGAGCAGGAAGTACGAAAGCCTGTGTATATGAGAGAGGTACCCTGATGTGCACAATACGAGGAATGTGGTAGTAGGGACATATGGGACTTTATTGAAGAAGATTAGAGGTATTGTGAGGAAAAGTATGGGGATAACAAGAGAGTCTGTGCAAGAGAGTTAGGTAGCTTTTTGACAGGATTTTTGTCGAGTATGTATGGGGTAATGATGAGTGTAGGGAATGTGCTGTATGAGTGTGAAAGCCAGGATTGCAGAACAGGCAAAGAGGATAAAGAGTAGAGTTAGATATAGGAGAAAGCATGATTTTGAGGAGGTAAGAATGAATGTTGGTGAGTCGTTGTCGATGTGTGTGTGCAGGTTGGAAACATCAGCCAGGAAAAAGTTTGGGGACGAAGGGATAAATTTGTGTAAGGAGTTAGTGTGAAAGTTGTTGGTAACTGTACCAGATTGCGTATATGAGTTTATGAATCTGAAATGTAAGGAAAAAATGCGATGGACGAATGAAAGGTTGACGTGGAACGACATTTTAGAAATAGTAGAAGATTACGAGTTATATAGGTGTATGAAAGAGAGTAGGAGTGTTAGTGTTAGGACTGAAGTACCTGCGGTTGTACAAGATTTTAAAAGCTATAGTGAGGCAGTTTTGGAAGGGCCGAGGCGAATGGCAGAGCGAGTGGTAGATAGGAGCATTAGGGCAAGTAACGTAAGTGTAGTTAGCCCTAAAAGAGATAGGAGTGAGAGTGTTGGAAGAGTAGGGTCAGTTAGTTGTGAGCGAGAGCAGCAGTGTTATAGATGTGGTAAGCCAGGACACAGGAAGGATGAATGTCGGTGGGCGTTAGGAGCGTGCTTTGGGTGTGGGCAAACGAGGCATTTAGTGAGCAAGTGTAAGAAAGATAGGGATATTAAATGTTATAGGTGTGGACAGGCAGGGCACATAGCTAGTGGATGTCGGGGTACCTGTATGAACGTAGTTTGTTGCAACTACGGGAAGAACGGGCATTATACTAGGATGTGTAAAGAACAGTGTGCGAAATGTGTTGAATGTGGAATGGAAGGTCACGTGGCGAGTGTGTGTAAGCGAAAGAGGATGAGTCAGGTTGGGAATTCGGGTAACTAGATGTTAAGGGGATTCAGTTGGGTGGGTCCTCTAGTGTGCGGCAGTATGTTCAGGAGAATGTGATGAGTGAATGGTTGAAACTGAATAAATGTGAGCCGAGTGTCAGTGAGCAAATGGGTCTGGAAGATCGGCAGTTGGTGTTGGTTGAATATGGAAGAAAGCGGAAGAAGGTAAGGAAAGGGAATGAAAGGGAGAAACGTGAACTACATGATAAGAGGGGTTAGTGTTGGGGTAAAAATGGTGGATAAGGCATGTAATACGGATGACTTTGAGGGAGGAATAGTACATATAGTGTGTGGGGGTTTGAATTGTCAGGGTTTAGTGAAGTTTCACCAGGAAGGGGATCAGATGGTAAGATGTAGTTGGCAGTATGAATGAGTCTCTTCGGGAGTTTGGCAGGAGTGTAAATTAGGTAAGTGATTTGGTGGCAGAGTTACGAGAGATATTCAGACAAGAGTTAGAAGGGATAGATGAGATAGTGAATGGGATTTGGGAGGATGGTAGTGAGGGAGATGGTAATGGTAGTCTGACTGGAAGTGGTCTGGGAGAAGTTGATGGCGGTTTAACTGAGAGTGTGTATGAGGGCCCTCAAACAAGATCCAGGGAGCCCGCGTCCAAGCATCCGGGGGTGTTGCAGAAGGCTATTTAGTATGGGTGTTGTGAGTGTAAGGAGACTTTGTCAAATGTAATGGGGAGGAAATATGGAGGAGTTATGGAGTTCCATTTGACAACGTCTGTGAGAGAGAGAGAGAGAGAGGGGGGGTGTAATTGGTGGTTGGATGGTTAACGACTGAATTTGCTGTTGGTGAGTTCTGGATTGTCTGCTGATGCTGTTGGAGTTAGATTTCTGTGTTTTGAGTCAGTTTTTAGTCAGTTTTAGGCAGAACTTGTGAAGATAAGTAGTGTTGGCAGCAGTCTGTTAAGTCTTGAAGGAATTGAAAGTCAGTTGAGTTGTGTTATTGATTTGTTGTCTTTGTTAAGTTTGATGTTGTTTGCTTTGGAGTTGTTGTGCCTGTGCTGTTGGATTTGTTGTGCTTTTAAGTTCTTGAGGGTTGTATGTGATTGTTATAGTTGAGAGTTGTTGTTGTTGTTGGCTGTTGTAGCTTCTTGGTGTGGTTGTGAGTTGTTAAGGGTTGTTGTTAGTGAGCTGTTGGGATTCCTTGGTGTTGTTAGTGGGTGTGTGGGTTGCCTTTTTGTGTTGTTGTTTTTGTGTTAGTGATTGTTTCTGCAGTGGTTTTTTGTTGTGGTTTTATTAAAGAATAAATTGATGTGTTAGTGAATTACGTGATGTCAGCTTCTCTGGCTTGGAGACAGAGAGCCCCTAGAGATAGCCTTCTTGGAAACGAAGGAATTTGATGTGTGTGCATTATTGGGCTGATGGCTGTTTGAACTGTTGCCACAGGCGATCTTAGGGTATGTTGGATGTGTACATCCGTTTGTACGTGCATGACAGGTCCAGCCGCTCGAGACACTTAAGAGAATAAGCACACATTCCTTTGAGATAGAGAGGAAGATGGTTCAGAGGACACCAGGTGTTGAGGCAAGGCCCATCAAAGGTATGGCACATAGTATTTAAATGACTTAGAAACAGTTGCCTTTGAAAAGAGAGAAGTGTGAAGTGTATATATTTATTTAACATTGTGTAGTGGGGAATATAATGAATGTCTCTTTGTTACAGATGGGTCCCATGTCATTATTCTAGAAATGGGATTCTCTAAGTTTGACTGTCAGAATGTAAGGTTGACAATTTGAGACTTTGGGGTGATTACTTACACTAATCCAGGAGAGTGGAATGATAATTTTCAGTTCCTTGTGGGGCAGACCTGTTTTTCAAATATGACTTGTTAATCATTTTGTCCCATTTTATGTTCATCTGGTTTGGGAAATAAATAGCATATTTGACAATGTTTGCAGAGAGAGGCTGGCCGCTACCGACAGGTAAGAGTTGTCATTTGTGTAGTTTGTTTAGGGGGGTGGTAAGAGTTATTGGTGGCAGCGGTGGGATTCGAACCCACCCCTCTGAAAGAGACTAGTGGCTAGTTAGTAGGAAAAGGGCTTATAATTATGTCACAGGCAACTCAGGGTTCTCTTTGCTGATTCAATGGTTTGGTGTTTGAAGCGTCAAGTCTCTCTCTCTGCATTTCAGATAGTTTAGCCGGTCAGTGATTCGTGAAAACTAGTGTCCTGAAGTTATGAGGGAAAAAGTTTAATTTTTGACATATTAAAGTGTTTAGTGGGTGTGGTGAATAGGTTATGCATACGTGAGATGCGTATACAAGTTTGGGTTCCAGTCATATGAAGATGTGAGTGTAATTTTATTGTTTTTTTCTCCTTTGTTTTTTCTCTTTTTATTTGTGATGAATTTGCTTGAAGCGTATTTTTATTTTGGTGTCTCTCGAAATTCGATGGACATTGGGGAGGTTTTTGTAATAATATGAATGAGGTTTTTCGGATGTTGTGAGTTATGTCCTGAGAGAGAGAGAGAGAGAGAGAGAGAGAGAGAGAGAGAGAGAGAGAGAGAGGCAAGAATTTGAGTGAATGAGTGTGAGGGAGAGAGAGGTTCGTTGCTGGGCTGGTTCACTGAGCAAAATGCTTTTGCATTTTTTTTTTTCCTTTTATCTCCTCCCTGTTTTTTTGTGTTATTTTCGTGTGACCTTGTTCTGTGAACAGCTGTTGTGGGATGTTTACTGGGTGTGGTGCATGTTTTTTTTTTTGTTATCTTTTGTTGGGGAAAGTTTGCAATAATTTTTCTGGATTGTGTTTTGTGTGTATATAAATACATTAATGTTATTGAGGTCGGGAAATCTTATAAAACACAAAAGCTTCCGTAAAGAGAGGAAAATGGCGGATGCAAAGGTACTACGACTCTGCTCCATCATGTCAAAACGTTAGTGGGGGTGTGAGCCCGTGCAGGGGAATTGTAGATGGGGCACTTTCGCAGCCAGTGCAAATCTTTATTGAAGGTTTAAATAGTTATTTAAGTGCAAAAAACATAACGGATGATGTAGAGGCGTTTACAGAGGTGAAAGCTTTGCTAGAATTCAATAAAGGTGACCTCTCCCGTTGTTGGAGAAGTTTCCAATTTGCAAAATGTCGTACCTGGACTGATTTGCAAGCATTTTTAAAAGCAGCTTATGGCTCAAAGGAACACGGGGATGTGGTGAGGGACCTCAGGGGTCTATATAAGTTACAAAAGGGCACAAATAGCCTGGTAGAACATAGTTCAAAACTTTTTGACTCAGTGGCAGATTGGGTAGGAAAATTGAAAACATCTGAATGAGTTACAGGAGGTAGTGTCTCACTTGACAATTTACATAAACTGATCCATTTTTCGATGCTCTTGCATGATGTACCGGATGCAATAGTGAATAGTTTTGATGAAAAGATTGAGCCTACTTCAGACGAAGAATTACTTTATGCCCAAATTGAGAAACATGTCTAAATGTCCCACTGTAGGTAGTACATTTTTAAATGGGACAGGCCCGGGAAATAGGGTGGAAAGAGACACAGAATTTTCTTCTCCCTGTTTGTGTGCAAAAGTTGAATATGACAAAAGATCGATCGATCAAAGGCAACAGCAATTGCGCTGTTTCAATTGTAATAAACCAGAGCACCCAAAGAAAATGTGTAGAGCTAAATATTGTGGAATGTGTAAGAGTGCGGATCACTATTGGCAATCTTGTCCGTCTCAGACATGGAAAGATGCGAGGCCTACACCTCAAAGTTCTGGGAGTCATAATGTGAGGACTTCCCAGGCAGGTCATTCCAGACGGCAAAGGGATCGGCGAAATTTTTGGGAGGCCGATCAACAAAAAGAGTACAGGTGATTAGTACGTGCCATTGTGGTCTTGTGGGGGACGCCCCAGAGCCCAGGCCTATAGTTTATGGAACAGTGGGGGATGTGGATATCCCGATCTTTATAGACACAGGTGCATCTATAAATTTAATGGACTATAATTTGTATCAATCCGTGTTCTTCCATTACCCTTTGAAACCCTCAATGGAGACGGTGTGTGACATGCAAACCCATAGATTATATACCCTGGGTTGTGTTCAAATACAGTTGACTCTTGGTGACAGAGTACTAACAGAACCATTTTTGGTAATGAAAGGGATTGCGTTGGGCAACAGACTTTTGCTGGGTCATCCTGCATGTAGGAGACAAGATTTCGATTCATGCGGGTGTTAATGGGATAACAGTCGCAATGCCTGGTGTTTTTCTTCCTACGGAAGTGTGTGTTACTGAAAATAGCAAGAGGCTTAGAGGGGTTATTAGCACGGCATCGGTGAACAGTGTATCCAAGGATGGGATTACATGGTTAGAATTGCTAAACTGTAATGATACAGTTAGGAGATACCAAAGGAATACATATATATTGGATTTCCAAGATTGGAGTTGTGATAGTGGTTCAGTGGCTATTGTAGAGATGAAACCTGAGTTTTCAGAGGCAGAAATGCAATCAAGGAAACGAATATTTAGAGAACATTTAGCTAATGGGGATTATAGTGAACATGTTGAAGTGATAAGCGAGCTCTTGGCAGAATTTGGGGATACCTTACAAGGTGATAAATTGGGGTTGACTAATGTGTTAGAGCATAAGGTAAATTTGGAAAGTGGCAAAAAACCCATTTATATTCCTGCATACCGCATACCTTTCAAAATCAGAGAACAGGTAGAGAAAGAGGTCAATAGATGGGAGGAAAAAGGAATCATTAGACCTAGTGTGTCTCCTTACAACTTTCCCTTGTTAGCGGTGCCTAAGAAGGACGGTTCTGTCCGTGTATGCGTCGATTTTAGACATTTAAATGAAGACAATCCCTGACTGATATCCAGTCGTGTGCATACCAAATCTTTTTGTTGAAATCGGGGGACATAATATTTATAGCTCAATTGATTTGGTGCAGGGTTTTTTGCAGGTCCCTCTTAGTGAAAGTAGCAAGGAATATACGGCTTTTTCAGTGCCCAAGGGACACTATAACTTTACACAAATGCCGTTCGGTTTATTGGGCAGTCCAATGACTTTTACCAGGTTGGTAAACACAGTTTTGCACGGGTTATTGGGCAAAAATGTTTTTGTGTATATGGATGACATATTGGTCGCAACAGACACGATTGCGCAACACCTGGAAGTGCTTACAGAAGTACTTAGGAGGCTTAGATTAGCAGGGCTGAAAATTAAGCTAGCTAAGTGTTCGTTCTTGAAAAAACAAATCACATATCTAGGCCATATCATATCTAAGGAAGGGGTTAGAGTAAATGACGATAAAGTCAAAGCAATAGCGAATTTTCGCACCCCCAGATCAAAGAAAGAGATTAAATCATTCCTGGGTATCACCAGTTTCTTCAGTGGGTTTGTGAAAGGGTTCTCTAATATAGCAGGTCCCCTAACTGATGTATTGCGGGAAGACGTTCAATTTCAATGGAAGGAACCCCAGGCGGAGAGTTTTCAAAAGCTCAAGGACGCGTTAATGAATCCCCCTATTTTGAAGTTTCCGGATATTAACAAACCTTTTACATTAGTGACCGATGCCCGCCAGGAATGCAAAAGTTTGATGGGAAATCCCATCCCATAGCCTTTTATAGCAGGAAGTTCAGAACAAAGGGCAGCAATGAGAGATCAATGGCTACCATAGATAAAGAAGCCTTTGCAATAGTGTCGAGCTTGGTTCATTTTAAAATGTTATTGATGGGGAATAAAGTAGAAGTTCTTACAGAACACAAGCCATTATTAGATCTTTTTAATAAACCCAATTTGTTGCCTAAAAGAGCTCGATGGTTTTTAACTATCAGAGATTTTGATGCAAAGCTCAAATATATAGAGGGGAAATTTAATGTAGTTGCAGATGCCCTCAGTAGAAGTTTTCATGACACAGAAGGATTCTAAGTTGCACAAGTCACTACTGAGTCTATACAATGGGATATGGCTCTCATAGAGCAATGGCAAGATGAAGACAAGATTCTAGCAGACGCAAAAGCGTTTCTTAGAGAGGAATTAGTCAGGAAACATTATAAGTTGCCTTTTTCGGGTTTGGAGTTACAAGGTAATCTATTGCTTAGGAAAATTAAATATAAATTGAGAATCAGCGAAAGTAAAGGAGATACGACACAGATCGTAATTCCGAAAGTCCTAATTCCAGTGGTTTTGGATATAGTTCATTGCAGGTTCGGTAGTCCACACTTGGGAATAGAAAAAACGTATAATGAGGTTCGTGCTAAATACATTTGGAAAAACATGGGGAAAGATGTGGAAAATTTTGTGAGAAATTGTACAGTGTGCAATGCATGCAAGCCTGCAAGGATAACTTCATGCAAATTAGGATCGTATCCTATACCAAGTAGACCTTTCAGAGAATACATATGGATATCCTGGGAAATTTTTGTGAGTCTAGATATGCAAATAAGTACTTGTTAGTGATAATAGATGAACTTACAAGGATAGTAGAAATTTTCCTACTTAAGCATAAAATGGCTGAAGAAGTAGCTGTGGCTTTTTTCAATGGCGTCATTTGTAGATACAGCTCACCCGAAGTTCAATTGACCAACAGCAGTAGAGAATTAGTGAACAAAACTTTGGAATGTTTAGTGGAAGTCATGGGGATACAGAAAGTAACAGTTATTTCATACAGACCTGAGGCTGATGGGTTGTGTGAACGAGTGAACAGGAAAGTGCTCGAGGCTCTCAGGAAAATTGTAGGTGGTAATGATAAGAATTGGGACAGATATATTGATGTTGTTAGACATAGTATTAACACTATGGTTAGGGATTCCATTAAAATGTCCCCATTTGAAGCTTTGTTTGGTTGCCCAGCACGAGGCACATTTGATTTGCTAACTATATCTCATCATGGGGAGGATAGGATCCAGGTGTTGGTATCCACAGTGAGAGAGAGACATGCTTGTCTCAGCCGTAACCTTGAATCCGCAACCAGAGAGATGGTACAGAAAAGTATTAGTAAAACATCTGATCCCAAGATCAATGTCGGAGACAAGGTATTTTTAAAAATTAACGTGAGGAACGAGCTGAACTACAAATTAGGCCTGAAGTTTGAAGGTCCTTTTAAAGTCGTTGAGGAAAAACTGGAAACAGATTTGTAGTCTTAAAGGAGAAAACAGGTCGGTCGAGATTAACACGTATCTCAAAATTGAAAAGAATTGGTTGTGGTGATTAATATATTGTCATGCAATTGCATTTTTTTTCTTGCTGTCTGGTTTTTGCAATTGGTGGTGAAATGTTTTAATGTTATTTTTTCTCACATTAATTTTCTTCCACTGTTTTTTTTTATTTTGCGCAAACTGCGGCGTTTTGGAGTGAGATTCAGAGGTTAATATTTTACGTGGAAAGTTGTTAGGAAATATGGCGAATTTTTGTTTTAGCTGAGAAACGTCATGATAAACATGTGATAATTCCTGTGTATGGGATTTGGGGCCTAAAATTCTGTGGTTTTACGAGCCAAAGAGGGGGTTATTGTGGTTCATTTTGGTGTTGTGGCTATTGGGGGCGAGTGACACTGCTGCATTGTGGTTTTATATAATTGGGGTAATGTCATGGGGGAGTTATGTTTTAAGGACAATTTTTTTGGGCACCTTGGTGATATCCTGGAGATAAGTTTGTGAAATGTGGTTACGTATATGGTGTTAGTATAGAGTATTTGGAGAATAATGGTTTCTGAGGTTCCAAGTCTTACTAGACAAATTTATAGTACGGTTCAAAGCACCTGAGGTGTTCACAGGTGGATTTTTGCTGATAATGCTGTGATGAGTCCGGTTGCTGATTTTTTCCTTTGGAGTTGATTACTCGGAGATTTGCACTATTTTTGGAGATGTTGATTTTGGCATTCCACGGAGATGTACTATGTAAGGGGGTTGTTTCCGGTCATTTCTGGTCAATGAGATTGTTGCGGTAGCAAATTCCCTAACGGTACATACTGCATTTTTGGGGAAAATGTTGGATTATATATATGTTTTTTCCTCTCTTGTGTGCGTTTTGTAATGGGGAAAGTTCACTTATTATTGTTGTTATTATTTTTTTCTTTTTTTTTTCTTTCCCTATGAGAGATGTCGTAATTGGGGTTAAGCTTTGAATAGCATTTCTATTTAAGACAGGAGATATAATTTGTCGTGGTATGTGAGTTAGATAGAAGGGGTGTTCGGCATTATATTTCATGGAGGTTAGTTATATAAACAGTAAAAGGGGTTTTTGCTGTTAGACATTATGGGTTCTTCTTTTGATAGTGTGTTTGTCAGATATGGGATTACTTGTGAGGATTCCGTGGGTTAAGATTATATTTTGTTTAGTGAGGAATTTTTAATATTTGACTAGGAGATTGAGTATATTAATTAATGACAGATTTGTGGGGTAAAGCAAGACTTTAGTTATTCTATGATCATGTAGACTTTTTAAATGCGGACACACGATGACTTTAGAGAATTCTCAACTTCACGTGATGGTGACGATGGAAACGACTTTGTTCTACAGTACCAGAGGTCGAGTCGAGTCTACACACAAGTGGCGATGCTATGGATTGCCTTGCAGCAGATGAGATGTCGTCGGTATATCGTCTCAGGATATGTTCTGGGATAAATCAGGAGTCTACAATCTTCTATGAGGCGGGTGCGAGGTGCACTTGCATGGAAGTCACGGGATATTTCCTTGACAACGGGGTGGTGACCACGTTTCCTTCAGTAGAAAACGTCGAATCTACAGTTTCGTGACGAGGGGGTGTTAGATACAATCACAAGGGTCGCAGATGCTGAATAATGGCGCATGCTGAATTGTTTCGAGATGGTTTACGTGCTCGACCTGCATCTACAACTATTCGTCGAGTTCTGCTTACCTTAGTGACGAGGATGAGTTTTTCATCAACAAACGTTACACAATTTGTGCGTTAGGAGTTCTTAAACTTCTGTGCATCCGGCGAGGCACAAGGGCTCCAGCAACAGAGGTAGCCCTAAATCATGTGGCAAATTGAAACATTGTGCATTAGTTGCTGATGTGGTGTGCGACAGGAGTGCACAAAGGACATAGGGGGCCGAACCATATTAAAAAATAAATTGATGTGTTAGTGAATTACGTGATGTCAGCTTCTCTGGCTTGGAGACAGAGAGCCCCTAGAGATAGCCTTCTTGGAAACGAAGGAATTTCATGTGTATGCATTACTGTGCTGATGGCTGTTTGAACTGTTGCCACGGGTAATCTTAGGGTGTGGTGGATGTGTACATCCATTTGTACGTGCATGACAAGTCCGGCCGCTCGAGACACTTAAGAGAATAAGCACACATTCCTTTGAGATAGGGAGGAAGACGGTTCAGAGGACACCAGGTGTTGAGGCAAGGCCCATCAAAGGTATGGCACATATTTAAATGACTTAGAAACAGTTGCCTTTGAAAAGAGAGAAGTGTGAAGTGTATACATTTATTTAACATTGTGTAGTGGGGAATATAATGAATATGTCTCTTTGTTACAGATGGGTCCCATGTCATTATTCTAGAAACAGGATTCTCTAAGTTTGACTGTCAGAATGTAAGGTTGACAATTTGAGACTTTGGGGTGATTACTACACTAATCCAGGAGAGTGGAATGATAATTTACAGTTCTTTGTGGGGCAGACCTGTTTTCAAATATGACTTATTAATCATTTTGTCCCATTTTATGTTCATCTGGTTTGGGAAATAAATAGCATATTTTAGTATTTATGTGAACTCATTAGCCTAGTTGACATGTTTGCAGAGAGAGGCCGGCCACTACCTATAGGTAAGAGTTGTCATTTGTGTAGTTTTGTTAGGGGGGTTGGGGCGGGTTAAGAGTTGTATTCCTTGTTTGTTGTTGAGTTGAGTTGTGGAGTTGTGGTTGTGTTCCTTGCTGTTGTTGAGTTGTGGTCCTGGGTTGTGGTTCTTTGTTGTTGTTGGTGGTCTCGGTGACTTTGACCAGCAGACAGCACAGCATAGCCCGGAGTATCTGGAGTGGTTAAGTACATTTTTTTTCTGTGTGTAGGTTTAGGTTAATTGTCCTGCTTGTATTCTGTAGTGTATAGAATAAAGTGTGACTGAGGGTGGGTTTGGCAGCTGGAGTGGTTAGGTTTATGTGGGTGGGATTTGCTACTTGTTTTTTAAGCTTGTGATCCCGCCACACGGTAGCTACTACCCTGGAGTTAGATTGCTCTTTGGCAACTATTACAATTTACAATATATCTTATTCAGGCCTGGCTGTAAACCACAGAGGCACAAGACGTTTGTACGTAATGCGCTCACATCTTCCCGTCTGCTCTGTAATCCATCCCGGGCGAATATCATAACCATTAGACAACCTGACAATTCAACTTGCAAGAGGTTCGACTTCCGAGGGAGCAAGAGCACTTCTGTTAAATACCACCATGGTTACTGAACTGTGTGCCAGGTAGTCCACTGACTTTGTTGGGTTGAAACCTAGGCGGGAAGGGCATGGGGATAGCAACAGTTGTTTTTAATAACGTTATTTATAATATGGGGTTTTAAATTGTCTCGTGCTTCATACGGAAAGGTTACGATTAAATGTTTCATATGAGAGAGAGAGAGAGAGAGAGAGAGAGAGAGAGAGAGAGAGAGAGAGAGAGAGAGAGAGAGAGAGAGAGAGAGATTCGTAAATCAGTGTCTATGTGTACTGACGTCCCTATTTAGGGCAAATTTGATTTCATGGTCCCCCGCTGGAGCCGTTTTAAAGGCACAATCTACGATGACAACAACAGCAGCAGCAGTAACAACATCAACTGCATAACTTCAGTGAAGTATGACACGAGTCATCGTACAAAATAGCTTCTTTTTCCGTGTAGAATTCCGTTAATTGGATGGCGTAGGAATATACTCACTTCAAATAATCTTATACATATAAATATGTAAAAAATTATGTCAATACATCACCATAGTCAACAGAGAAGAAAATCTATCAATTCATGCAATATTTAAAATTTCTGGCACTTATTTTCATCACCACATTGTTATTTAAATTTTGTAATATACCCAATATAGAAATTGATGCAACAGAGACTCTGTGAAGGACTCACTGATTCTCTGGACAATGAATGCATTGTTTCGAGGGAATTCGAACATAAACAATTTTATCCTTACTTGCGTTTCACACCAATTGAGATTCTTCATCTTTGGACAAGCTAAAGCAAATGTTCACAGAAAGTCTTATATAATAACCGATTAATTATTACCTGAAAGAGAACCGTTGCAGGTTCTGTGGCAGCTCAAGCCCAGGTGCAGCTAATAAAAGGTAAGTGAGAATTTCGTTCGATATTTAATAAAGAATCAAAGAGATACTCAGCCGGTTTGAAAGAAGGTGGGGCTGGTCGGGTTGTCTGGTGGGCTGGGCCCTGGGTGTGTCAAAATTTGATAGGACTAAAACTCGTGTTTGAAGCTCATTTCAATCATTCCATGATGTTATATCCACTCTGCAATGCAGTTTGTTTCTAATGAAACCGTGGATTCTTGTTTATCTCGTTTCATTTCGTTTTTATTGTATGTGAAGCTCGGCGCTCGTAGCTCGGACTTCTGGCTTGGTCCCTAGGTACCTAGCCAGTGCTGGGTTTACTTCTGTGGGCTTAATTAGGGCTTACGTGGCGGAGACGTATTTCTCAATGGCATGATGTGGTACATGTGAATCAAAATACAAAACACAAAATAGGTTAGGATCTCTAACAGTCAGGTAGACATGACTACCTCGGTATGTCTTGATTTTAAATTCAGTCGTCGGCAAGGCGACGTCAGGTAACAAGGTCAGGCATGGATTGCAATCCTGGGTTAGGCTAAAGCATGGTTGTGCACTTGGGCTCCACATGTTTAAAATAACTCCAATAAATCCTTCAACTGCCCTCCTTATTTGGTAAAATTTCAATGAACTTTTGCTACGGGATACCTAGGTAGGCCAACTAACTTCATCTGGACACACCCACCTTCAGTGTAGCTTCGAATTTAAGGTAGCATTGCTTACCTGGATTTCTCAAGGCAAAGATTTTTCATTGAGAAGGAAAACAAAGAAGGAAGGGCAGTTTTTATTATGATATGCCTACCTAGTGATTTTAGTTGGGGAGCCATTACCTAAAGCATTGAAGCTAGCCTATTTCCCAATAGGGTAAATGGCTGAGCGGCGACGTAGCGGCCGCCTCTCTCGGAACGCGGCCACTACCCAAGAAAAGTGCTTGAATTATTCCATTATATCGTAATTTAGGAGAAAACACTTGCTTTGAGAGTTGTGTAGAGGTCTTGTTGTTCTGCCAAGATGGGCGTCAACTCTTGACTGATGCTCATGGCACTGAATTCAAGTACTTTTTCAGGAAGGTGGCCACATTCCAGGATTGGTGGCTGCTATGTTGCCGTTTGGTCATTTACCCTACCATATGGATAGCCTAAATATGCTTGGCCCTGCTGCGTAGGCTAGACCTATATTTCCCTGCTTTATTAGACTACGTGAGGTTAACTCGAGTAATTAGGTGGACCACATGGTATGGTTTCTACCTCCTCCTTAGCCTGCTATGTTGTATTAAAGTTGTGATAGGCTAGTCCTACATTATCTGTTAGGTTAGTAATTTTTCACTTATAATTTATTTTGGAGCATATTTTTTGTGTAGCTGTCGGAGGTATTTTAGGCTCAAGGTTATTTTATAAGGCTTATTTTTCATTTTTCATCTTCGTTGCAAGTTAAATAATTTCCTCATTATATTATTACCAGTTAAATACTTTTCCCATGATAATTTTTGAGATTTCTCCACGCTGCTATCTTATTTTTGTTTTAACCAGTAGTTCAGCACAAATTTAAAATATATTTTGGTCTGTTTAATATTTCTATAAATATTGGTGGGTGGCCCATTACCTCCCCCCCCCCCCATTCCAAGGCTGAAGAATAGTAGGGTGTTTTTGTTGGGAGAATGAAAGAAATAGTAAAATAAATGGCTACATTCAGATTTAAACTAGAATGCTGGATTCTGACTGATTGTGTGTATCCTGGATACCCACTTACTTGATCCAGGTGCCTGTAAATCATTTAGTGAAATACTGCACAAAAGTGCATCCTAACATTCCTTTACCTTGATCTAATGTAACCAGGAGTAATGGAGTTTTCCTGACTTGGACCTTGCCTCTTCTCCCCCTTTCCCCTTCACCGAGGACTTCACCACCTAACCTGACTTTCTGGCAGAAATTCAAGTTGAATTTGTTAAAATAATCCCCAGAAACATCAGAATGTATCCTAAATATTTTCAGGGCCTGTATGCATATAAATATATAATTTTTTTAATGTCAAAATTTGCTGCAGCATTAAAAAATAAGTTACTAATGAATCTCTGGAGAAAATCCATCATGTATTGACAAGGCCATGACTAGATTCAAAACCAAAAGAGTTGTGGAAATCTTGAACTCAAATTAGTCAGTTAAGGAATTAATATAGACTTGTCAGTCATGTCCTTGTCATGTTGAGCTTTTCATGCCAAGTTTCTAAATGAAAAGTAAATTTTCTTAAGGCATGTTTAATTCTTCACTATCCATACATCAGTACTACATGTTTCAGATCTGTGCTGTTGCCAATAAGTGTATCTTTCTCTACTATACTCAAGATAATTTCTGAAGTTTTTCTTCCCAGTTCAGTATTTAATTCTATAGTTTTTAGGTTATTTTTTGTCAGTTTACTTTTACTTCACTGTACAGATTGATTTATGTAGTGACCATTGGCACAACGTTAAAGGTTGAGGTTGTAGTTTAAGGTCTTGTGAATTTGGTTAGTGTGATGTCAAAGAATAGAATAGGACTTTTGATTAATATATCCTGAAACCCTTTTTAAGAAAAAATTCCATTCAGTTTTGATTGATTTAAGTTGACTAGAGGGATCAACATACACACAGTCTTGATTATCCTAAAGTGTCAACAGTATGTTGATTCCAGACCGGTGTGCGGGGAACAGTATCTGGATTATCAGTGGTGATCAACTAAATGTAGGTGAATAAAGAGAATTAGCGGCATTTGTATTATCATGAAGGTTGATAGAGCCTGGATAATAAATGAAGCTCAACAACACTAAATTTCAAAGAATAATGGAAACTTTTGGACAGTTTGTGAGAAATGACATCTGTAGATGATTAGCAAAAATGGGTGATGTGTGGACCAGTAAGTTAGCAATATTTTGAGGAAAAGGATATTTCATTGTAGGTGGCACAGTAGTTGATTTCAGTTATGAAGCGTTATACAGTATTAGCACACTGTTAAGAAAAGTCAGTGCTCTTCTTAAACTGGCACCACATTACTGTACTTAGTATAGTGTGAGACTCGCCTTTGCTGATGTAATCCATACTTTGATAATTTTTTTACTGTTTTTATACTCTATTGAGGTTTGTCGCAGTTGAAGGGAAGTTGGTGTTTAGTTAACTAAAACTTTGGCTATTTGCATGGATGGTGAAGGTTATGTAGAAAATTTTAGCCAGTTTTGGGAGCTATATAACCATAATGTTAGTGATGTCATCCAGCATCACCTCTTGAAAATTATATTACCAGAAGCTCATGCTCTGGAATGGTAACACAAGATGTTTACTAGTAATTTATTTCCATATTTGGCAGCAATAATGCATTCAGTTCACTTTGTATATGAATAATAAATATAATCAAGTTAGCTGCAGAATTGAGCCTGGTTGGTGATTACATGAGTGACCACTTGTAAACCTGGACTCCGGTGCGGTGGCTCTTATATTCGTGATCGTTTGTGGCAGTATGGTGTTAGTTGCTTCATCTCAAAATTTGATCCTTTGTAAGAAGGATAACACCTGGAGTTTCTTTCCCTTGCATCTTACTGACCTAAAGACCGTAGAAAAGAGGAACGTTGAGCCTATTTTGGCACCTTTATTTGCTCATTATCATAGTCCCAAGCTCCTCATACAAATGCTTTTTTTATATGTTATTGCATAGCAGATTATATAACCATAGCTAATTATAGAAGCTACAGTCAACTTCCACTTAGGTTTATGTGAAAGGCTTACTTTTGGAATTTCAGACTTTGCAATTTTACTTTTGTGTTTTGTATAATCACCTAGGGTACTGTTATTACTTGTATTTTGTAGTCAAATTTATATTTTGAAAGTAAAAAAAAATTGACGCCGAATTATGATGCATGGGAGAGCAATTCATGGAAGGCAAACAGCAGCCAGAGAAAGGACTAGAATAATGATTGGTAGAATGTTAATTGTTCAGATAGACGGATAGCTGGGACACAAGGCCAGCAGTATGAACCGGTAAGACAGCTAATGATCACATGTCTTGCCCTGGATCAGAGGAATAGTTCAGACTTACAGTATGTATAGACAAGACTTGCTACTTTGATTTATATTAGAAAATGCTGGTCAAAACATTGGATGTTCTTAATATTAACCATGGTGGATGTCCCCGGGGGATAGGGGTGGGTTGGATGGGACTCCGTTGGAATTGATTACCATGTATGTAGAGAGGGAAAATTGTTACGTATTTAGAAGGTATGCAGTCTCGGATTACACTAACATTTTCATTTTAGTTACACAGACTCAGATTTTACTTTGGGTATCATAGTAACAGTCTGGTTGACAACATACGATCATGTTTGCCACTACATGAGATGGTGTCAGTAACTGGCTTACTGTTTTCAAAGTTGTGAAGGAGGCCATCCATACTCATGGGGTTTGAATTTTATATCCAGTCATTTTTAGACTTCAGACGTTGACTGTCCAGCTGTATAATTCTCTCAGAACTGTTGCTGTGAATATTAAAGGGAAGTTTCCCCTCCCCAGTTGAGAGAGAGAGAGAGAGAGAGAGAGAGAGAGAGAGAGAGAGAGAGAGAGAGAGACGAGAGAGAGAGAGAGAGAGAGAGAGAGAGAGAGAGAGAGAGAGAGCACTTGTCCTCCTTGATACATTGCCTTCGAAGTAGTGTCACAGGTGGGGTCACACTTACGGTGTCACGGACCAGAAGATGTCTGTCGATAGATAGGAATTAAGGTTTGAGTTTGACTGTTTATTAATTTGCCAAATGAATAGCAAACATGGAAAGGCGTCTTTGAGTTAAAATTGTTTTCCTCAAGAGATCAGGGTTTAGTGGAGAAGTTGCGTGCATGGGGGTGAATTGAAGGGTGTGAATAACTTTGTGTTTGTGACGCAGCCTCTGCCGTTTCATTAATTTTAGATACGGAGTAACTTCGCCAGATGTATTTAGGCTATTGCCGGCTTTTGCAGTTTTGAGGAATTGGGAAAAAAAAACGCTCGAGTTGTGTTGCTGCTTTGTGAGATTCGTGATTTTGCCGCGAACTCACTCATGGATGAGTCTAAGGCGAGTATTAATAGCATAGGCAAACAGACGAGGCTTTCAAAGTTTGAGAATATTTAAAAGTACTGCCGAAAGGTCTAACCAGAAAAATAATAAGAACAAGAATAAGTAAGAGAATGAAAGAGTTTAGAACCGTGCTATAGATATTCAGAAAGAGAAGATTTAGTTCTGTTAACAACAACAGCATACCTTGGGAGCAATTAGAAAGTTTACGTTCCGTTTACAGTAAGGAGAGAGATTAAATAGTAGGAGATTACATACCAGACATTTTGGTCTTGTGGACAGCACCAGAACGGTTTGGGATATCTGAGAACTTGAAACTTCAGCGGCAGTAACCGGGAAGTGCCCAAGTTGCCCATGATTAACCTTAATTCGTGACTATTGCGTTTTGCTCCTTTTGCTCTTCCAAGATGCGTCCGCACCTCGGAGAGCATCGCCGATTGCCCTCACCGGAAGTGTCTGTATATAGTTCGTTTGCAGTGAAAGACTACTACTACTACTACTAATTATATTATTATTATTATTATTATTGAAGTACCGTTCTCCTCCGGGAATTGGATTAGACTGTCGTACTAAGGGGACATCAAGAAAATCTCCCACAGTTATTTCAAGCACACGAAAAAGAAAGGCAGCTGTTCTTAGTATTCATAAAGAAATTTAGCAGTATGGAGTTCCACCTGCACCTTTAAGAATGTATTCGATACAGTTTAAAACAAATGACATGCACTTTCTTTGGTTGCAAGTTACAGCACGAAAATTTGGTAAAACACTCTTATAAAGTATTAGTTTAAGACAAATTTTTATCATGGTGTTCGACATCTAGTAATTTTTGGAGGTAAAGAATTTTGTTCTACGATGTCCTATCTGTTAATTTCATCAGCTTCCATTGCAAAATAAATGATGCAATTACCTTTGATTAATCTCGTGAAGTATCGGGGAATTCACAAACTAATGACCGTAGCATTTCTGACAACAAATGCTTCCAATACAGAATTGATCATTATATTATAGTGTGTATATATATTTGTTTATTGATTGATTGATTTATTTATTTTTTGCTTGAAAGGCTGGGTTGGGGGCTTTTCGTTCTACTCAGCTATTCCGAGAAAGGGGCGTTTTCTGCGAAATGGGAGACCTGAAGCTGGGATTTTCGATGAGACAAGGATTCGCCGGATGTTGGCATATGGTTGGGGCATATATCGTTGCAAATGATAGTTTTGTCAAAGTAAGGAAGATTTCGTCAGTGAATCTAAGAAGGAAATGTTCTCTGTATATTCATAGATTTTCCCTTAAAATGATCGGTTACATGTATATGTTTACAGGAAGCAATCACTAGCATATCTCGCCGCGTGATTCATGTCTATATTTTTTTTGGTTAGGTCATAATTATCATGCACCCCCTAATAAGAAAATTCATGTGGGATCAGATTGAAAGATCCCTGCCTGATAGAAAATCCGGTAAACCATTTGAGGTTGGTATTTAATTGAAACGTGCTCATTATGATGTCCACCAGGATGTTGTAACCGGTATGGAAAGTTTCCCCAGAACGCCAACGACTTTTGTCGGAAGTTTGACAGCAAGATGTTGAAAGATGCCAGAAAAAGTGCTCATGCAAGTCGATTATTTTCAAGATTTTTTGTTTCTCGGCGATTTTTTTTATAGAGCGAATCAAACAAAGCCTTCCCGTAGGGGTTAGTGCCGTCAGTGTACCTCACGCAGTGCACTGAAGACATTACTTAAGGTTCTTTGCAGCGTCCCTTTGACCCCTAGCTGAAGCCTTTGTCATTTACTGTACCTCCGTTCGTATTTTCTTAAATCCATCCTGCTTTCCACCGTCTCCTAACAAGTATACGTCAACATTATTTTAAGTGTTGAATGACCTCATAGTTCCCAGCGCTTTGCCTTTCGTTTAAATCTTTTATTCCAGTTTCAATTCCAAACAGCGTTTGCGTGAGTTTTTTGTGTATTTATATAGTGGAGTTATTTATAGTTCATTTTTGACCGTCATTGCTTCCTAGATTTTATACCCGTCTTATTTGTAATTGGTTGTATGAATCACGTCTCTCCTGAAGGCGAATGTGGACTCTGCAATCCGTTTGAACTAATATTTTCCTTCTCTTTTCTCTAATGAAAATCACCCCCCCCCCCCTCTGCTTTTTGACACCCTAGGGACTCGATTCAATGCATTTTCACCTGGGAATAGCTGTGTTTTTGCAGC
>NC_061087.1:9810528-9828028 GCF_015104395.2 Macrobrachium nipponense
CAGCTAATCTTCCCTCCCTTAAACACAAATGACTCTGCTTAGTGACAGACTGTTCCCGAGATTTGAGCTCTACTTTTTACTTACAGCAAAGATTCAAGTGAAACAAAATCTCCCCTCTGTGCCACTACCATGTTTGTTGCTTAGCTCACTTTCAGTCAAATTGGAAGTTTCCGTTTTTCTTCACGTTTAAGCGACCAATTGTTGTCATGTTCCTCTTTGAAGGTCGTAGTTCTATTTTTTTATGTAAGAAAAAAAGAAAAAAAAACTAAAGTGATGGCTTTGTCTGTCCGTCCGTACTTCTACTGTCTGCAAATTGGTATGCTGGTCATCCACCCTCCAATCATCAAACATACCACATTGCAGTCTTCTAGCCTCAGTAGTTTTTATTTTTCTCAAAGGTTAAAGTTGGTCATGATCGTACGTTTGGCACATTTTTAGGTGCCAACAACGCAGGCCATCACCGGTTGAGAGTTTCATGCAGCATTATATGTTGTACAGAAAACACGATTGCGACGATGATCCGAAAAATCTTCGGCGCAAGTTTTTCTTGTAGTGTTCTTCCTTCTTTAACACTACACGATTGAGCAATATTCCTCGATAACTATATAGTACACTCCTTGTAATTGACTTACTTTCGTGTTCTTAGAACTCATCTGATGGAGGGTCGTTTGTAACAGTTCATAAAAGTTATAAATGTCTGCTGTTTTCCATTATATTCGTGAAGTTAGAACTCAAATGTATGCACGTTTGGACAAGGTAATGTAACATACGCGTATATACGAGTTTTGATATGGTGAAACAGATCCATAGTTATGGATATGTACATGTATCAAAGATAAATCTGTACAGATCCCCGATATTTAAAGATGAATCTGTACAGATTCCCGATATTTAAAGATGAATCTGTACAGATTCCCGATATTTAAAGATGAAATCTGTAAACAAAAAAAAGATTCCCGATATTACAAGATTTTAATACTGTACAGTTCCGAAAGCCATATGTACAGATTTATCTTTTAAACATTTGTACATATACATAGCTGTGGCTTTGTCTCTCCATTGCCAGTGATGTTTGGCAAAGCAGCAAATCCACTAAACCAGGGGGGGAGGGGGAGTTCGTTATTAAGGGGTTGGCGGTGTAATCATAACTCTGCAAGTGTGGCCGTTGGAATTACTTCCCAATCGCCTCATAACATGAATTTTATCATACTACTGAATAAGTAAGTCACATATTTAATCATAGATAGCCTAGCCCCCCTCCCCCCCATAAAAAAAGCACCAACCTCTCTTTTCGGCATCTTTGAAGGGGGTCGACAATTATCGGGATCATTGAGGCACGTCAATGTGACGTCATCAGCCAGATCAATCACAGGACTGTCCACGGTTTGGGATAATTCCCATCCAGTTAAGCATCCTACCTTCCCCCCCCTCCCCCCTTATTTCTGTATCACGCTTATTATTCTCGTTACATCTGATAGATGACAATGAGAGGGATAGAAAAAGATTAATAGTCTGTAATTTTTTTTTATAATGGGCAGTGATTTGTCACAGATTTTACTTTGATTTTTATCATTCCCCTCCCTCACATTGGCCAAGCTTCATATATTTATTTATATTAAAGCCAGAGGTAGTATGATGTAAGCCTGGCATATTGTCGGCATTGGTAACTATTTGCTCTTTAAATCGTATATTTAATTCCGTCCTGAATTTGTTATCCGCTTTGTATGTCTAACAAGACTTTGTACCTTGGAGTATGATGGTGTGTGATATTCTTACAGTAAAGTCATGTGCTTGTTCCTAAGGGAAAACTGACTTTGAACGTTACTACCATGTTATTGTCGAGCAGAGATCCGTTTGTGAAGTTGAAAATTACCGTGGATCAGGTAATCGGGTTGTTGTTCCCTCATCGAGAACTTCTTTGTAGATACTGAGGTAGGACGAATTGCATTATCAAATCCACCAGAGCAGAAAATGTTTAAACCCAAGGTTAATTAAGCAATTTGCGTTATATATATATATCTATATATATATATATATATATATATATATATATATATTATATATATTCTCTGTATGCTTCCCTCATACATGAGTTTCATTCCTGGGTGAGTGTTGTCGAATCGTTTCATTTTCTTAGCACCTTCGCCTGACATTGCTTACATGCTTGCAATAGCTGTCGCGGTCGATTAATACATTAAAAGGCAGTCCGTGCTTGAGTATGCACGTTACAGAAGTCTGAGAAAGGGGTTTAGGGTGATCTCCAGAGGGGTAGCGTGTGGTGTGAATGGGGTTGTGGTTGGTGGCCTTCTACTAGTTCTGTGCGTCGCGTTTAGGCCATGATGTCATTCTATGTACTTGAGTTAGATAAGTGCCTATGATGTCCTTATGCTCGTTCCGAGATCGTAAACATGATGGTGATACACAACCTAGTGCTTCTGTTACTCTTGTATCTATCCTTTTCTAAAAGAAAAAAAGAAAATTCTGAATAAAAGGTGAATTTGAGAGTTATTACACAGATGGAGTCAGATTTCTAGCTTCAAACTGTTAAACTGCTGTGAGTTTCCAAGAGTTTTTGAGGTACGGTCTTATTGCAGCTGGACGGTGCTTTGCTTGTAGACGCATTTATTCATTGGCTAGGCAAGAGAAAGGGTTTTATGGTATGTTAAGCTTCCACAAAGCTGGTTTGGATGAAAACCCAAATTGAACTTAATTCCACGAGCTAGTGTGCGTCCTTGCTTGAAGTTTTTACTTCTCTCCTCTCATCATTACATAGCAATGCAACAGTTTCCTGTCCCATGATGTAGAAATTCTTTGCTCTTTTTATTTTATTTGTGTTTTGCATTGTCGTGGGTGTTATCGTCCTTGGGAGTGTAATGTAAGCAGAGAGGAGAGATCTGGGTAATGTGACCACGTAAGACACCAAAGACACAAAAGGGTCAAACTAGTAGGTTGGGCTTTGAGAAGTTTTCTCATAAGCCACTGTTCGTCGGATCAAATTTCAACGGCAGCCACTGAGGGCTCTGGTTGCGGCTTAATTTGGCTCTTGATTTCTTAGATTTAAAAAAAAATCTTTTAGATACTTTTAAAAGTATTCGAGTACTTTGAGAATGTGAGGTTTGATTAGTGTTGAATCACTGACTGCTCGCCGCCTATGTTGAGTGGTACGTGAATTTTTATTTGAATTTTATAGCGTGTTACTAGTTTGATTCAGTCAGGTTTCTCATTCTTACAGAGGATCTACTTCTGTAGTCACACTGTACTGGACAAGTTTGGGCAAGGGGATGTCCGTTATGTATAGATTTTCTTCGTCAGTTGGTTAAGAAGTAACTTCAACTTCCTTGACCTAATTCCAAACGTCCTGTCAAATTGTGGGAGTCAGTGTTTGGAAATGTCATCATTTTGCTGACATGACCACGAGACCTTTCATTTTGGTATAAAAATTTTTTTTTTATTTACAGTTTTGAAGTTTGAAGGTCAGGTGATAATCTTTGAAGAAATTAGTGTAGATGAAAGTAAGTGGTAGGTCGGGTATAATATTCGGCCGTGGGAACGAACGAGTCACGCTCGGGATGTAATAACGAGTGTTATAGCTAAAATTGTGTGGGTGTCGCGAGACTGTCTGTATCCACCTTGAGGTCGCTTTACTGTGTTATTTGACCAGTGGAGAGTGAAATCTGCGAATAATGTTTATGACTCAGTGAGGTCCTCTCTACTGGGTCTTCGAAGAAATCTTAAAGGGCGACATTGTTTAGTCATGTTGTGAGAGGCGTTGGCATTTTGAAAAGGCCCTTTTTATGACTAGGATTTTTATCCATTCGCTCGAAGTCACTTTTATATTTGCAACCGCGCATCTACGTTTTAAAACTGATCTTGGTAGTATGGGTCGAGTGAAAGCATGAAAAAATCGAATCTTTTCATGGTCATGAACAGTCAAGCATAACGAATGACTGGTGATGCGCATGCGTGGGCTGCTTTCGCTTCAAGGTTGGAGTGAAGTTGGCAATAGCCAAGAGCTAGGACCCCAAGAAGAGTGGATGGATGGAGGCGGCTGGCTGGAGGGAAGAGAGATTTGGAAGGAGGAAGGTGGGGGTTACTGGGGAGAAAAGAGATGGGTCATCGTTATTCTTGGGATACGAACAGCCATCCCCCAACCATCCCCCCCGTGTGTTGGTAGCCTATGCGTCGCATTTGCAAAGGGTTTACGAAAGTTGTTTGTGTGTGAGGCATGAATTTATCTTGTATTTTTCATTCCTTGGGCACCTTCACATTGCTTCTGGTTGTGGCTGATGGAATGAAAGCGTCGAGGTGGTGCTGTTTGTTGGGTCGCGTATCCTGTTGTTTTGCAGCGTTTTTCTCTTACATCATCATGGGCGTAGGAGATGCGTTAGATCGTTGGATTAAACTACTTTGATGCTTTGTGTATTGAACATTAATTAGTTTGTCATCTTATTTTATTATCGTATTCCGTTTGATTTTGAGAGATCCAGTCATTTTTGTATTCAAGAGGATTTAGGTTGCACTGACCTATTATGATGTTAGGCACTACATAATAGGTCGCATCATAAACTCGCCGTTAATCTAGGTACGGGTGTTTGAGGCTGCGATAACTCGCATTTAAGCCCGGAAGAGGGCGGAGTTTTAAGTGCCCCATTAATCGTATAAAAGTCCGAATGCTAGTGGTAAAGTGACCTGTAAAACATATATAAAATTTTAGTCATGATTCTTATGCCTTAATGATCCATGAGTCGTATTGAAGTCCAAATGTGGGTTTTGGAATGAAGTCTGAATGCTTTTCAAGGCTCCAAGTCAGAATGTGGATTTTGTATCGTCGTGGATAGCTAGTCCGTATGACCGACGGCTTGAAATGGGCCTTTTCATAGCAGTGGCCTTCAGTTAACAAGAACCTACCAATAGGCCGTCTTTCTATTTCAATTCCTACCCCTCCCAACCCTATTCGTCTCTAATGGCCAGTGGTCGAAACGTTGGAGCCTCAGAATAATGCTTGTGTAACGAAGCTGTTGCTTCCTCGACTTGGGAAGTAGATGAGGTGGGGAGAGGGTGGGTGAGGAGGGAGAGGAGGATGATGGGCGGAAAGGGAAATGTTAAAGGGTGGCGGTTCAGGTAACGGTGGAAGGAGGAGATTAGCTAACGTTAAAGTTGACGAGCTTAGCTTAAAGGCAGGAAATTTTGGCCATTGGGGATGTGAGGGGGGGGGGGGGGCGCTGCAAAGGTCAGACCTCCCTCTTATGCGTTTCTTTAGGGTGTTTGTTTGCATCTGGACCTTGGTACGTGTTATGTACATCTTTTTTTCCTTATTGCTTTTGTGTCCTTTTAGCTAGATGCCGGGAAATGGAAAATGTAAAGCTTTGGTCTCGTGTAGCGTGGTATTTTATCATCCGCCGCTGATCGAGAGTTCCCTGGAATATAGCAGTTTAAAATTCTCTTGACAGTCTAACCATTGTTCTCCGTTCTTTGATGAATTATAGTAAAGTCTCGTACTCAAGGCCCCTCCCTCCTCCCTTCACACGTATATGTACGTATGTGTGTGTGTGTTAGCACTCTTCTGATAAAGTACAGTTTTCCCTTTTAATGTGGACTCCGCACCTTCATTCCCCCACCGTTAATAAGAGGAGAGAATACTGAGTAGCAGCACTCGTCTTTGGAGAGTGAAGTGTGGTGTAAGAACGGCCCCGTGAAATGAAGTCGGTCTCTGAATAGAAACAGGGACTTGTGAGGCGAGCGTTGCGTGAGTGTCATCGGGAATGGGGCGAGTCGTTGTTTTTATATGCTGCCGTAATTGCTGTGTATAATTTAAAGTAGCAGTACTTATGTCACAATGGCTAAAAAAATATATAACAAAGATAAAGATCCGCTTCCTGTTTCCCCCTTCCCCCCTCCCCCTCGCTTGGCTATGGACAAGGAAGGGAGGACGACTGTAGCAGCCTTTTGGCATCGGGAACCTCATCGCACTTCTGTATGCTGGGGCAACTTGTACGTGCGCGCACACGTGCGTGTATACGTATGGCGTTGCGTGCGTGTGCGCCTGCCTTCTGCTACTGCCGCACCTCCACTAAAAATAGGCAGCTTCTCAGACCGTGTTTTCCGGCATTCAGGAAATTCATGAAGTTCACCACCAGTAGATGAGTGATGTGCACAGCTTCCGTCGCTGCTGCGGCTGCTGTTGCTCCTGCGCCAGCTCCAGATTGCTCCTTTCTGCGTCTTGCCTCTACAATTTCATTGATAGTGCTCGGCTTGTAATAGATTGCTGTGATGGAATGATCTCTTGTTGGAGTAACGAACGTTATCCGTTTTAGTTTTGTAGAAATCCTAGGGAGAAAAAAACTACATCAATATAGTGGACTAGTCTACAAATCTTTGTCTTGAGTGTTTTCTATTTTTTCGTTTGTTTTTTTATCCATATATTTGCTATTAGAATGGATTTGTATGTTGTATTCGCGTCTCGTATCTAGATATGGGTGCAGATAGTTCATTGATGGTTCGAGACAGAATCTGCCTCATTGTCACAAGCAATCAAGAACCCTTATGGGTTTTGAGAGCTAATTAAATTGTTTTATTATTCTGTCGCTTCTGAAAGATCTGATCCAGATTTGGCTCGTTCTCATTATTTCTTTATAGTGCATTGTATCGGGAACGGAAGTTTGGTGTATATCACGTATTATAATTAGCACTAGTAGCAGTAATAACGACGTGTATATATATATATATATATATATATATATATATATATCTATATTATGTATATTATATATATATATATATATATATATATATATATATATATATATTTACATTTACATTTATTAAACATAATCGAAGGGTATTTTAAATTTATTATCGCCTGCACAATTTAGGGTTATGCATAAATGACATTCACTAGGTGTTCATTAACGAAGGATTGCAGTATTAGGTTTAGTGACCTATCAGATATTTGTTGGCCATTTTATCGGTCATCTTCTCGGTATTGCAACTATTGCACCCTTGCACAGTAATTTTTTTTTTAAGGCTTGCCTGTCAAATTCGTTTCCAGCTTGTAATTGTCTGTGCTCAAAAACGTTGAAGCTCATTAGATAAATCATTCAAACGGGAACATAGCTTGAAAACAATGACAGACGATCTTGGAGATACAGCTGCCCCAGATTAAAAAGTGTGGAAGGTGTCCTCGATGCACGACTGCCCAACACCGGTATAGACCGTGCCTTAATTGTTCGTATATTCACGGGTTGCTCTTTCGCCACGCCACGATTAGTCTTCTGTATCTGTTTTATGCCTGAGTTGATTCTCATCGTGTATTCTGCTCTCCCCTTAATCTCATGTTATGTATAAGATGTTACGAAATTCTCTCTCTCTCTCTCTCTCTCTCTCTCTCTCTCTCTCTCTCTCTCTCTCTCTCTCTCCCCTCCAATAGAAACATTTAAAATACTGAAAGGCATAACAAAAGTAGACAATAACCTATTTACATTAACGAAAACCAGACAAGAAATAATGGATGGAAACTAGAAACTGAACGAGGTACAACACATCCCATTGTGGGAACTTCTTTACATACACGATATGTGACACGTGGAATAAACTGCCATCAGAAGTAGTCAACAGCAACAATGTAGAAGAGTTTAAAAGAAAGCGAGACAAAATCATTAGGAGACTGTGAATGCACAGTAAAACCTGCTCCTACAGATAAGTGAGCACACGATGTCTCCTCGGATGGACTAACAAATCTTTGAGACATCCTAATCCTAATGATTAGGACATCCTAATCCTAATGTGTAAAGAAGGGTAACTTAACTTAACGTTGAATAACTGAAATAATAAAAATATGCCACTAGAATTAAGTAGAAATATTGATTTGCGATTGAAAAAAGTGGTAGATGGCCATCGTTAGAGATTATTTGTTTACCAAGTAATAAATCAGGCGTTGAAAGCATGAAGATACCTACAGGTTAGAGTCGCTTGAGGTAATAAGGAAAGAGAGGGAGAGTGAAGGAGGTTGGAGGTTGGTCTTACCTGACGGAGAATTGCCTCTTAAGTACGAAGGGAGATTGCAGAAAGGTCCTGAAAGGATTAAATTACTTCTTCCTTATTTATCAGATGCCAGCTTGTTCACGATTTGTGGATGGTTTGTGAAACGGCGTTATTTTTCCACGTCAATTTCTTGGTTTAGAGGCGTTCCATGGATATGTGTGGTCAAGTCGAGAATTCATTTACTGTTCATGGGTTTATCTGACCATCCCCTTCTCTTCCGATCTTGATGGTTCTTATGTCATTTCAGGACATCTTTCTCCTGCTAATGAGAGCCCTCCTTCACTTGGAAATTTCAGTTTATGTGGAAGATGGTGGTAGTAGTGTTAGTAATGACTGTGGACGAATTACAGTGATCGTATTGCAGAACACGATGTTGAGAGGGCGGGCCAGCCAGAATCTCTTGCTGCCAAGATTACACAGTTATCATTAATGTCTTCATTGTATTCTGGTGAGATTGTGGTGTGCCGGCGTTTGGCCACAATTAATGTTCGAGAGGGTCTTCCTCACACAGGCTCTCCTTTTTATGGCTTGCTTACCTAATCGCATCGTCGTCGTCATCATCATCATCATATTTTCTTCGTTGTGAAAACTGCTGCTGCTTTGTTGCCGTCATCTTCAGACCGGCAGTTTTCCTCGATCTGAAAGAAATGAGGATAGAAGCCATCTGAAAACACTCGGGTCCACTAACTGTCGATAAAAACTGTTCGTTAGGGTCACCTAATATTGAAAATATATACATATATTGAGCAGTTTGAATCCCATAATGTTCCTAATATTGATTTTTTTGGTGTTTGTTAATAAAGTATGGAGATCAAACTTTCATAAGTTTCACAGGCACCTTAAGTGAAGATATTCAAGAAACTAGTCGATAAGGAAGAGCCGGTATATCATGCAAGAACATTCGCCCTGCACAACACTTGACTTAAGAAAAAAAAATGTGAAAAGATAAGATATTGTATTATTCATACGCCCTCTACTTAAACTGCCTAGCATAAGCGAAGAATTGAAGATGGTGATTGACAACCTCGGTGTTTTTCTTTTAGCATCGTATTCGGAACATGGCGGGTTTCGTTTGTGGTTGCGTAGTTTATGGCCACGTGACTGTGGATGTTGCGGGATTTGGGTTGGGTGGAGGTTTTCGGGTTGTCTGACATCGGTCAGCGAGGAAGGGGGAACTTAGCTGTATTAGTGAGTGGAAGCTAACCCGAGCTGTTTTGGTAAAAGGGGAGGGGTGGGGACGTCAGGGGTATGTTCGTCTATACTTTAGTTGGCTTCCCAATATGATGCTTTTCACTCGGGTATATAACGTGGGGTTTTCATTCCTCGGCTTTGAACCAGCCCTCCCTTTCCCGTCAAATCACCTCCTCCCTCTCCCGATTCAAATCTATGCACCTCCTCGTCTTTCTTATTGTCATGTGTGCCCATGTTTTGCCATTCATTTACAGCATTGATTAAACAATTTTGATGTACGTCTGGAATTAATACTCCCGTAGCGGTCTTGATTTTAGCATTCTTTAAGCTCTTGCTTAAATCGACCAGCTCTTGCTCTGTGTATCACATACCCATCGATTTTCAACCCCAGCTAAGGAAAGTAATCCATTTGGAAAGGGAAAAGTACGTCTGAAAATTGGCAGGTACGTTTTCCACAAATGACAACCGTCGTCTGTAAGGGTATTGATTATATCCACTGAGTTTTTATAATTGCTGCCATCAGTCACCTGTATTCATGGTGAAAGGAATTTAGAAGTCAATATCCTTTACTAAATCTCAAAACTACTTCTCATTTTCTGTGGCCCATGGCAGGCTCCCAATAGAAAATTTTTATGCGTACATGGGCAGCTTCACTCTTGTACCCTGGTCTTTCAAAACGTCGGTTATCAGCTGAAGTCTGAGGTGTAACAATTGCAATTGCACATCTAAGGGTTCCTGGCGTTTCCCTCCACCCATAAAATGAAAATCCCGTTAGCATTACTCTGCCGTTATCGCAAGTGTACACAGGCCACGTTGAAGTGAGGGATGATGTTTGGGAAGCGACTGAGCTTGTATAAGATCATGTTAGTTTCAGGGCACTTGGACGTGTTATGTAGCTCTGGAAGATGCACTGATTTTTTAAAATGGCAGTTTGGGTTTCTAAATTAGATTTAAGGCAGAAGCTGGTGAAATCTTCATAATAGGCAAAGAATGTATGGACATGCTTTTAAACGGTGTGGGAAAACATCTTGTGGTTAAAGCCTTCCAGACTTGACTTTAGATTAGAACTGTCTGTCTCATGAGGCGATGTTCCTCCCTTGTACGTGTATAGTCGTGCGTCATTGTGTTTGGGTGTGGTGTTTATTTTTTTGGTATTTTTATTTTGGTTTTTAATTTTTTTTTTTTTTCTATTTTTTTTTTTTTTTCGGCTTGACTTAACGTTGTGGTTTCTGAGGGGGTGCACGATGTGTGTTGTGGGCTGTGTTTATTCCGGTGCGCGAGAAGGAGCACCAATGTGCTCCGGTACGGGTCCGCTTAACGCACTAGACAGTATTGATGTCTGTCGGCGGGGCAGAAGTGGTGATGAATCTTCATAATAGCAAGAAGAATGGACGATGCCTTTTTTTTTTTTTAAACGGTGGGGAAAACTCTGTGGTCTTTTAAGCCTTTCCAGACGAACTTTAGATTAAACGCTGTCTCATGAGGCGATGTTCCTTCCCTGTACGGTGTAATTAGTGTGTGTCTCTTATTGTGTTTGGGTAGGTGCCGTGTTTACAAATATCTGTTTATTTAGTAGCAATTCTAGAGGATTGAGATAGAAATTGACTTGAACAATGTAACCTTCATGTTGTCAAGCCTTTGATGATTCTTCAGGACCAAGGAATGCTGTGATGTATGTACATGAATTAGAGTAACTTAAGTAAAGAGTATAATGTACACCAGAACCGTTAATGTATATTAGAAAATGGTGTTCCGTTAGTTTTATTCCATAGTCATGTGAGAAATGCTTTTGTTTCATTCCCATTGATCAACCCTCCTAAAGGAGTTTGGAAAGCGAGTGCTTGAAGCATTAGTTTTGTCGAAGAGTTTTCTCCTCCATCTAGACCTCGAATGTGGGGTCATTGACTTTCCCTCCCGTGTTCCCTTGACTGTAATTGGGTCAAAAGGTTGGAGCGGTAATTGCATGTCTTGGAGTATTTGAAAGTGAAATGAATACCCAAGGATATCACTTAGTTGGTATTTGTACCCTGGAGAGGGTATGGCGTTTCATTTTTTTTATTCGTATTTATTATTAATTTTGTACCTCTGCTAGAAAGTTGCCACGTATTTTTTAAGTACTGATATCTCAACCTGCTAGTGAGCTAAACATTGTTTCCATCAAAGGTTTCTCCGTTGCATATCAGGTACGCATTATTACAGGTGTTTAATTGTGCCTTGTGTTCTGGAATGCATAGTAATTTGTTTAAGCAAGTTAAATTCCCACATTGTTAAGTCTTTATACGTGCATGCCTTGTAAACATCCATGCTGCCTTTCTCCCTGGGTATTGTGTTTTTTATTGGTACCAAGTACTTACTTGGGATGTTGTGGCGGTTTCTGTTCTGTTAAATTTTCAGACCCTTCGGATCTTCTTTACAGATTGCAGTTGTAGACAATAATCATAGCTTTTGTTTCTGAGTGGGTTTGCATACTCGTAATTCCATTTTATTGCCTTGTAGAGAACAGGGAAGGATTTCCTTCTAGCAGACTCTCGCAGTGTCTAACCTTGAAGAGACCCGCCATTCGGGTATTATATAAAATGTTCTTGCTAAACGAAGCAAAAAGAAAGAAATTAACTTTGAGTTTTGATTGACGAGCGTCTTCCGTAAGTTTCGCATGAAGCCTTTCGAAAATATTAGAATTAATCATAATTTTTTTTATATATGTCTCATAAAACTATTATTGTTAACATTTGTCACTCATTGGAGGGATGATTTAAGATTCCGCTTTTATCTTTTGCGTGTTACTCCCAGCTTAATGTATGATGTTCATTCATTTGCCTCACGTGATGGCCAGGTGCCTTCGGCTTCTGAATGGGAATTCCCGGAACGAGAGGCTTTGCATCACTGTTTATCAGTGTGATCAGCGCATAATTAAGGCCTTATATTTAAAGGCGTTCGTTTTTCCTTGGCATCGGTAGGTGTCATGTGGTTGCTTGATAGCATAAACGCAAAGAGGATGGCATCGATTAACCTAGATTTTTTTCTTTATATTTTCTTGTTTCGAAGTACATTAGGTTTTGTGACTTATACAGACAGACGGGGAAGCTTTTTGTTTATCAACGTTTTTTATACTGATTACTTTTCGAATAATTGAATTTGCTGCTGCGTGGAACTTTTATCTTTTTAATTTGAATTTCCTTTACGATAGATTGTATTTGATTACTCTTGAGGAGTATTTGCTCATCGAGAGGTTTGATTCCGTCTCATCCTACAATTGCATGTTGAGAACATTTCTTAGCTGTTGATGAAATAACTCATTTGTTTTCGGAGGGATTTGAATCTCTGAATAATAAATACATTAAATAAATTGTTTATAATTAAGTATGAAGTAATTTGTAATCGTCAAGGTAATTACTTCAATTTGCACTCATTGACGTGATGAAAATGCATAATTATTGCTTTTGAAACTTCCAAAGTTATTATAAAATTATCCGGCGAGGAAATATGAATGAAAGGTTTCTGTCTTGACGTTCGTTCTCCTCACCATTTAGACAAGCCCTTCCATTCACCCGACCTCCCCTCCCCCTTCCCCCCTCAGATCTCCAACCCCCCTCCAGCAGCCAGTCTTTTGCATGCTGGTATTTCACCAGAACCCCTCCAAGGCTTTTAAGCCAACATTATCACTGCATTCACCTTTTTTTTTTTTAAGCCTTCTCTGTTCTTTTTTTCTTTCTCTCATGACCGCAGCAGCAACAGGAAGGTTTCTCAACCTGGTCTTCGATGCAAAAATGACCACCGCGGTTGCTGCTGCTCCCGCTTCGGGGAGATTTTTTGCGTTTTTCTTTTTTATGTATTTTGGTTTGTTTTGTTTTTTTGGGTTGTTTGACAAGAGGGATTTTGAAACGGATGAAATGATGTTGCTCTGCTCTTTGAAAGTATGTCAAGATTATCACAGTGTCAGATGTCAGGTTACGAAAATAGTCGAATCAAGAGTTTTGCATTAGTATTACAATATGTACCGTGCTTTGTTTCATGTTATTGCAGATCTCATTGTTGTTAGACCTGAACATTATTTATTAGATACTTTTAGTGAAATACAAGTTTGTTAAGACAGTACATTACACAAGGAAAAAGTGGGTTCTAGTTTTGTATCAGAAAGATGATGAGTGAAACTCGGTTCAAGTTTATATTCACAAAAAAAGAACAAGTAATCAATGTTTTTGTGTTTTATGCCATGTTCGGTAATATGTTGTTGTTGTTGTTGATTTATCCGTTTCTGTCGAAAATTGACGGCCTGACGGCTAAGATGTCTGCCGATTAACCCATATAATCAGTGGGGCTCGCATGTCTGAGTTCTGGACGACGATGATGACAGACTTTGTAGATGATGCTGGTGTATAAGTGATGCCTCTTGTTTAGCCTTGCGTTGCATACAAATGCGAAGACACTTGGCTCAGATATGCTGTGTTGTGTAGAAGGTTCTTTCGATAATTGTGGTATCGTCATGCTGAATTTTTGGTACCGACGGTGCTTTTGCAAAAAAATCGCATGGAAGTAATTTTGAAGAAAAGGAAAAATAGGAGGTGCCAAAGTCGTCTAAAACGGAAGTAGGAGGCGAATGAGAAAGCTTGGCCGATTGCCACACAGTAAATGTTGGAAGAAGTGGTCTGCCAGGATTAAGAATTTTATGTTAGATTTCAACAGAATAGTGACAGAAATAGCTCTGGTGTAAAAATATATATATATATATAATAATATATATATATATATATTATATATATATATAATATATATATATATATATATTATATATTATTCTCCAAAAACAAGACGATCGAGAGACGGGAGTAGAGTGACACCATTCGTATAACTGTCAATATTTTCTACTACCGAGGAAGGAGACCCCAAGGAGAAGCAGTCCAGATGGGAGATGAACCTTCCAAACATAATATGAGTCCAACGTCAAGATTGCTTTTGTAACGGTTCAGATTCCTTTATTATATAATTAGCAAATCTTCGGGTAAGAGGTTATGAGCATTGCCCAGTTATATTTTATCAATTAATTCTGTACTGCCCGTCATCTGTCACGAGAATATACGGTTCTGTTCGGCGATGCGTCAAACACGCGGTAGTACTAACATAATTTTTATTATCTGTCAGTCGTTTCCAGTATACTAGTAGATTTACCTGCACCTTGGGCTAAGTGGGTGATAAATTGATTTAGATTCTTTTCCATCGTTGCACCAATCTCTTAACACTAGTTAACTTTGTAGATTAATACGAACGAACGTCAGTGTATTCCGTAAAAGAATAGTTTTGACTTTTATTTTTTTATTTTTCCAAGTTTGTTTGTGAGGTTTTATGTGTTTTTTTTATTTTCTTATATTTATTGTGTCTCGAAAATTTATTTTCTGTCATCTTGAATAAATGCAACGTCAAATTATTGATGAATTCGTGGAAACGACACGTTGCGTCCATATATCACCTTGTTTGTCTATGTCGGTCTGACAGGTTATACAGGCTGTGACAGAAGGGAACTTCCTTTAACGAGATATTAGTTAGGGTTTGTGGGAGTGCCATTTAATGAGCTGCGCCTGTGGGAAAGTTTCGGAGGAATGACCTTCATGAGACGAGTTTCTGGTTCAAAAGTGTGCTTTTCTCTTTTGCTAGTGCCTTTAGAATCTCTCTCTCTCTCTCTCTCTCTCTCTCTCCTCCTCTCTTCTTCTCTTCTCTCTCTCTCTCTCTCTCCTCCTCTCTCGTTTTTGGCTCTCTTAGCCCTCTTAGTTTCAGGTTATCGTTATTTGTAAAAGAGTCAGATTATAAATAAAGGATATTTGGATAGGAAATATTTGAAAAATCTTAAGAATATAAGCTGTTACAGTGTGAACTTTTACATATATATTATATATAGTGTATATATATATATATATTTATATATAAAGATAGATATATATATATATATATAAAGATATATATAAGATATATATATATAAATATATATATATATATATATAGATAAATATATATATATATATATATATATATATATATATATATATATATATATATATATATATATATATATAATATATATTATATATAATATATATCTTAATATGAATTGAATTATCACATCACCGTGATTCATTATACCTTTAGGTATTAGGATACGATGTTCCTTATTTCAATTAATCCAATTCGCTCTACCTCGGAATTAATATATTTTCATGTATGTTAACCGAAGGGGAATTTTTTTAGTTGATAATAATCTCGTCCCCTCGCGTATATATATTTTAACGGCTCTCAGATCTGTAATTTGCAAACGGCAAGGAAGTGTTGTTTTGTGTTCTTAATATGTGTACAAGAACACAAAGGAATATTTTATAGTGGAGGACTTTGAAAAACTTGGGTACACCTCACGAGAAACTCGGTGCTAAAACAGAGGTTGTGCAGGTGCCACGTACAACATCAAAGGAGTGCCCCGAGATAGACATCGTCTGTTGCCAAGGTAGACTATTATCCGCAAGTGTTAGGCTCTTGGCTGCTTCTCCTGCTGCTGCTTCGGCCATTGTGTAGCGACGTCGCTGGTTGTAAGCTAAACTTAGATAGTGAGGTCGATTCCATTTCTATCTAAGAGGAAGCGCGTCATCGACGCACATAGTCACAACACGCTCCTTTCCTTGCTTGCTTGCTTGCTTGCTTGCGACTCTTAATTGCCTTCGTGTTTGGTTTGCCCGATGAGGGGGGCGCCTAATTGTTGTCCTGTGTTTGGTACGCTTGTGTGCTCGTAGTTTTAGTCGTATTGGGATATTTCTGGTGACGCAGGGTAAGGTGTAATAGTTAAGTATGGCTTAGTTCAGTAGTTATGAAACTATATTTATTTTGCAACGATACTATTTCATAGTGAGTGGGGAGATGTAAGTGTCACTCATCGACGAGGCAGTAGCTCATTGTAAGAGTAAAATATACAGCTGTTATTTGGTGTCTATGTATGTTCACGTTATATAGTACACAATTTCCGTATCAGACAAATTATAGGTCGTGAAGACTAGAAATATGTACAATTAGTTACGTGCGAGACCGCTGACATGGCAAGATCCCCTTTGTCTCGTTAGGTACGATAGTATTATACTCGTGAGTCCGTGTTTTTCCAGGCTCGAAGAAAAGTCTCAGTGTTACAAGTGGTGAGCTTTCCGAAGGGTGTTGTTTGGGCGGGTGTGTGGGTGTGTTGTGGGTGCAGTGGGCATTGGAGAGAACCTGTATGCCATGGGAACGAACTCGCTCAAGTCACTGGCCAACTCGTATCACCCGTTTGTCGAACCCTGGGCATATAACCAGTCTCTCTCTCTCTCTCTCTCTCTCTCTCTCTCTCTCTCTCTCTCTCTCTCTCTCAGTATAGTCACGCACCAACCCGCATGTGTCTATTACGAATTGTAGCCTCGTTTTGTTCTGGCAACTTTCGTACATCTTATCAGTGTCTTTTTGTCTGTCTCCGTGGATGACCAAAGCCTCATTACTATTATTATGCATGACGCAACTATTTTTTTTTCTTTGTTCAAAAGAACGCTTCACTTTCTCCCGAGTTATCAAGGTTATGTGGTCGTATGTTTTATGTAATACTGGAAACGGATCTTTTCTGTGTTATCTTTTTTTTTTATGTTTGAGGTTAATGCTCTGTAGATATATGCTGATGTAGTTTTTTTCTTTCGTGTTAATGTAAACTTGTGCTGATAACAATCGTCTTGTTACTTTAGAACCGTTAACACTCGGTCATACATATAGTATATGTTTGTGCGTGTGTATGTAATTTATGAATTGGGGGAGTGGGGGGAGATTTTGATTCGCCTTAATAACGAAACTGGATATAGTGTCGTCATGACCATCATTACATCAATGTGGAAAATGTATAACTGAGGCCTCCGTAATACCTCTCAATTTGTTAATTTATTATTATTTAAGTCTGTTTGGTTGGAAGGGAAGTATTATGAATAGGATAAAGCATCCCTGATTGAACATTTTGGTGCGGTACGTGGATGAGGATCCTGATTTGGCCATCGGTCGTTGTATTTATTGTATTGTTTTATTGATTTTGTGTACTTGAGCACATTTAGTGTTTGCGTGTGTCAGTGAGAGAGAGAGAGAGAGAGAGAGAGAGAGAGAGAGAGAGAGAGAGAGAGAGAGAGAGAGAATTATTCCCTTTCTTCGGATTATATCAATGAGAATGAATTATTATTATTATTATTATTATTATTATTATTATTATTATTATTATTATAGGAAAGTAATATAT